>NC_054824.1:1002108-1303983 GCF_018345385.1 Vulpes lagopus
AAAATAGCAGCATATTACCCCATTTCATGGTTTTGAGGCTTGCTGGAGTTCAGCATTCGGCGAGTGGCTCTCATTTGAGGTCTGCCAGTCGGATGTCACTGGCTCTGGAACCATTTAAGGGATTCTTCACTCGCTGTGTGGCACCTGGGCAGGCTGGCGGGCACGGGGAGGGCTGGCCAAACACCTCTGTCCTCAGCTGGCCTGGGCTTCCACGCGGCTCGCCCGTCGCGGGGTGAGGAGGAGCCGCGAGGACTCGCAGACACGGCCTGGGAAGTCTTTCGGGCGCATTTCGGCTGCACTTTACTGATTATACGGGGCAGCTCATTTTTAAGAGAAAACAGAAGGGTGTAAGCTCTGGGAGGCATAATTCGTTGGGGGCTCTCCTTTCAGACCAGCTGCCAAATGCACTAATATTTTGGTGTGACCGCCGCCAGGACACGCCTATTCACGTGGACTTTATGGCAATTTTAGGCAACCACATACATTTTTTACGGGTGTTGTCTTGTTCACCATCATATTTGAAAAATTTCCAATGGCGTCATCGTTATTTTAAAACATTTTAATAGTTTTGGTATCATATTTTATAAAGGGATTTATATACAGTCACTTGTAATAACTGACGGACCTTGGGTGCTTATTCTGCCAGACACGAGCCCAAGACATTTACAGCCACGAATGTCTTTAATACTTAGAACAACAATCCTGTGAGATGGGACCGATATCATTCCCAGTTTGCAGCTGAGGAAACTGAGGCACAGAGAGGCTAAGGCTGGAGGCCAGGGTGCGGCAGAGCCAGGATGCGGAGGCAGCGAGCCTCCTCTCAGGACCGAGCAGCACCGCCCCTTGGGTGCTCCGGCGTTTGGCCACAGGTAACTTCCAGGCCACCACGAGCCCCCTTGCCGGGTTGTCCAGACCGCACGCTGCTGCACACGTATCACAGTTCAGGGGTCCCACAGTTCCTTTGGGACTGATGGTGATTCAAGCAAGTGAGAGGTTGGGACGTGAACAAATCAAGGTGGGTTCCTGCAGGAGAAACGTGTCTACTGACGTACGCTCTGTCTCCTTTAGCTCCAGCCCCGAGACCTGGAAGAGGCCTTCGACATCACCGACTTCAGCCCCGTCCCCTTGCAGACGAGCAGATTCTAATTAGTAAAGAGGAGCACAGGCTACAGATCTCGCTCGAAACTGGTCAGTGGCAGATCTGGGAACGGCCACGGTGTCAATAAGAACCCGAGGGGCTAAACCTCATGTAGCCGCCTCGTTCATGTAACCTACGCTCGCCGCTTACACATCGAAAGCTGTGGTACGGACCGGAGTCTTGCGCCCAGGGTCTAGGAAAGTAAAATATTACGTTCAGAAAAAGCACACGGGCAGGTGGGCGGCTCAGTGTGGGGGGCGTCCGACTCTTGGGTTTGGTTCAGGTGAGACCGAGTCCCGCCTTGGGCTCCGCGCTGAGCGTGCAACTTGCTTAAGATTCTCTCTCCCCTTGGGGCACCCAGGTGGCTCAGCAGTTGAGGCTCTGCCCTCAGCCCAGGCTGTGAGCCCGGGGTCCCGGAATCGAGTCCCGCATCAGGCTCCCTGCATGGGGCCTGCTTCTCCCTCTGCCTGGGTCTCTGCCTCTCTCTGTGTGTGTGTCTCTCATGAATAAGTAGATAAATCTTAAAACAAAAAACAAAAAACAAAAAACAAAGATTCTCTCTCCTCTTCGGCCCCTCCCCACTTAAAAATAATTTAAAAAAGCAGAAGTCAAGTTTCCTTTTTAAATTAATTTTTCTTTTTTTTTTTTAGAGGTCAAGTTGCTTAAACGGCATCCTATTTTTTTTTTAAAGATTTTATTTATTTATTCATAGACACAGAGGGAGAGAGGCAGAGACACAGGCAGAGGGAGAAGCAGGCTCCACGCAGGGAGCCCGATGTGGGACTCGATCCCGGGGCTCCAGGATCACACCCGAGGCTGCAGGCGGCGCCAAACTGCTGCATCACCAGGGCTGCCCAAACAGTATCCTATTTTGCTGTGTAATTACTGAATAACGGGCTCTTCCTCAGCACTACTGCGGGAGCACTTTGTCGTTACTGAGCTGGAGTTATCTATGCAATCATCCTGCAACAGGGACTTTATGTTGAGATAGAAAACAAAATAAGTATATTACATCAAGGAATAAATATTATTTCCCTTCCTGGAATGCACTGTCCTCTGTTTGTTGATTAGGAAGGTCCGTGGCTTAACCTCAGGCCGTGTTGTCCACACAGCCCTCCCCAGGCACACGCCTCTGAACACCACTGACGACACTCCTTGCACTGCACGATAGTGAACACTTGTGGCAAGTGTGTCTGTGTATTGTTCTCCCTCCCGTGACTATGAGATCTTTCAGAAAAGGAACTGTCTTTATGTTTTTTACATTCTTGATGTCAGGCAAACAGTATAGGATTAATAATTGCACAAATGTGTGTGTGAGGAGAGAGCTCTTGGACAAAACTTACCGGGTGATCACAAAGACCAGGGTTGGCAAACCACAAAGCCTGTAATTTTTATTTTCTGGACCTTGAGAAAACATTTGCTGATTCCTGATATAACTATGGTATTTCATAATTACAGAATAGGAACAATAAACAACAAATAATTATAACTTAGTACTAAGAATAATAATTAGTAAATTCATTAATTTGAGAGACTGTTTTAAGGTAACATGGGGGATCCCTGGGTGGCGCAGCGGTTTGGCGCCTGCCTTTGGCCCAGGGCGCGATCCTGGAGACCCGGGATCTAGTCCCACGTCGGGCTCCCGGTGCATGGAGCCTGCTTCTCCCTCCGCCTGTGTCTCTGCCTCTCTCTCTCTCTCTCTCTCTCTCTGTGTGTGTGTGTGTGTGTGACTATCATAAATAAATAAAAAATTAAAAAAAAAATAAGGTAACATGGTCTCTCAAGCAGAACGAATCTTCAAAAATCCTTGGTGGTAAAGCTGCTTCTTGAAAGGCAATCTAAATGGCTTTACGGGGCAGCCCGGGTGGCTCAGCGGTTTCGTGCCGCCTTCAGCCTGGGGTGTGATCCTGGAGACCCGGGATCGAGTCCCACGTCGGGCTCCCTGCATGGAGCCTGATTCTCCCTCTGCCTGGGTCTCTGCCTCTCTCTTTCTCTCTCTCTCTCTGTGTCTCTCATGAATAAATAAATAAAATCTTTAAAAAAAATGGCTTTATGTATTTTTTCATCACAGCGGGTCCCCGGGCGTGACGTACTTGCCCCTCCATCACCCCCTGGCCGCGTCCTCCAACCGTCCATCCTGCTGAGCCAGAAGACGGTTCTCCTCGCTAAGTGAATGTAAATATGCCTTTGCCGCGGTCTTTACGATTCTGGGAGACTTTATTTTTGTCTCTGAATCCAATGTTCCAGGCTCACCCGGCCGGCTTGTTGATGGAGCAACAGCAGGGTCACAGCGAGACGCCGCAGGCCCTCGGCTGAAAGCTACCGGCTGGTTAAGGTCAGAGGAAGCAGAAAGATCCAAGAATCGCACATGATGACGCGATGCCGCCGTCCGGGGGACCCAGGGCTCGCGGCCTGCGGTGAGCAGAGGCAGCGCGGCCGAAGCAGCCTCCCAGATCAGCTGCAGGGACCGGAGCGTCTTCTTTGGTGCAGCCGCGTAAACACGCCGCCAGGGACAACCTGGCACCGCTGCTGGGCGCTGGCTTCAAAGGGACAGCGGTCACTTTCGTCTCAACTGGTCTTAAACGTACTTGCCAGGCACCAAGCCTCCTCCTAAGAGGTTTTGTTTTCCCCGGGGGAAGCCGGCCCACTGGTGACCCCGATTTGAAACCTCTGCCTCCTCCAGGAAGCAGGAAGATGGGGCCCTAACACCGGGCGGCCGGGACAAGGCGGGCTCAGGGCGGTGGCCGCGCCCTCGGCCAAGACGTCCTGTGGGCGCTGGTGGCTCAGTCGGTAAGCACCGACTCTGGACGGGGCCCAGGCCGCTCGGGCTTGAGGGGGCGCGGACCCCGCCCGGGGCGCCTCTCCTTCGGCGCTGGCCCCCCCTCCCCTGCTTCCACTTTCTCTCCCTGAAAAAAAAGTCACGGTTGATTGTCTGGCTCCGAGGCACACGGGGAGCAGGGACAGGAGGAACAGGCTGGAAGGGAGATACCAGAGGCGACGGGGACAGACGTCCTAGAAACAAAAAGCGCCCCCCCGCCCCCCCGGCCCCGGGCACAAGTGCTCAGACAGGACTTCACTGCTTCCCGCAGCCCGGGCCTCCTGAGGGTGCAGCGCCAGGAGCGCAGACAGCACTTCGGGGCCCACCCGCTGCACCCCGGCTCCAGGGGAACAGACGGTCAGGGCGGCACGGGACGGCGCCCAGGCTGACCCACGTGGCCGGAGGGGGCCTGGGGACACGGCGGCAGGTGTGCCTCCCGGGCGGCCGCCCAGCAAGCAGTGGGCCCCCCCGGAGGGCCAGCGGGGGATCTGGGGGGCAGGGCTGGGGGGGCCTGGGGAAGCCGAGGGGCAGGGCCGGAGCGCCAAGCGCGGGCCTGGGCCGAGCGCCGACCCCAACTCCCGCCCCGCGGGCGGCGCAGCGAGGAGCCCCTGCCCCGCTCCCCTGCGTCCGCTCTGTCCGCTCCGCCCCGGGGCCGCCGGTTCCCCGCAGCGCTCCCGCCCGCCCCGCCCGCTCGTACCGCGGCCCTCCCCGTGCCACAGAGGCCAGCGCCAGTTAGATTCCGGGACGCACCGCGCACTCGGGAAGGGTCACACAACGAAAACCTTCTGTACTCGGAGGCAAACGTCTATTTCTGAGGCCTCCTCATCATAAATTTTAGTTCAGTGGAATCCCAAGGCTAAAACGTCTTAGCAGGAGTATAAATGCGGGCGCGTCTTTCGTGTGCATCTTCAGTCTTTGGGAGAACAAGGTACAACACACCTGCTCTCAGCAGAAAGCGGGTCCAGTGATCAAGGCAGAGCTACTACAGGTTCCCAGAAGACCGGAATAAAAGCACACTGCAATAAGCAAACTATTCGCCGATGAAAAATTACGTTCCGACTTTCTTTTGACCGAGAAGAATTTTGTTAAGAAAGCATATGACAAAAAAAAAAAAAAAAAAAAAGAAAAGAAAAAAAAGAAAGCATATGACATCAGTGATCCGACTATTTCTTTTTGAAAGGAAAGGCACTGTCAACCTAAATCCGGAAAACCCAAAGGCCTGGAATTACTCAACCAAGAAGGAAACTTTCAAAATTCAATTTAAATAAGGTAAACATTTTACTAAGTGTCCAGCAAATAAATGCTAGCGATAAAAACTGAAAGAACTATGTGCACCCAATGAAGAAAACGTGAACGGAAGGAACCCTCACTAGACCTCTCAGGTGACCAGGCGCAGCTCAATTTCTCTGAAAGCTACGGCAAATGTTCCTCCTTCCAGAGAACTCCATTTAAAACCTAAAGAGGAGTTTAATTGAACAGCAAATAAAATGTCAGCAAATAAAATCATTATAGAACAGAATGGGAGGGAAGGCAGAAAAGAATTCATGATTTACAGATAACTTCACTAGCCATGGCTACTGCCCTTGATTTAAGAACAATGGCAATTCCACTCCTGCTGGAAAGTCTTCGAAGGCCAGAGCAGTTCCGCGTGGAGCAGACACGCGCGCACTATGGGATGTGGTCCTGGGGCCCGGGGCCACGCTGCACAGTCCCGATTCAGTCTCAGCTGCACCCTTGGCTGTTTGCTGGATGAAATGAGGAGAGAAGCCGTCCCATACCGTTAGCACGTGCGTTAAGCACGACGACGTACTCGAAGCCCTCAGTACGTGCTGGCACGCGGCCTGCGGGTGGGCGGTGAGCCGGCTGTGGGAGGCCGCGAGCTTCGCTGCATCACAGGCCGGCCCTATGGGGCCCAGAGGCCGCGTCACCCACCTCCAAAACAGGTCGAAAACGCCCCAGAGGTGCTACTGAGGAGGCACAGCTGTCCCTTTTGTGTCTTCCAGGGCAAAACACGAGCTGGGCGGCCTCCTGCTCCATCGCGTGGGCTTCCTCGCAGAGCAGTGGGCCGTGCCCGGAGACGCACAGCCCCGGCCCCTGGCCCCAGGCGGGACAGCAGAGCTAGGGAGGCGGACTCGCCTATCATCAGAGCCGGCGAACCCCCATGCAATGGAAATCCTGCTTTCCTGATCCTTTCACTCCACATCCCTTACTATTTACTTCTATTAACCTTCTTTATTCCCTTATTAAGGAAAAAAAAAGCCTTTTTGTAAAGATGTGAATGCACTCAGTGCAAATACTTCGCTTTTCAAATAAACACTTTTTAATGTATTTTTCAAATGTAAAAAAATCAGAAGATGAAAACACACACTGGCTGATTCCTAAGTATGCAGAATCACCGTAGCCTTTTTCCCAATTTATTCCATATATTTGAGGAACTCGTTTGGGAAACTAGATCTGGCACGCCTGGACACTGTATGGCCGCGTGTAGCCTGTGGGACTCTGGAGGGAGGAGCTCTCTGCCCAGATTATTTCAACCTGCCAGGCAACACGGAAATTATCTTTCCGTAGTAAAATGCCATTTTTAAAATATCTTGTAATTACCTAATATAAGAAAACATGACCCTTTTCCAAATTTGAAACACTGCAGAGAAGTCTGAAGTCTTCTCTGAATACTATTCCCAAATTGTGTCCCTTCCCTTTGTTTGCCCTTAAGGGGTAACATGTCATTTGCTGTATGTCTTCCCAGATAAGTTTTTATAGATGTGCAATCACACGTATGTTTATTTCACATGCTGATGTACACTTTTCCAGTAAGTTTTTATGAACTTACATACATGCATATATGTATTTTATAAAACAGATTTCCCATAATTTGCTTTTCCATGCAGCAGCATGACTTGGAGGTCAGCCGTATACTTATAGATGCGTTTGATAATTCCTGAGCACGTACTACATGGCTGCTGTGCATTGTTCTAGTGGCTGGAGACACGGGAACGAACAAAAGCCAAGCTGCAGCCCTCACAGAGCTTACATTCTAGAGACGCTTCATTCTTTTTAACCATGCAGAGTAATCCATGTATGAACATACCACAGATGGCTTTGCCCGTCCTTTATTGAAGAGTTTTTTTCATGTCTAAAGTTTTTAGGGTAAGTATCATTGGGCATGATTTCTTATGCACAGATGAGTATCTCTCCAGGGCTTATTCCTACAAATGAGACTGCTGGGTCATTGCAGAGGTGCACTTCTAATTTTTTTTTTTGACTTTTATTTATTTAAATAATCTCTGTACCCATCATGGGCTGGAACTCACAACCTCGAGGTCAGGAGTTGGATGCTCTTCTGAGCCAGCCAGCTGCCCCTGTGCACTTCTAATTTTAGTAGGTACATCAAGTTTCCTTCCAGCGTGGTCACAGCGCGTGTACACCCTTACACTACTCTCCCTGGAGCGTATTACCGGGCGTGGTCTTTGCCAATCCACTAGATACTAGATACAAGAGGGGATCCATTTATTACACCTTGCATTTTCCTGACTCATTTTTTTTAGTCATCATCTTTCATTCCTTTTGCATCTCTATAATATACAAGCTAGGAGTGACGCGTTCGCCAAAATAATGTTTGTTGAATTCAGTTGGGTGAACTGACAGCTATTTACAATGAAAACCACCAGACACACTCTGAGAGCGCCTGGCAAGTCCCGGTGTTGTTGACTCGTCAAGTATTTCTTACCCTGCCAAAAGCTTTGGTGCTCACAGCAGCGCTTCACTCTCTCCCACCCAACTGTCTCCCTGCAGGACAACTGCCATCATTGCCCAGAGCGAACTGGGTGGAAGGTTACTCTTCAAGGTGCTTTCTGTCCGGGTCTGGGGCAAGTTGGGAGTGGGAACATTTGAGGTTCCCAGTGTGTGTGTGTAGGGGTGTCTACAGCCTAAAACTGTTAAGCCAGCTGCTCCCTAGTAGCTTTTTCCAAAAGCTAAAGTACGATTATTATAGATGTTAAGCGGTTCCCCCTGCCCCACAAAAATATCCTGACAATCTCAAGTACTGGCGAGGATACTGAAAATATAAAGTATTGGGAACTCTCCTATACTGTACAAGTACTTTGTAAAACTGTTTGGCAATATTTTTTACCAAAACTAAACTTACACGCATTTACTCTAAATGCAGTGATTCTACTTTTAGGTACAGGTCTGAGAGGAACGTGAAAACAGCTACACAAGCATTATTTGTAAAAGCCCCCAGTTTAAACTTACCCAAATGTCTATCAATGATTACATAAATTGTCCAGAATGATGACATGAGTTGTGGTACAGCCATAATGGTATAATGTACAGTAATGAAAATCAAGAACTTACTGTTACATTCAACAACATCGATGAAGGATAGAAACACCATGTCGAAGGAGCCAGACATAAGAGCACACACAGCCTACTTCTACTTAAATAAAGTAAAAAATCTGACAAAATTAGTCTTTGGTGTTAGATGTTCCCATAGGCAAGGGATATTAGCTGGAAGGGAGCATAAGGAGGGCTTATGGGGACCGAAAATATTCTATTAGCTAAAAATATGTTCATGTTTACCAGTATTTGACAACAGTAATTATAAAGAACTGACAGTATTTTCATGACTGTAACGATGAATTCAAGACACTAAGTAGAAACAAGTTGTGATATTAGAAATTAAAGAGTCACATCAAAAGAGGATCCATGTAGTGCAACATCAAAAACCGTTCACTATTAAAAGCAAGCATTTGGTAATTTAGTTTGTTCAAATTTACAGCGAATAACATTTTAGATCAATTTCACTATTTTCTGTCTCGCAGCATAAAAAGTGTTTTTCCAATATCATAATCTGTGGAAGATAGTTGTCTCTTTTTCTTTTTTCTTTTTTTTTTTGAGATAGTTGTCTCTTAAATGTAACTAAAAAGCATTTGTTTTAAGAAGTCAAAAGCCATGAAGGGACTCCTGGGTGTCTCAGAGGCTGAGCGTCTGCCTTTGGCTCAGGGCGTGATCCCGGGATCCTGGGATCGAGTCCTGCATCGGCCTCCCCGCAGGGAGCCTGCTTCTCCCTCCCTTACCACCACTCTGTGTCTCTCATGAATAAATAAATAAAATCTTAAAAAAAAATCAAAAGTCACGTTAGAAGGAAAAAAAGTATCTAATGAGATAGCAGCCCTCTTTTCTGAATTGTCATATTACTCCTAATAATACGTTACTTTGGTCTTTTCCTCATTCCTTGAGATTTTCCAGTCAAGGGACTGCTGGATAACTAAGAACTCTCTAATTTCTTCCACGGAGCTTCTAAATTTAGTTGTTCAGTTTAACAACAATAGTAATGAAAACAGCTGTTGTTTTAATATTATCCGGTTTCTCTGCAATGCATTATGAATTTATAAACCACGTTCCCCTTCTCCCTGACTATAAACTCAAAATTCCATTGAATCTCGTGGAAACATCACGTGGGCTAGGTTTAGTCTGGCTCCGTAAATGTCACCCAATTCTGATTTAAAGTGTCACTGAACTTTGCAGGCATCAAATAACAGATTTGTATCTGTGAAAGAAAACAGCCCTTTGTTTTTCCAAGAAATAAACCTCTTGCCAATAATACTTTTCTAAAGGTTCAATCTCTTAAAGGTGTCATCGAAGACATACAGATCACTGTCTTCTCTCATTTCCACCAAAAAGAGCGTGGTGAACTATAAACTCAGTGGATTTTTCTTTTTTAAGTAGGCTCCACACCCAGTGTGAAGCCCAGTGCAGAGCTTGAGCTCACGACCCTGAGATCAAGACCTGAGCTGAGATCAAGAGTCAACGGAGTCACCCAGAAGTCCCTAAACTCAGTGGACTTTACTTTAGAGTGCTGGTCTAAGATCTCACGGCTTCAAATTTAAGTGGGTCGTAATTTAGAAGAAACGTTGTGCTGCCTATTCATATATCCCAAATATCCTGAGCCTAAGAAAAAAAGGCTCTCAAAAATATTAATTCTCTAAAAGAATGGCAAAGAATGGTCCAGCGTGCCCAAGCAATGCTGGGAGGTTACGTGTAAGAGGAACCTGCGTCATAATGGAGGGTCCTGACCCTGTCTAGACCCACGCTAACCCGGTGGTCATTAGCCACATGTAGCTATTTAAAGTTAAATTAGCCGAAATTAAATAAAATTTTAAAGTCAGTTCCTGCAACGCCCTGGCCACATTTCAAGTGCTCGACAGCCACGTGTGGCTACTGGTCACCGCAGGGGCAGCACAGGTATAGAACATGCCATCACTGAGGAAGTTCTGTTGGCCAGAGCTCCTCTAGGTTGACTTCGGTCCACCATTCCTAAAATTATCAGCCGTGGCTGTATATGGCGACAGTGTGGCCTTGGACCAAAATAGCAAGCAAACATGATTTGGTCCAGAAAGAGCATTTTTAAAAGTAAAAGTAATAATTAGAATCATGAAACCATGCCAAGGCTGCAGTGTGGGCTAGAAGGGGAAACACTGCCCAGAATCAGGTGGCTCAGGCTTTACACCTGTGTGTCCTTGTCCTCTCTGGCCAGAGGGTGGCCACCCGTTACCTTCCCCACTTCATGGGCGGGATGGATCACATCCAAGTCTAAATGAGAAGGCTTTGGGCAGTCATTAAGCACGTGCCATCTATGTTATTATTTTTATGTCAAACACCCACTTTGGGCATCATCAGTAAACTTGACTAAGGGAAATGCTCGGCTCATCGAGCTGAAAAGCGCTACTGAGTTGATTCCATAGCTGCTGGTCATATTAGGGAACCTTGACTGGTTCCTCTGCTACCACTAAGAGATAATCACCACTTCAGAATTACAGAACACCGCTCTCTAGATAGCACGGTAATTCTGAATCCAGTTTCCGTAAGAGACCATGTTCACATATGTCCTTAGGTACAGTGCCATATGCACAGAATGCATAAGGCAATACTGTTTCCTGAAATAGAGGTGGTGGATGTGGTCTATGTATACAATGGAATATTCCTCAGCAATTAGAAACGACAAATACCCACCATTTGCTTCAACGTGGATGGACCTGGAGGGTATTATGCTGAGTGAAATAAGTCAATCAGAGAAGGACAAACAGTGTATGTTCTCATTCACTTGGGGAATATAAATAATAGTGAAAGGGAATATAAAGGAAGGGAAAAGAAATGTTGGGAAATATCAGGAAGGGAGACAGAACATAAAGACTCCTAACTCGGGGAAACGAACTAGGGGTGGTGGAAGGGGAGGAGGGCGGGTGTTGGAGGGGAATGGGTGACGGGCACTGAGGTGGACACTTGACGGGATGAGCACTGGGTGTTTTTCTGTATGTTGGTAAATTGAACACCAATAAAAATTAATTAAAAAAAAAAAAAAGGTGGTGGGAACAACCTCCAATTATATGGTTAAGTATCACGGCTAAAGCCAGAAAGGTGGAACTGTCGTAGGGGAAACGGTTCTGTTACTTACATTTTTTCATCGGGTTTTACCATTCTGAAGGGTCCCTCCCTCTCCGTTCCCATCCTGCACGTACTCAGTTGCGTTACTTGGGTGGATCTGGGTTTCCTTCCACAACTCTAGAGGGTGCTGCCGGAGTACCTCCTCACTATTTTTTCATTCTCACCCAAGAGAAGAGAAACCAAACAGGGAACTTTCCAAACCTTGGCTAGAAGAAAGCACCTGTGCGCTGTAAAGGAAACCGTTCTGACCAGGTGGAGGAAGAAAAGGGAGCCAAGAGTGGATTTCCACACGCGAGTACGTACACCCGGTCTGCCACGGGAGCCACGCCAACAAGGAGAACTGCATGTGATACTCTTGAGCCTCCGCCGTGGACACCTAAAGCTATTCCAAGCTAGTGGGAGGAGAGATGAAGCGTGATTGATAAAGGATGTTAAACATCATGAGAGTGAAACCAGAGACAGACTCCGTGAATGGCCCTTAAAACTAAGGAGGACACGTACGAGAGCTTGATGGCATAGCTTCTGGATAGAGTGACCACTAAATTAGCTGTCTTGGTTCAGCTGTGGCTTTTTAAATATACTTTTAGCTTTTGACGAATTTTAGATTTATGGAAAAATTGCAAAGATAGTACAGGGCATTCCTATGTATCTTACCACTATTTCTGTTATTATTAACATCTTACAATATTATATTTGTCACAATTAATGAGCCAATATTAATGCATTATTAACTAAAGTTCACACTTTATTCCTATTTCCCCTTAGTTTTAACCTAATGTCCTTTTTTTTTTTTTTTTTTTTTAAAGATTTTATTTATTTATTCATGAGAGACACACACAGAGGCAGAGACCCAGGCAGAGGGAGGCGCAGGCTCCATGCAGGGAGCCCGATGGGGACTCGATCCCGGGACTCGGGTCACGCCCTGGGCTGAAGGGAGACGCTTAGCCGCTGAGCCACCCGGGGATCCCCCTAATGTCCTTTTTCTCTTCCAGGATTCTACCCTGCTCCAGGATGCCATATTACGTTTAGTTGTCACGTCTATTTAGGCTCCTGTCGGCTGTGACAGTTTCTCCGACTTTCCTGGTTTTTGATGACCTTGGCTGTTTTGAAGAATACTGGTCAGGTATTTTATAGAATGTCCCTCAAATGAGACGTATCTGGTATTTTCATGGTGAGATGGGGGTTATGGGTATTTGGGAGGAAGGCCACACCCGGTGGATGCCCTTCTCAGCACACCACGTCAAGGGGCCGTCCTACCCATCCGAGTTGAACCCGATCACCGGCTGAGGCCACGCTTGTCAGGTGGCTCCTGTGCGGTCACGCCTCGGCCCTCTTTCCATACTGTACTCTGGAGGAATTCACTATGCGCAGCCTATGATTAAGGAGTAAGGAGTTATGTTTCACCACCTTGAGGGCAAAGTGTCTGCATAAATTATTTGAAATTCTTTTGCACAGGAAAGTAGTCCCTTCTCCCCATTTATTTATCTGTAGCATGACTCACTGGTATTTGTTTTACACTCCGGGCCTCTGGGTTATAATCCAATAGTACTTTATCTACTCTGTCCTCAAATTGTTCCAGCTTTTGCCATGGGGAGCTGTTATTTGATTCCTGTGTCCCTTTGACGTACCCCCTCATCATCATCATTATTTTTTGAGCACTTCTTTACTTTCTGGCTCCAAGGCTGTAAGACGTGGCAGGCTCGTCGTCGTGCGCACTGCCTGCCGCGGCCCTAGAGTCTGACATTTCTCCCGAGAGCCCCGGCTCCCTTTCTTGGAGAATGGTATTAGAAACCAGATCCGGGTGCGGGATGCTTTCTTTGATTTTAAAAGTGCTTTCAAATATATACTTCTCTCATTTCCGCAATCTATCTTTCTTCTTTTTTTTTTTGGAGAGTGAGCGCGAGTGGGGGTGGGAGGGGCAGAGGGAGAGGGACAGAGATAATCGTAAGCAGGCTCCGTCCACGCCCACCACAGAGCCCAACCTGGAGCTCAACCCCATGACCCGAAGATCATGACCTGAGCTGAAACTGAGTAAGATGCTCGATCGACTGAGCCACCGAGGCAGCCCCGCAGCCTTTTTGACTGATGGATAAACTAAGGTTCCGAGTAATAAAGGGTCTGCTTAAGATCAAGGCTAAGAATGGCACTGCTGGGGAAAATGCGGCCTTTTGATGCTGGTCCAGGGTCCTTTCCACTTGTTGACAAGGACGGGGCCTCAGAGACGAGATTCACAACTTGTTGGAAAAAGGAAAGAAGACAGTCCTTTTAGGAAGAAAAACGTAGCAGGGATACCTGAGCGACTGCCCTACGTATCTCGAAGAACTCACTGGAGACCCCGTCCTACATAGAGAGGAGTCTTTAATCACATCCCGGCAGTGGTTCTCAGGCGGGGCTGATTCCGTTATCCCCACCTCCCAGCTCCTGCACATCTGGCACCGTCTAGGGACATTTTCGTTGGGTCGGGGTGTGCCCTGCTGGCATCTAGCGGACAAAGGCCACGGATGTTGACAAATACCCTACAATGCACACAGGAGCTCCCACGACAAAGGATTTCCAGTTCCAAACGACACTAGGGCTAAGAGTGAGGCCCCGGGCCCCATGGGATGGCGGCTCTAGGAGCTTCATCGTGACTTTTGGTGTTTCTAGTCGTGCCGAATTACTTTTCTCTCGGTGGCTGTGGGCGCAGCAACGAGAACTCTGAGTCCGCAGCCGTCGGGTCAGCCAATCGGGGGAGCCCTCCCTGCCGGCTGAGCACAGCTCGCCAGCGGCCACGGCCACGGCCACGGGGGCCCCAGGTTCTCACGCGGGGGACAAGGGGGCCCCTCGCGGTACGTTACCGGGGCAGGAGGGCACGGCCGAGCGAGGGCTCTCCTCAGTGTGGGCGGAGGCCCGAGGAGGGAAGGCCTGGCCCCGCGTGGGCTGCGTCCCGGCTCAGGGCCCCGCGGGGCCAGCAGGTGGGGGGCCGGGGAGCTGCCCCGGCAGACGGCGAAACCCAGAAACTGTGGTTCCCTGGAGGCTGTTGCTGGGCCATCTGAGGTCTAAGCCATCGAAGACGTCGGCCACTTCATGGAGTATGTACCGGGCAAGCCAAGAAAGATCCCTTTTGTGGTACTAGCGGACCGGAGGACACCGCACGAGACCGGGGGTCACGGGGTGACAGTGGCCTGCTCAGCCCCTCAGCACCCGAACTACACCCACGGGCTTACGGCAGGGCCCGAACAAGCACAGGGCCGCTGGCATGCGGATGACAGGCAGGTGACAAGGGCCTGGAGCCGAGCGCGAGTGCCCCCAGCTCCATGTCCTCCTGCCCACATCGGGCTCGCGCAGCTCTTCGGTGCCTCCCGCAGTCGGTGCTAGACAAGAACTTGTCCCGCGTCCTCAGTCCTCCCCCACGACGCCAGCGTCTGCTCTTCTGCTCTGTGCGCACCGAGCCCGCCTGACTCCATCAGCAGCTGCCACTGACCCGAATCCGTCTACACTTTGGATCTTTGCTGATGAACAGCTGGCGGGTTAACAACGGAATCAACGGTTTCCTACGGAATCTGCCTTTTTTTTTTTTTTTTTAAGATTTTATTTATTCATGAGAGACAGAGAGAGAGAGAGAGAGAGAGAGAGGCAGAGACACAGGCAGAGGGAGAAGCAGGCTCCATGCAGGGCGCCCGACGCCAGACTCGATCCCAGGACCCCAGGGTCACGCCCTGGGCCAAAGGCAGGCGCTAACCTCTGAGCCACCCAGGGATCCCGAGATTCTGCTTCTTTTTATCCAGAAACCGGGAAGATGTTTGGAAGCCACCTTTCTAAATTATGTAATTATGTGCCCTTAATTATGTGCACTGGGGGAGGGGGCAAGGAAATACCAGAGAGCTCATTTCAAATGCAGCAGTATTTAAAGGCAGGATATTGGAGTTATTGTTGGCACCCCTGTAATGAACTATTCTTAAAAATGAGTATTTTAGGAATGACTTGGTCACAATCTGGTGACCAAATGTCTAGTACACTGTTACCTCTTCAATAGGAGAAATGTTAATTTAATAAAAATTTAAGGTAAATTAATAGAAATACACAGGAAATAACATAGCAGCCCTTAAAATCTCTAATGTTTGGGACAATCAACACTCTCCTCTTCTACATGGTTTTTATAGTGAAGTCTTTTTTTTAAAAAAACAAAAATATAAATGCAATTTAGTTAAAATATAGTTTAGTTTCAGGGGTAGAATTTAGTGATTCGTCAGTTGCATAGAACACCCAGTGCTCATTGCATCACGTGCCCTCCTTAACGCCCAGTTACCCTGTCCCCCACCCACTGCCCCTCCAGAGGCCCTCAGTTTGTTTTCTGAAGTGTTTTTTTTTTAAAAGATTTTATTTATTTATTCATGAGACACACCAAGAGAGGCAGGCAGAGGGAGAAGCAGGCTCCCCGCGGGGAGCCCGATGTGGGACTCGATCCCAGGACCCTGGGGTCACGCCCTGAGCTGAAGGGCTGACTGCTGAGCCCCCCAGGCGCCCCTGTTTTTTTTTTATTTTTTTAATTTTTTAATTTTTTAATCTTTTTTCCATCCCTGTTTTCTAAAGCTAAGAGTCTCTTATGGTTTGCCTCCCTCTGTTTTCATCTTATTTTTCTTTCCCTTCCTCTATGTTCATCTGTTTCATTTCTTAATTTCCACATATGAGTGAAATCTTCGTATAAAATCCTGGTATAAGACAAGCCATTTTCTAAACAGCAGATATACTGTTTTACTTACTAACACACACCTGCATTGTACATTGAGTCTGTTTTGTTTTATAGAAATTTGCTATCTTGACATTTCAGTGCAAGAAACTAAGAGTTTCCACTGGTGATAGAAAAGTTAGTGGAACATAGGCTGACCCTAGGCTGGAAGGAAAAACACTCTGTGCTGCCTCGTTTAAAAGTAGGACAAAAAAAGTCTGGAGGGACTGGTGAGGGGGTGACAGGGCCAGGAGATGACTTCAGGCTCAGAGAATCGGCCTATGTCTTCTAGATTGGGGGATGGGGTAACATGCACCAGTGTCCATCCAATGGACTTTTGCTCTCAGTACCATTTTTTAAAATTTATTTTATTTTTTTTAGTACCATTTTTTTAAATGTTTGCATTGGAGTTAATATGTGTACTTAGTAAAAAATATTACTACAACTACATAGAGTGACTTATAATGAAAAGCACCGGCTCTGGCCCCTACGTGCCCCTCTTCAGGGCTGCTCCCAAAGGTCGTCGTCTTTGGCCATTTGTTTTCAACTTTCCTGATAGTTTAGGTTCAGGGATCTAGATCATACAGTCATAGTTCATAAGCTTCAGGCAACACCCACCGACTTCCAACTAAGAATGAGGATTAACTTAACTCACATTACCCTTTATTTTTTTTTTTAACTCACATTACCCTTTATCGTTCTTCTCCTTGCTTGTAATTTTTATAGTTATATTTAGCTTTATTCTTCTATTTTTTCTTAGTGGAGGAGGGTGGGGAGGAGGAAGAGGAAGGGGTAGAGAATCTAAACAGGCTCTATGCCCAGCGTGGAGTGCAACGCAGGGCTCGAACTCGCAACCCTGAGATCCTGACCTGAGCTGAAACCAAGAGCTGGATGCTTAACCAACTAAGCCCCCCAGGTGCCCTCCTTTTATTCTTTTACTGGTCACTTTTAATTCTAAACAAGGCACTTCAAGCTCTACCTGTTTTTATATCAATTTTTACCTCCCTGCCACAAAACCCAGGCAATCAGTGACCCTCTCCTCCCACCAAGTCTCCAATCTCCTCCTGCATCCTAACTTCTGACCATTATCTTACTTTTTGTCTTCAAATCATGGACTCACCTTTCTATGCTCTGTTCTGAGTTGTTTCCAAAAATTAAAGGCAAATAATCTGTTTACTGTATTATGTATATAGATATTGTTCACAGCAGAGACAAGTAATGTGTCAGCATTACATTTCTATTTCTACAGGATCCATTTTTATGACCTGTCTTCAAAATAGCACATAACTAGAATGAAGGAAATAGATTTCCTTCTCTTAGTTTTCATAAATGCTCAAAATCATGCCACATTTTTGTTGCACTCTGATTGGACTATGACAGCAGTATACACCTTTTTTATCTGGAGTTTCAAGTTGCCTTTGCTTTTTTTATTATTCATCAAATCCTCAAATTTTTATAGCAAAATTTTATATTTGGGTCCAACACATACAGATGAAAACTTCACGGCTTATTGTAGTAGAGTTAAAATTTAACTTTTTTTATTTTTTTATTTTTATTTATTTATGATAGTCACACAGAGAGAGAGAGAGAGGCAGAGACACAGGCGGAGGGAGAAGCAGGCTCCATGCATCGGGAGCCTGACGTGGGATTCGATCCCGGGTCTCCAGGATTGCGCCCTGGGCCAAAGGCAGGTGCCAAACCGCTGCGCCACCCAGGGATCCCTAAAATTTAACTTTTGAGGGGCGCTTGGGTGGCTCAGTCTGACTCTTGATTTCAGCCCAGGTCGTGATCTCAGGGTCCGAAGATCGAACCGCTCGCTGGGCTGGGCGCGGGACAGGGAGCCTGATGGGGATTCTCTCTGTCCCTCTGCACCCCCTCCGCTCACGTGCTCCTTCTCGCTCTCAAAATAAACAAACTCTTGAAAACGCTGTTCTGTTGTTAAATGGCTGAACGAGGACAACCTTTGGCCCTGGTGTCCTTCAGCGGAGACCGGCGTATCCCACGCATGCTGGTGAGCTGCCTCCAGTGACTCAGTACTTGAGTTGGTAAAACTCTGCACGAAGACCACGACCTCAGAGTGGACAGACCGGGAGACTTCGCCAAGACCACACGGCAAGTAGGTTACGAGCTTCAGATCTGAAACCAAGTTTTTGCTTTCCAAAGCCAGCATACCACAGAGCTCTTTCTGCCTTTTGTTTAGAAATAAAACACCTTGCTTTTTTTTTTTTGAGGTGTTGTTATCAATTACAAGGCGCCTCTGCAAAGTGAGGCGGCACGTTCACTCCTCACTTCTAGATGCTACGGGGCAGGGTCTTTGTAAATAAACCACTGGAAGGGCTGGCCGAGCTTGGAGAGAAACACAAATAAACCGAAAGCCACTGCACGAAGGGCTGCTGCGACAGCAAACCGAACAGTCAGGGCCACAGATTCACGAGCACGAGCTTTCCCAAGTGGTACACGCGGGGGGTGAGGCCCCGGGGTTACGACGCTCACCCCGACAACGTTCATGCAGGAGGGGCCGGGGAACCATCCCTACTCGGGCGACGCATCTCACAAACAGCTCCTTAGGGACAGCTCCACGTGCACGTACGGACTGTCACGGGTCAAGTGCACCCAGGGACCACTGCGGAGGAGAGCCGAGGCCCAGGATGCTGCGAGGAGCCCGTGAGCACAAAGCAGCAGGTGCCCATGGAACCCCGGGAGGCACTGGCTCTGAGAAGCACTAACACTAGTGTCTGGACCGGACACGTTCTGGTCGGAGCTCTGCTCTCTCAACACAGATGAGGCAAAATCTGAAAATTAAATTTCAGAATTCTGAATTTCATATTTACTTTTTTAAAAAAATAATTTATTCATTTGAGACAAAGAGATACAGAGAGACAGCGTGTGAGCATGAGCAGGGGAGAGGCAGGGAGAGGCGGAGGGGGAGAAGCAGGCTCCTACCGAGCAGGAGCCCAATGGGGGGCTTGATCCCAGGACCGGGGACATGACCCGAGCTGAAGGCAGGTGCTTAACCGACCGAGCCACCCGGGCACCCCCAGATTTACTTCTATAATGCACAAGATACTCCTTGATGTTAAAATTTTATTTTTGACTTTACATTGAAGAAAAAATCAGGAAAAAAGTTTTTATGAACTTAATTACTAACATAAATACAGACTCCAATTTGAGCAACAAGAAACGTCTATTTCCAGTGTTTTGTTGGTCTGTGCTTGAGCTCTAGTCCCAACTTCCCCTTTCTCAAATGATGTTGGGGTGAGCGGGGGGGAACGTGTTCAACTATGTCAAGTAGAAATGCATTTTATAAGAATATGTGATTCTATACAAAAAAGGGAATACTGCCTTTTCCTAAATAATATCATCTGATATTTATTCAGAGCTCACTACGTGGTAGGCAGTCTGCTTAACATATGCCACGCAGTGCCTTACACCAGTGTCCCAATGATAAGTACCAGCGGGTAAAAATTTATAGGGGTTAATTAAATTGCCAAAGTTGCACAGTTAAGTCCAAATTCATGTTCATCTCTTAAATATCACATATGCCCCTACTTGATGTACCTAATTTTTTTTAAAGATTTATTTATTTATTTATGATAGAAAGAGAGAGAGAGAGAGAGAGAGAGAGCAAGAGAGGCAGAGACCCAGGCAGAGGGAGAAGCAGGCGGCGCTAAACCGCTGTGTCACTGGGGCTGCCCTTTTTTTTTTTTTTTAAAGATTTTATTTATTTATTCCTGAGACACACACAGAGAGAGGAAGAAACACAGGCAGAGGGAGAAGCAGGCTCCCTGTGGGGAGCCCGACGTAGGACTTGATCCCAGCACCCTGGGGTCATGCCCTGAGCCGAAGGGAGGCGCTCAACTGCTGAGCCCCCCAAGCGCCCCTGTCAATCTTCTCATCTACATAGCTCTCCTACACCTCAGTTGGATTATCTTACAATAAATGCAAGGTATTCTTCAGTATGTATGTCGAAAAAATAAGGACTCTGATTTAACCATTTGACATGTGACAGATGTAACAATAATTCTTTAATACGACCATATTCCAGTGTTGAGAATGTTATCAGTGTCTCCTACATAGTTTGCTTTTACAATTGGTTTATTTGAATCAAGATACAAACAAGACCCAAAAATTGCATTTAAATTTAATTAAATTTCTCCTAATCTGCAGTCTTGCCTCTTATTCCTTGCCATTTATCTATTGATGAAATTCAGTCATCTCCCCCATAGAATTTCCCCCATCCCGGACACTGCTATTGCCATTTCTACAGTGTCCGTTATCTGACCACTTTAGTTCTATTTTCTATCAACTGGTAATTCAAGAAGTTTAGTACAATCTGGGTTTGATATTTTGGCAAGAAAATTTTATAGATGATGTTCATATTTCCTGTTGCATCAAATTGGGAGGTATATGATACATACCTGATTGTTTCCTTTTTTGTATGGTAAGAGTGATCAGTAGGTTCAGGTGTTATCACCTTCTCCATCAGCCTTCTAAGAGTTTTAGCAGCTACTGATGGGCACTGCCTAGATCCACTATTTTTTATTAGAGATTGCAAAATATGGTGTCAATTTTATCCCTTTTCCAATAAAAAATATTTTATTTATTTATTTTGGGGGGTAGAACAGAGGGAGAGAGTCTTAAGTAGACTCTGCACTGAGATAAAGTTTTAGGCTGCTCAACGAAATTGTCTTTACCAATACCACAGTTGTTTGCACCGGGTTTGAAAAGTTCAGGCATTAGCGGTGGGGGCACTTGGTAATTTGCCTTCTGCGAGCACCTGGTACTTTAAGCGCCAAAGACTCGAAGTAGTTGGCTTTCTACTTCATTAATCACTTTTTATAAAGCTGACCAAGGTTTTCACCATTCAATGTCAGAATTTTTGTGTGTGGACATTAAAACAGAGATGGCTACGGATTCATTCTGTCCCCTCCGTGAATCAAGAAAGGAAGACTTCAAGTTAAGGGTTAAGTAAGGAACGTGTCCTCAGTCTGTACTCAGCTTGTTATAGAATGAGGAGTTTCAAGCAAATGCACTTTCACTTAGATCTCATAAATCCAGGCCAGGTTCCTACTGTACACACACACACACACTCTTTCATTATCTATGAAACAATTTATAGAAACTAGATATTTACTATAAAAAATGTTCCATTAAGTAAATTCACTGTCATGAAAAAGTAGTATTTTTATATTGATTATAAAACCAATCTCCAATAAGGAGCCAGGTCTTTTCTAGTAAAAAACACAGGAAAAGGTCCATCTCTTTTCTCAGTAGGAAATACACAAATGGAATTTTAATGCCCTTTCACATGGTTATATCTTAGACCACTAGAAAACATTTAGAACATTATTATTTAATTAACCTTAAAGAGCCGACTGTATTTTACTGTATTTCTTTTCCTGTAAATATTTGGATAAATTCTTTTAATTAAAAAGTCTAACGGGCACCAAAAAGCACAAGGCTTGAATTTTGTAAAGCAGATAAAACTGTCTATGCAAAGGAAATCTCAGTCTCAAAGACTTTATGTTCTTTATGGGAGGTATATGTGATGTGACACTGTGAGCTGCAGCATGGTAGGATATGTCATAGTATATACACTTCTTTTAATCCTGAAAGTATATCTAGCAAAAAATAGCAAACATTCTTGTCTGTGATAAGTTATATAAAGAAGTCGCAGCATTTTAAGTGTAGCAATAAAGCTCATATTTTAAAAATCAGTGTTATTAAAGAGAGGAAAGTTCATGAATATATTTTTAACCCACTTTACAATGGAACTGATGGAAGCCATGCACAGTATCTAGAAAGTGGTGAGTTTCAATCACAGACATAATAAAGTCTAGATCCCCCGGTGGCACCTGTCACTGGATATGTTCTACTCAGCTTCTTAAAGTCTGTAACACCCGTGAATGAAAAACATAGTTAACTGAAAAATGTGTCATGAATGTTATTAACAGTCAAGGGAAGTAGCAAAAGAACATAATCTGAAGCTAACTTTAATTTATTGGTATTGAGCATTTGTTGGAAATGGAGAGTTTATGTAATAAGACTTAGTTTTTATGACCTTATGCATGAACTCATCCTGTAAAACACTACTGAATATCTGTATTTAAACTATTTTACTTACTACGTCATTAAGAAACTGCATTATAATTGGGAATTCAGATTTCAGTTGTGGTACTCTAAACATTTTCTAAGCACACATGGGTCCCAGGATTCGAATTCAGTAAGATAAAGAATTATATGAAATTGTATCTGAGGTCTCCATTAACTTCAAAAATTAAATCAGGGAAGAAAAAGGTGTTTTAAAAGGGGAAATATGAAAAACAGAAAAATACAAAAAGAAATTTGTACTAACATCAGTTATTAGCCAACCACTACAGGAAAGTTAATGACTCAGATTTCTAACAGAAGTTTTTTGCTTATATATTTACTTTTTAGGATATTGATATTTTCAAAGTTGAAAAGAAATGTGGGAAAAAAGGTTGGTTATGGTTTTAAATTAAGCTAAAAAGTATTGGTTGAAGGAAGCCTGTATTATTATATAAAAAGTTTTCACTCTTCTGGGCTTTTTTTTTTTCTTGCATGTTATTATTTACAGTGAAAAGCTCTAAAAAGCACTGGCAATTTTCTGCAATTCAGAGAATCTATCATATATGAGTTGATAGGGAGAAAAATAAATATCAGAACCAGTGAAGAAGCAAACCAAGTAGCTGTTGAAGACTGGTATTTTTTACCAGACTGGTTGAGAATAGTTAATGGGATGGGGGAAGAATTCTGTAGCATATGTACAGTCTCCTTCGCAAACAAAATTTTCAATATATCTTATTACATCTTTTTTAAAAAAAGTGTTATCATACAAATTAACACACACACATACACACGTTAACCACTAAATTACCATTTCCAAGAAACATTTCAGTATTTCCATTCCAGGGGAAGTAGTAGCAAAGTGAAAGATCAAAGTTCCAGACAGAAAGGTGGAAACAGAAGACAGGCATAGTTTTGATTAGTTCTCATCAAAATATGAATTCCAAGAATGAGCTAGAAAAAAGCAGCATCTGATATTCTAACGCCAGACTTTCCAATCTATTAAAAAAAATACTATGTTTATCTCACCAAACCCTGGTTGGTTCTTTCCAGTATATCTAGCTAGACATTCAATTTCCCTCTTTTCCCAGAAACTGGGTTATTGTTTTTTCTTCATCTGTTTGTAAGCCATGTACTCAGATGACTGCCAGTGTTGTCATCTACATTTTAAGCTCTTGTGGGCTCAAATGTTATTATGCAGAATTGTCTTCTGCACAGTGCTTAGCAAGCCCCAAGTATCACGGTGGTACTGATGGCACTGCCTGCATATTAGTGTCTCGACAGAGTGTCAGAATGTATAACAAGTCAATCAAACAAAAAGTCAAGATCTTGATTATTACTTTATTTTTAAAAAGATTTTATTTATTTATTCATGAGAGACACAGAGAGAGAGGCAGAGACACAGGCAGAGGGAGAAGCAGGCTCCCCCCCCAGGGAGGATGTGGGACTCGATCCCAAGACCCCGGGATCACAGCCTGAGCCCAAGGCAGGCGCCCAACTGCTGAGCCAGTAGGGACGTCGATAGGCGTCCCTACTCTCTATTTCTAAAACAACTGTGGCAATGTTGTCTTCATTCTCTATTTCAATTTCTTTAAATTTCCTTTCCTAAAAGTTTACTATATATGAGAATAATATGCATTTGCTACTGTAACTGTTTCCAATACTTCCCTTCCCAAAGCATCAGTACTAAACAGCTACAGGATTTCTCAGGGACAATGTTGATCATAAGCCCTCAGAAGAGTTGTCAGATATCTATAGAGAGTAAAGCACATCGCTAAATAGAACAGCCTCTCTTTTCTTAGAGAAGTGCCCCTATTTAAAAAGTCAAAACAGCCCCAAAGGTATAATCTTGTTTTAAATAAGCACTGGAAGATTATTATAGTCTTTAATCTAGTTCTGTTTTAACAGTTATTTCAAGAAATCAAATATGGAGCCAAAATTTCTAGTTAAGAATGTGCTTTGTTCAAAGTATACCACACGTCTTAATTTGGTTATGTGAATTAAATTATGGTTATGACTTTTTTGTTATAACAAATTCTTCCTCCAAAAGAGATGTCACTTTTCTACACTTGTAATTACATTTATATTCCCAAAAAGAAATCCCAAGAATACTAAGATATGTTAAAAAAAAACCCCACATTATTAAATGCTTGAGAAATCCATTAACACTATGAGAACTTGTTAACAAAAGAAACACTTTATTTTATTATATTTTTTGAGAGAACTTTGGGGCAAAAGTTCCATTTTATAGCTGTATCATAATGACGTTTAGTGAGGTTCTAAGAAGATTCTAACGTACATGATTTTCCTATAAGTAGTTCTTAAGAAAATATCCAGGGACGCCCGGGTGGCTCAGGGGTTGAGCGTCTGCCTTTGGCCCAGGGCGTGACCCCGGGGTCCTGGGATTGAGTCCCACATTGGGCTCCCTGCATGGAGGGAGCCTGCTTCTCCCTCTGCCTGTGTTTCTGCCCCCTCCCTCTCTGTATTTCTCAAGAATCAATAAATGAATCTTAAAAAAAAAAAAAAAGAAAATGTCCAAGGAAGGATGAAAATAAAATTCTGTTCATTTCTAAAGCTTAAGAATAAAGTGACTAGAAAAAAGGGATCTGCCTTTAAAAAACAATACTACCTGCTACATACTATGTAGGTTAATAAAAAGTGAGCAAAATCTAAAAACATTTTTTTTAAAGATTTAATTTATTTGACAGAGAAAGAGAGAGAGAGCGAGAGAACAAGCAGGGGGAGCGCAGGCAGGCGCAGAAGGAGAAGCAGGCTCCTCGCTGAGCAGGGAGCCCATGATCCTGGGATCATGCCCTGGGCTGAAGGCAGACACTTAACCAACGATTTATTTTACAATAAGTACAGTATAAAAAATTAATTTTCCTTATGACCTGAGAGCTACTGATGATCAGTAAAATATGGAGGCAGAAACAACAGGGAAGTTGCAAAAAACAACAACAACAACAACAACAAAACAAAACATAGCAGCAGTAAGGATGAAATGCTCTCCTGTCACTGAGCCTACTGTGCTTAAATCTGTAAAATTCTTGCTCTTCCTGGAAACACTAAATCCTGTACTGCTCATTCTTTTGAGAACTACTCAATTTTTATAGGAAAACCGATTTTACTTTGCACCGTAATCACTAAGGAGGTATTTTCTAAGAATTCACGTAATCTGCAAAGGAGTATCTCTATATAGGAGAACAAGTGTAGTGGCATGTGGAACAGCTGAAGAGGGAGCAAGCCGTGCTGCTTTGGGCCTGGCCGGGGAAGGCCGTGGAAGGCCGTGAAAGGCCGGGGAAGGCCGTGGAAGGCCAGGGAAGGCCGGGGAAGGCCGTGGAAGGCCATGGAAGGCCGGGGAAGGCCGTGGAAGGCCAGGGAAGGCCGGGGAAGGCCGTGGAAGGCCAGGGAAGGCCAGGGAAGGCCAGGGAAGGCCGGGAAGGCCGTGGAAGGCCATGGAAGGCCGTGGAAGGCCAGGGAAGGCCGGGGAAGGCCGTGGAAGGCCGTGGAAGGCCGGGGAAGGCCAGGGAAGGCCGTGGAAGGCCGTGGAAGGCCGTGGAAGGCCTTCACTGTCAGCGAGAGCACCCCCCGCCCCACTGCTGGGGAGACGACACACAGGGAGGGCGGCGGACACTCGGGGGCGCAGAGTCAAGCAGGGGGAGCTCAGGCTCCGACCCTGGAACCCTGGCTGGGCCCGGAGAACGGGGGGACGGTCTGTGGGGCAGGACGGGAGCGGACAGGCCCGCGTCGCACTGACATAGGGGGCTCCTGTGCAAGGGCACGGTCTCTGGCACGTGAGTGTCCCACGCGTGGGCTCTGAGACCCGCCAGGGCCTGGGCAGGAGGACGTGGAGCTGGCTCCCCAGTGGCCGCGCTGCAGGACCCGGCTCCCACGGCAGCTCCCACGGCGGCCACGGCGGGGCTGAGGACACGGGGCAGGGGTGGCGTCCGCTCGGGCCTCCACGGGGACCCCTGGCAGGACGGGGGAAGGCGCGGGGTCCCGAGGCCCACTCCCCGTCCGCTGGAGTCCGGCCTCACTGCGCCGACAGCGCCCACGGCTACACGCGAAACCGATGCACTGATTTTTCCAACAAACAGGTAGTGTTGCTCTTGGAATACTCCACACGTCTAACGGTCACGGCGGCTGTTCCACGGTCGACCAGGACGAGGAGACCAAACGGTCCAGGCCAACATAAGCCCCTCACGTGCCTTAGACTACAGGGAACCTCTGCTCTGCTAACGCGGCTCTGTGGAAATGAGAGGCGACAGTCCTCAGGACGCTGCCAGACCCCATTAACCGGGTCCTGCGCGTCAGCAGGCCACCGCGCGGGGGTAGGCCTGACGGCCGAAGCCTCCCTGCGACAGCATGTCGAGGACACAACAGAAATAAAAAAAGTTACGGGAGTTGGAAGCAGTCCAAGTTTTATCTGGATAAAAATTCAAGACGGTTTTCATTAAAAAACAAAAACAAAAGAACTTTATCAAGATAGCAAAGGGAAGATTCCAGAATCCTGTAGCGTGTGGACTCAAGTTACTCTTTCATTACTTGTAGCATGGAAACAAACAATAAGGAATACTGTACTCACACCTACAGTCTGAATTTTACGTTATTTTAAAAAATTTCTTAAAACAGATTTTATTTATTTATTCACGAGACACGGAGAGAGAAGCAGCCACACAGGCAGAGGGAGAAGCAGGCTCCACGTAGGGAGCTCGACGCGGGACTCGATCCCGGGACCCTGGGTCACGGCCTGAGCCCGAGGCGGACGCCCGACCCCCGGGCCCCCCCAGGCCCCCCGCCGTCTGAATTTCATAATCAGCAGAGAAACTACAGTCAGTCTAGCCCCAGGCATGACCCGAGCCGATACTTTGGTGAACACGCGAGCCACGACGGCCTCGGGAGCGAGGAAGGCGAAGGCGGTCCTGTGGGCGGGTCTCCCTGCAGGGTTTCCCACAGGATGGGGGGGGGGGTGTTACTTCTCAAGCCCCCACCTCGAGGGGGGGGCTGGACCAGTGACTCGCTTCCACACAGCAGGGGATGAGGCGGGGAAACAGTCACTTCCCGCTCGAGAAACCGGCGACTGCCGCGCTGGTGGGTTAGGTCAAGGTCGATGCTGCCACCGGCACCGCGCAGCACCTGCAGCCCTGATATGATCTCACCTCTGTGGGCCCGACGGCAGCCGCAGCTACGGCACAGACACACGCACCCGGTGCGGGCACGCGGACAGAGGCCCGGCAAGGAGGGCTCCCCGCACTGTCGGGGGCACGGAACGAGGGCGAGACTGAGCAGATGCATCGGCCCAGAGACACACGGCCGCGGGGGGACTGGGGGGGCGGGAGGCTGGCGAAAGCCACGTGAAGACCAGAGCTCGGTTCACCGGAACGTACAAGGCCGAGGCCCCGTTTCGGCAAAGCATTCACGCAGCACCGGACGATGGTAACGTCGGAAAAAACGGGGCCAAGGCTACAGGGTCTCCCTCCACGTTACCCGTGATCCCTATCTGTACATTTACAGGGATTATTCCAAAACAAACAGTTAATACGTCAACGACAACATTTTTTTTTCTTAAAGTAACGTGCCCAGGAAAGGAGGCGGCCAAGAGGGTCTCTGACCTGCGTGTGGTTTCGAGGAGCACTTGCCGTCACGCTCTCCCCGTCACTGTTCTCGGGTGAACTCGCCACGCGCATGCAGGTGCCCCAGACTGTGCGTGCCCTCACCCACGGCACGGGCCCATTCCCTCCTGCCGGCCAGAAAGCAGGCAGCGACTCGACGCCTCAGTGTTTCATTAGTTTTCTGCACCATCTGACCACCCCCCGAGATGGGCACAGGCATTTCGATTTCAGGCTGTTAAGAGACAAAAGTACCAGTATCCTGCCCATGTTTCAACTTATTTTTAAATGTTCCAATTGTGTAGCCCTTTATTTTTTTATTTTATTTTTTGTGCGCAGCCCTTTAAAACAAAATTCTGAGAGCCCTGCTGTGTATTTCAAGTGAGTGGCAGGACGCTGCCTCCTAGACGACAGGTACGCAGCAGGTTACACTCCATGGACATTGCTACGGGCTGTCGTTTTGACACTGAGAGTGTTTTTGTTTTTTTTTTTAGTATATTGTGCTAAGTTATTCACATGATGGACAATGGAAAAAGACAAGAAGGATGACAAGTTCTGAACTCTTCTGCGAATTGCATTTATCTGATCAAATTTCTTATGCGACAGATCAAGAGATTTCTGGTATTTTAGGAAAAAAAATGTTAAAATAAACAGTGTAAAGATCATTTTCTCCTAAGTGGTAATCCACACCTGCAATGAGAGATTGTAGCAAAGTGCCCGCAAATCAAAACCTGAAACATTCTTTCTTATCTTATTCCTTAGAAAACAAACAGGGGGGAACCCCCGGGAGGCTCAGTGGTTGAGCGTCTGCTCTTGGCTCAGGGCGTGACCCCGGGGTCCTGGGATCGAGTCCTGTGTTGGGCTCCCTGCATAGAGCCTGCTTCTCCCTCTGCCCGTGTCTCTGCCTCTCTCTCTGGGTCTCTCATGAATAAACAAAATTAAAAAAAAAGAAAAAGAAAGAAAAAGAAAAAAGAAATCAAACAGAACAAAGAGAGTAGACTTTCCTAACAGTCAAAATTCAAGAATTCCAAACATCCAGACATGAAAATAGTTTTTTACTATTTTTGATGCCTTACCACAATAAAGAAATACAATAAACATTTAAAGTTTTCCTCTACCAATAATTTTTTATATAATTTGACAGAATATATTACCTGTTACACAGAGAAAAGGGAATTTTTCTTTATAACATGAACCAGTAAGGATTATACTAAAACAAACCTTATATAATCTTTAACATAATAGTTTTCAATATGTAACATCATATCACATCATAGACCATATAAAGATGAAAAACTAATTTTCAAAATTTCAATGAGGGAATCATGGATCATTGTTTAGGAAAGGGTTCGCAAATTTACAAAGGTCGGGAAATGCTCAATCACCTTGATTTACAGACGGAAAAAACAGAAGCCCCAAATTTGTTTAAACTCCTACACTGTTTGGATGAAAGTGACAGCATTAGGATAAGAATTTAGTGCTCTTCCTTCTTCATCTTTCCCTTTTTTTTTTTTTTTTAAAGATTTAAAGATTTTATTTATTTATTCATGAGAGACAGAGAGAGGCAGAGACACAGGCAGAGGGAGGAGCAGGCTCCCTGCAGGGAACCCAACTGGGACTCGATCCCAGGACTCCAGGATCACGCCCTGAGCGGAGAGCAGACGCTCAACCACTGAGCCTCCGGGGGGGACCCCGGGTCACACCCTGAGCCCAAGACAGAGGCTCACCTTCTGAGCCACCCCGGGGTCCCACTTCACAATCTTTCCACAACATGATTTCTCCTTTGAGATACTGGAGCCTTCATGTGGGTGGCTCTCCATCAACTAAATCCTTCCCACTATGCAAAGTAAGTCAGAAGACTCTCATCCTTGGACTTCCCTGGGTACAGGAACTGGATTTAAAGACAGCTCTTTACGCCCATCTCTAACACCAAAACACAAGCCGGAGAAATTACACATTCGTACAAATGGTTGTCCCAACGCTCCTCACTGCATCCCAATTACCCAACGCGTCCCCACTGTTCCTACCACGGGAGCAAAGTTAAAAATTTAGCATTCTGGAATAATATTTAAAATCCAAAATAGAATATAAAGTAGCAGAGAAAAGAGAAAAGCAGGGGTACAGAGGATCTCTATGGGCAACTTCAGCCATATGGAAGGTGGAATATGCTGTTCTCCTGGGTCATCACTGCCTTACCCCTCCCCTCCCAGACTAGTTCTCAAGTTATATGACATTATGATTTAAACAAGCATTATTTAAGTTCAGATCTGAAATCTGATTATTCTTATTTCAAAACTCATCTTTACCACCACTAACACTTACAAAGCATGACTTGTTTTAGACAGTGTATTCCAAATTTCTAATATCTTGAGTATAAGTGGCCTTTTGGAACAGTATCTATTTGTAATTTCTGTCTCAAACCTCTTTCACAAAATAATGTTCTTCTAAGCCAAAGCAGAAAAACAACAAAAAACCCCCAATCCTCCAAAAAAAACCCAACAAGTCTGAACCTCACATATTTAATTTGATTTTATTATTTGTATTCTTTGTAAAATAATAATCTTGGAAAGTAGTTAACAATTATATAAAGTGGTTAAAGCATTAAAATATGCAAAGCTGTAACAGTGGTGACGATTATATTAACCGTTCACTCACACTTGTATTAATTTATCCAACAACAGTTTATTGAATCCCTACTATGGGTCAAGTACTGTGCAAGGGATGAGAGCCAAAGATGAAAGTTAGTATTTTTTTTCTTTTTAAAGATTTTACTTTATTCATGAGAGACCCAGAGAGAGAGGCAGAGACACAGGCAGAGGGAGAAGCAGGCTCCATGCAGGGAGCCCAACGTGGGACTTGATCCCGGGACTCCAGGGTCACGCCTGGGCCGAAGGCAGATGCTCAACCGCTGAGCCCCCCAGGGGCCCCTGCATAAAGAGTCTTAAGAAAAGTAAGTATATAAATAAATCATCGTAATTGTTTCTGAACACAGACTTCAGAGTTTAAAGGTAACAACAAAATCAGTAACTGCAGTGTATTTATGACTAAGAATCAAGCACTACATGTTTCTTATTTAAGTTTATATCCACAACAATTGTAGGAATAGGAATTATTAAAAAAAATTTTTTTAAATGTTTATTTATTTATGATAGTCACACAGAGAGAGAGAGAGAGAGGCAGAGACATAGGCAGAGGGAGAAGCAGGCTCCATGCACTGGGAGCCCGACGTGGGATTCGATCCCAGGTCTCCAGGATCGCGCCCTGGGCCAAAGGCAGGCGCCAAACCGCTGCGCCAGCCAGGGTTCCCGGAATAGGAATTATTTTTATCAGAGAATGGCAGCTAGGTAGTTTCCTCCCCAAAACACCAATTAGGTGGCAGGACAAAATTCAAACTCACTTTAACTTAAGCCTGTGTCCTAGGGACATTCTCTTTTCATTAAAAAAAAAAAAAAAAAAAAAAATATATATATATATATATATATATATACACACACACACACACACACACATATACACCATTAGTTTCTTCTTTTCATTCCGATCACACCTCCAGTGGTGGGGGGAGGACGGAGTTATCTCCTCTGATTCCATCGCCTCCTCCAGCCCCCACTGCCTTGCTCTCTGCATCACAGCAAAACCAACAGAGTTGTCTACACTGATCACATCCACTCCCTCACCTCCCATTCTTCTCTCAAACTAGTCTTCTTAGTAAAGTGAATAGGAACCTGCCACGGACAAGGTCAGCTGTGGCCCCGCAGCCCTAATCCAGGGGCCAACTAACTGCCCTTGTTACCTGAGAGCTCAACAGGTCACTGCTCTTTTCTTTTAGCCCCAGACATTATTCTCCCCTACTTTTGTTGTTTTCCTTTTCTCCTTTTTAAAAAAATTTTTAATTATTTTTATTTTTTTTTTACTTTTAATTTAATTTTTTTTCCCCTTTTCTCCTTTCTTTATCTGACCTTCTCTGCTCCTGTTGTGCCTGATGGAACTCAAAATGTCCAGCTGTCTCTCTCTCAGCCGTGGGCTTTTCTTCTGTTCTTGGAGGACTCTACAGTTTGAATCAAGAGGATGACTAGAGGGGCACCGGGGTGGCTCAGTGAGTTGAGCATGTGACTCTTGATTGTGGTTCAGGTCATGATCTCAGGGTCATGGGATGGAGCCCCAAGTCAGGCTCTATGCAGAGTGTGGAGTCTGTTTAAAATTCTCTCTTCTTGGGACTCCTGGGTGGCTCAGTGGTTGAGCATCTGCCTTTGGCTCAGGGCGTGACCCCAGGGTCCTGGGATCGAGTCCCACATCGGGCTCCCCGTAGGGAGTCTGCTTCTCCCTCTGCCTGTGTCTCTGCCTCTCTGTATCTCTCATGAATAAATGAAATCTAAAAAAAATAAAAATAAAAAAAAATCTCTTTTCCTCTTGCTCTGCCCCTTCCCGCTGATCAAGTATGTGCTCGCTCACTCACTTGCTCAAAAGAAAAAAAAAAGGCAACTAGGAAAACTGGGCAGTTTAAGAAAATATATGCTGAAAAGCACTGGAGAGCCAAAACGTCAGTGAGGATTTAAGGGGACAAGATGAGCAAGACAGAAACAGACGTGAGCCTGAAATCTGAGGCTGCTTCTTGGAATCAGGGCAACAGCGATTCCAGGAGAGGTAAAAAAAAAAAAAAAAAAAAAAAAAGCCCAAGAAATCTGGGCACTAAAAAACCGAGTCCAGTCCCTCCCATGATTGGAGGCTAACAAACCCTCCACGATTTGTGGGAACCCAAAGGACTATGCTGTATAAGTGTGAACCAGACATAATACAGTTCTCATCGGCCTGAAGCACAGCTTCAAATCATCTCAGTCTTTGAAAAATGAACTAAAAGTACTGCAGGGCAGCCAGTGCCTTGGCTACGTGCCAGAAGCAAAGGTAAGTTCTCTGTAGAAAGTTGACATCACCATCCGAGGCCACAAATTTCTTCTATGACTGTTAAAAAATAGCTGGTATCAATAAAAAAAATTTATCAGAGATACAGAGACAATATAAGATGAAAACAACCCCCCCCCCGAAAAATAGATGATAAAAGCAGATCCACAGGGGGTCCTGTGGTACAAGGAGATGGACTTTAAAAAAATGCCTAAAAATGCAAGGAGCTACAAGATAAAAATCAAGATTTGTCAGGGAGCTGTAAAATATTAAAGAGACAAAATGGAATTCTAGATCTGAAAAATACAGTAATCAAAATTAAAGTTTAAATGGATATGCAGTTTAGACAGTTAAAGAGAATTAGAAAAGAGGTCAGAAGGCAGAAAAGTGACAAACAGAAGAGAAAATATTGAAAAAAAGTTAAGAGATATAAAGCACCCGTTAAAGTACTTCTTAAAGTATCTACATGTAAGTGAATTTCCAGAAAGAGAGAAGAAAAAGAGCTGAAGTAATATTTTCGGAGGTAAAGATTCAGAATTTCCCCAAACCAACAAATGGTATGAAACACGCGTTTGAGAACAGTCCTGCAAATCCCAAGAAGGATAAAGAAAAAGAAGACTCTACAAAGGAACATCATAACCAAATGCTAAAAACTGAAAATAGAGAAATCTTTCAGAGTGGTCTGAGCAAAACAGATTACTCTTTAAAGGACAACTGGACAACTGACTTCCCAACACAAAACAACAGAAAGTAGAACATTTGGTAGAAAACAACCACTAACCTAGACTTCTAACCTCAGAGAAAATATCTTCAAGAACAGAAAGCAAAATAAAAACACTAGAGAAAAGTACAGGGTTATTTCACATTTCAGTTGAGCTAAATGATCATATCTATTCATTACCACTTGGGAGCCAAGGTAATTACTCAAGAATGGCCACAGCTGTCGTCCTTTCTAAGAAAGCTCTACTTCCCAAGACAATGAGGTCACATATTGTTTACAAACAATTCAATATAGAGACCTGTGGGAGGTAGAAGGATTAAGAAAAAGAAGGAAACAACGCTTGTAAATTTATAAAATGTTCAAATTTCACCAGATGAAATCAGTACAATTATTAGTCAATGTCAAAAATATTTATTTTTATTTGCCTTAGAACATTGTTCTGTTTGAACTAATTTTATAAATGGTTTTTTTTTTAAACAAATTTTTAAAAAGATTTATTTATGATAGACATAGAGAGAGAGAGAGAGGCAGAGACACAGGCAGAGGGAGAAGCAGGCTCCATGCAGGGAGCCCGACGTGGGACTCGATCCCGGGACTCCAGGATCACGCCCTGGGCCAAAGGCAGGCGCCAAACCGCTAAGCCACCCAGGGCTCCCCTTATAAAGTATGTCAAGTATACATAGGACGCATTTATTACAGGCACACAGACCATCGTGATAAAAGCCTATAAAAGATCTTTCTAAAGTCACTGAATGTTCTAAATTGCCTGTGATTTCGTTTTCTTGAGGGCCAGAACTACGCGTTAACCATGTGTAGGACTCCGACAGCACGCCCAGCTACAACTACCCCTGTACGTAGTCGGCCTCTCAAAATAATTTACCTGCTGAACAAGATTGAGAAAGACAAGCGAGGTACTTCCATCAGCTCAATTCCTACTGAGAACTCGTTCTCATCTCAAAGTCAGAACTGGCAGAGTTAATAATTTCAGCCCTTCCATCTTTAAATAGAACTGACCCTGATGAAATGGACTTCATGGAATCATTTTCTTCCTTTACAGAGATTTAAGTAACCACTAGATGCAACGTGAGAGGAGGTCCTTCTGAAAATTCACAAGTTTCCTGTAGATTTAGATGATGACAGAAGTGCTTTCCAAATATATTGTTCATCTGGTTTTAAGAAGTTTTTCCAGGGGTGCCTGGGTGGCTCGGACGGGTGGGCGTCTGACTCCTGATTGGGGCTCAGCTCCTGACCTCAGGGTACCAGGCTGAGCCCCCCGTCGGGCGCCGTGCCGGGTGTGGAGTCTGCTTAGGATTCTTTCTCTGCCTCTCCTACTGCCCCTTTTCGTTCTCTCACTCTTAAAAAGCCAAAAAAACCTCCCCCCAAAACAAAAGTTTTCCATTTATTGCCATGTAGAAAAGGTCATCAGTGTTGAGCGGCTCTGGGGAGCATAACAAAAAACACAGCTCACAGCTACAGCACGAAGATTCAGTAAGTTGGTAAATTAATTATTTACATCATGTCAAGAAAACCTGACAGTCACCATGTTGAAAAAAGGGTCTCCACCAATTAGGACATCCTATCATTCATACTACAGCTTGGCTTGGGGAAAATAAAGAACGGAAAAGTGGGCAAAAAAAAAAAAAAAAAAAAAAAAGAATAATCCTACATGTGTAAATTGTCAAATATGGATAATTTGGAAAAAGGTGTGAGCAAAAAGGGGAACAAGACTGAAGATTTGGTATGAAGCCTCTCTTCTATCTTTATAGAAAAAGAAGGTTAAGTTTCTCTGCTTTCGGTAAGAATAAACCCGTAGCTCAATTTTAAAAAAGTAAAAATCAGTAAATACACCGTGTATTTTTTAAAATATCACGGATCCTGAAAGACTGGCATTAAGAAGACGACCTTCTGTGTGAAGTCCCTAACGCCCCTGGCCAGGTTAGGGAGCAGGTAGCTAGACTCCTCTGGCTCCCAATGCAGCCTCCTCGGGTTTGCTACCGGGCCGCCGCCGCCCACTCGGGCATTCACGCGGATTCCCCACTTCCCACCCGCGTGGCAAGGACTCACCGACTGGGGAAACCACAGAAGCCGATCCTCCCTGGCGACGAGGCCGGAGGCAGGCCGAGGTCGGGGGCCCCACGCGGTCCGGCGGGGCTTGGCGGGAAGAGCGCAGGTTCACCAAGGCGCCTGGGCCGGGCCGAGGACCTTTCCCCGCTGCCCCGGGGTCGGGCCCGAGCGCCCCGCGCAGCCCCGCAGCGGCACCGGCTCAGCTCCCTCGGGCCGCCCGCGACCCCGCAAGCGCCACGCTGCTGGCCTGTGTCTCGCAGGAGGGTCGGGCTGTCCCTCCGCCTCCCCCGGGGCAATGGCTGGATGGAGCGTCCCGCAGGAGCCCCCAACCTGGGCCCGAGCTGGGGGAGGGCGGGGCTGTGCCTCTCCCGGGGCTCAGCTGCTCCCCGGGGACGCTCTGCTGAAAAAGTGCAACTTAAAAAAATGCAGTTTCACACGCACATTTGATCTTCCTCGGGGCTCCCATCTCTTCAGCAGGTCGGGCCAGTATTTTCGAATCACCAGGAAACGGGATCAGGGCTCCCCCGCCACCGGCTGTCGCCGCCACGTCAAGCAGCTTCGACCCTGTGACCTCGGCCGCACTCTGAGCGGCTCAGGTGGCTGGAAGGAGGACAGGTGCGCGCAAGGCCGCGGCCCGCCCACAGACCGGCCCACAGGTCTGACTTGCTCTAGAAGCTGACAGCCCTGGGCCTAGCTCGAAGATGGGGGGGGGGTCCCCATCCTCGGACCACACTAGTCCAGAAAACACGAGCTACGGGGAAACGAGGCAAGTAGCCGAGGCGCAGGTAAGTGACCGCAGTTTTGTGGCTCCTATTCCGGCCCCAGCCCCAGCCCCAGCCCCAGGCAGCGAGCAGGCCGAGGAGGCCGCAGGCCAGGCCTTCGGGGTAGAGGGGCGGCGGCCTCCCGCAGCGAGCACACTTTGCAGAACAGCAAACTGTCACGGCTCCTCCCGGAGTCCCGGCCGCAGGACCCGAGCCCCGGGAGAGCAGGCGGCCCGGAGCCCGACCAGCTGTCACCGGAGCCCTACGGTCCCACACCCAGGGAGGACCCAGGGAGATGGTCCACGTAATCCTCACACAGGACTTTTCTTTGAAGCTTTTATTTATGTAGTTGAAAGAGAGAGCACAAGCAGGGGGAGTGGCGGGCAGAGGGGGAGGGGGCAGGTTGGGCGAGCAGGGACCCAGGACCCGGGGGTCAGGCCCCGCGCCGAAGGCAGGGCTCAGCCGCCGAGCCACTCGGGCGCCCAATACAAGGAACTCTAAAAGCAAATATTATGACAGCAGGATAAGGATAGCTGCAGTGTCATCCCACCGCAGCTCTCTCTTGTCTCCACCTGGTCAAAGTCATCCTTCAAGGCAACTTGAAGTTACCACTACGTCTGGGAAGGCTCCTGAGACTCCCCGCGTCCCCCCTACTCTGTACTATACAGAGCTCAGGAATCCTTTAACAGGTAGAGTACGGCCAACTAATTTGAATACTTTGCGACTGAAAGGCAGAGACAACAGAATACATCTTTTCAATCCCCAAATATTTAAACAAACAGAAGAGCATCTAGTTAAATGAGATCTACAACCTAAAAACAAAAAACAAACCCCCAAACAAACAAAAGAACCCGCCTAAAATCAAAGCTCATTAATTTTGTCAGAAAATCAGAGGGGCAGGACCTGAGGGGAAATGCTAAAAGTAGGAAAACAAGGGGCAAATGGAAATTTCATTATTTTGCTTATTTCTCCTCAAAATAAAGGATGACGGGAAAAGAGGATAACAGTATTATTTTTTCAGTTAAGAAGTATTACTGACTTTAACATAACTTCAAGATTTTTGTGTGATGGCGTAATCAGAAAAGCATACTGGCTATGATGATATTTCATTATAAAAGATAAAAGCTACCGCTGAACTTGATTAAAGGCAATGTAATTTTCTTCTAGTTTATTCTCAGCCCCAAATGCCTTTAGATAACTACTTAATATTAGTTTCTTGTATATGATTCCAGTGTTTGTGTCCTTATCCATTTCCATCCCCACGAAAGATATTATAAAATACATACAGTTCTGCATCTTTTAAAAAATTCATATATCCCCAAATCTTTCTATTTCAGTACATGTAGCAGTTCTTCCCTCCCTCCCTCCTTCACTTTCTTTTTTTTTTTCCTCCTTCACTTTCTTTGTCTCTCTCTCACCCTCTCCCTTTTAAGGAGAAGCATATTATTTCCTTGTGTGACCTAGCAAGTAGCACTGATTTCCAGAAGACGTGTTTGTGCAGGTGAGTGACAAGGCCATAAGGAAAAAAAAACAAAAAACAAAAAAAAAACAACAGAAAACTACTACCGTGAAGTGCTAATTGAATGAATTGTTCCTAATAAGGAAGACTGTTATCTTTCTCGGATGGTCCCAGATCCTTGGAGCACTTTGGAGAAGTTCCTAACTGGTGTGATGTCTGACTCTCACGACTGTTATGCTTTCTATCGGCTCAGGAGCACTAGAAACATGTTAAATATATGTATCCTTAATTAACCCGAAGTGAGAGATATTCCAGTGCCGTATTGTGTCCAGCTGGCTACGGATAAAGTCTATACACTCCCATCAAAATGAAGTTCTCTTTTAACAGCCTCATTTCAAATCTGCACAAGGAGTAAAAACAAAACAGATAAAGACAATGTGGTTGTAGGTTTGTTTTTTTTTAAATCCTGAACAATGTTTTCTACCTTTACTTCGCAAAAAATGATCTATTTTATTCTCAAAACAATTCATTGTTTTTCATCTACAAGACGTTATAGCCGAGTCAAGAAATGTAATTGCCTCTGCCGAGAAGTACCTCCTAATTAATAATCCTGAAGCATACAGAGTCAAACATTGCTTTGTTTTTAGTCTGATGGGTGAAATAAAACAGGACAAATAAGGAACTGCTTGATTCCATCAAAACACTCAAATATTTCTCAAAGAGGACCTCTCCCTTTCATAATTAAATTAACCTGTAAGTTTACCAAATAAACAACACGAACAGTACTTTCAAACTATTTTAACACTACCTCACTGTCCCAGCATTTTTTTTTTTAAAAGAGCAAATACAAGGTTTTACGTATTTTTGAATCAACATTTTGCTGGAAGACTTAAAATAAGGTTGACATAAAAGTTCCAAAACACTAGCATGATCACCTGTAACAAGGAGTACAACATGTTTGGGTGAATCTGTTGTCAGAGGTCAGGAAAAAAAAAAGTGAAAACCAGGTCTGCCCAAGAAGAAAGTGGATTATCATGGAAGGTGTTAGGATATAGGAATGGAAAGGAAGATGAAGGCCTCACTGACAGCAAGTCTTAAAGATTTTACTTATTTGAGAGAGAGAGAGAGAGCGGAGAGCAGAAGCAGGGAGGAGGGGCAGAGGGCGAAGCAGACCCCAGTGAGCCGGGAGCCTGATGTGGGGCTCGATCCCGGACTCTGGGATCACGACCTGAGCTGAAGGCAGATGCTTAACTGACTGAGCCACCCGGGTGCCCCAGCAAGTCTTAACTTAGCCAAAAATATCACTTCAGATACTTTGCTGTTTTGTTGAAATACTAAATGTGTTTATCCACAATTTTAAAATTTCACATCATAGTTTAATGTTAACACTACCACTAAGTAACCAAAAATAAAATCAATAGACTATTATGTTAATGCTATTCCAAGGGGGGAAAAAAATACAAGTTGGTGTTCATTTGAGAGCCACATTCTTTTGAAAAGATTTTATTTATTTGAGAGAGAGCATGGGCAGGGGGAGGGACGGAGGGTGAGGGATGAGCAGACTCTCCACTGCGCCTGGAGACCTGACCCTGTTGGGCTCCATCCCAGGCCACTGAGATAACACCCTGAGCTGGTCAGATGCTTAACCTACTGAGCCACCCGGGTGCCCAAGACCCACACTTTAACATATTTTGGGTCAATCACTTCAACTAGTACATAACCAAAATAACCCTAGGAATATTCCCTTTAGACACTACACTGTATGTCCTATTTTCAAAGATGCACCCTGCACTTTCTGAGCACAATACTTACATGACTTTACACTGAAATGGTACTTGGAAAACCTCCTGGCGTTCAGGAGGGCCTGCTATAGCCCTGTCATTGTGCCCAGTGCATTTCTGAGTCTGTGCCTTCCCCCGCATCCCACAGAGAAGGTAAAGAAGTCGTCCTCTCAAGGTCGATTGACCTTAAGCTTTTGGCTGGCCAAAGCTTAAAAGCCCCAAATAATAGCAATTATTCAGGTCACTGTATGAACTGTAAGAAATGAAAATGCCTAAAACAAGATGGTTATTAGGTTGGACCAAATGAGACTGCTCATGTTTGAGTTTCTGAAATTCAGAAGTGGTAACTGCATATGGTTCAACTTCCTAGAGCATTCCTGAATCTTGACCAAAAACAGAGGCACTTAAGACCAAGATTTGATTCGAGACTTAAAAAATTGGACCAAAATGCTTTACAATTGAAATTTAAATGAAGAAGTAGCACAGCACCTTTTCTATCACTTTAAAACTCCAGTTGAACAGAAACTACGAAACACTGTTTAAAGAGAAAGTGAACGTACTCATCTGACAACAGATACTGGTTCTCTAACACAACTGAGTTCACCCTCAAGGGGTTTGTGAAATTTTTAGTAACTGATGTTTGTGGAAATTCCATCCAAGGACATGATTTTAGAATATACTGATCTTTCATACGTCTCATCAAAATTAGAGCTGAAATCATACGAGGCGATAATTTTTTTTATAAGTTTTTAAGAAAGAATTAATTCCAATTAACCTGACTATTCAGAGTAAGTTATTCATGTGTGTGCACGTGTATGTGCGTGTGTGTATATTTATACTTGTGTATAAATATATGTATATATAAACATGTGTATATTCATGCTTATATATCATTTTGTTAAATTTTACCTAGTAGGCTACTTCAAGAGATTTTTTACTTCTTTACCAAAAGCGATGTAATTCAGCCATCTAGTGGTAAAGTATAAAGCAATGTATTTTTCTGTATTTTATTATGCCATAAAAACAGGACAAGAAGTATGGAGGGAAATTACAGGTTTTTGAAATTTCCTGTTTTTCTCTGGTAAGTTCACAGAGCCTAATCAAGGACTCAGAAGTATTTTATTAGTGGACTTTCAAAAAGCCATGTTTAAATATTAAGGTGGCCAACCACTAATTTTTAAGTTATTTTTTATTATACTTTAAAGAGCCATGTAATTATAAAACATTCTACCAAAAATTCTATTACCTTCACAAAGAAGTAAATCTGGCTCCTCAACTTGCTCACCCAAGTCTGAAGCCAAAAGCAGATACACACACAAAAAACAAAACAAAACAAAACAAAAACCAAAACACACACACACACACACAAAACAAAAAACAAACAAACAAAAAAAACAAAAGCAGATACAGTCTAGTGGGAATGAACCACACATGTAAGTCACAGGGAGACGTGCAGGCGCTACCGTACGGGCCACGGGAGCAGAGAGCGAGAAATACTCAAGCCTAGTTACTGCTTCCTGGAGATGTTACTTGAGCTAAATTTTGGAGATAAAAGAGGGAACTCATAGATGAGCAGAGGGCTCTCAGACACTGATCAATGAGTATTAATTAACACAAAGTAAAAAAGAACATGCCCATTAAGAGAACATCAAGTAGTCTGCCGCAGTTATGACAAAGGTCACGGTGGAGACGCGAGACAGCCGGACAAGGGGTGGGAGTGTGCGGGGCGCTGAAGACAAGCTGTGATACTGGCCCGTCTTCCCCTTCTGTGCTCCACATCCTCACGTCCTCCGTGCCCACTGCGGATGGGCTCCTTCTACGTCCATTATTCCCATACAGATCTCTCCCTGGCACTCTGTTCTCACACAAGTCAAAGGAACAACTGAAGTTCAACAGATACTTCCAAGCTTACGTGTTCAAAGATACAATCATCATCTTTGAAAGTCCTGGTCATTTTTTTTATGCTCTGAATCTTTAAATGGATGGAGCCCCAAACCTTTAAGTGACCAAGCCTAAAACCTCAAATTCATTCCTTTGCTTCTACTCCATCAATAAAAGGGAATATAAATATATGGTCTTGAAGTCCTGCCTCCTTATTATAGTTTGTCAACACCTAACTTCTCTATCTCCTCTGACCCTCCTGAGTTCAGTTCCATATCATCTTTCATGAGAATGATTTCCATAGTCTTCTGAATCCTGACTCCTGGTAGTTAGTTCCCAGTGGGTTTGAGGAGAAATCAACATATAAATAAATGGCGAATGAAGTTATGACAATGACTATGAACATGAAAGTAGCCCCTGAAGTACCAAAGAGAAGAGGACCAAACACAGCATCTTGAGGAATCTCAACATTCAAGGGATGAGCAAAGCAGAAGTCAAGGCATAAGACAAAGTTCGAGTTGAGAAGGAAGCCAGGAGAGAAGTAGTAAGGAAGCCAGGAGAAGCGTGAGTTTTGAGAGAGCAGGATTTATAAAGTTAGATGTTTACAAGACTGGTAATACGACTACTGAGAACCGATCCCTGGACTTGGCCAGTGGGAGTTTCTGGCTGACCTCGTTGAGAACAACAGAATGGTGCCGAGAATTCTATTACAGCTGTAAAAGGAGACAGAAAAATATGGAACGATTATCCCAAGAAGTATCGCTGTGAAGGAAGAGAGCAAAGAGGAGGGGAGAAAGAAGTACAGGGCTGTCAGAGGCTTCTCTTTTTATTATACATCCCCCAAAGTCTTGAATGTGTTCAAAGGCTTACCCAAGGGTATGATGGAGAGTAGATGGCGGAACGGAAGACCCATGTGAGAAAGAGGAGGATGACTCCAGTAGAGAGGAGATGGACCGCCTGGGGGAGAGAGCAAGGCAGCTCATTCGGAGGAGGCAGTGTGGATGGACCATCACCGTAACAGGTGAAATTAAAGGGAGGGAAGAGAGACGAGTTAAGGTTCATCTAGTGTTTTCTCTTAAGTTTGAAACAAATGGCAAAGAGATACCTCCTGGTGAGGAAGCAGGGAGCAGGATGAAAGGGATGAAAGTTCACCATAAAGAAGCTGAATAATCAAACACTGTGAGCAACTTGGAGGTGTCAAAACTCTGATCATTAACAGAGAAGAAGAATCAAACAGCTAGCTCCTGTATTTTCCCATGATATATTCCCATTTCAAATTCTTAATCTTCAAGCCCGTTTTAACATTTGCGTTTCAGAAGTCAACTGTACTGAACGTATAATGAAAATGAAGACAGTGCGTCCTTTTAAAGTAGACTATGAAATGCAAACCTCATCTCCTCCAAAATTTCCATTTCTCTCCTTCTCCTTTGTAAGGAGTGGTGTACTGGAATCAACTAGGTCACTGTGATCCTGCATCTCAAAGAAGTATTATCTTAGTAAAATAAAATAGGTGTTTTCAATGAAGTTGGCATCAATTACTCTCTAAATAACATGTCCTTATAAAGCTTCAGAATCTAAAATAAATGTCTGGGTGCTGCAAAAACAAAAGAATATTTGAGGAGACAAAATTACCAGTTTAGAAATGTCTCAATAATCAGGAAAAGAGCTGCTATTATTTATAGGCTGTACTGAATTATTATGTTGTTGCTGCATTTTTTTTAAATTTAAAGTTTTAAAGTATTATTTAAAGGTGTGATTTATTATAGAAAAGCTAAAATAGACAGACTTTATTCCCGTTCTAAATCAGAAGTGGGAATGCAAAGTGATAATTTCTAACATACCACCTATAAACCTAACCCTAAATTTAACAACTCAATATTGACTATCACATTTTTCAATACATACTATTTTCTTGGTAACATTGTGAATTTTAAATTTTTTTTTTTAAATTTTTTTTTTATTTATTTATTTATGATAGTCACAGAGAGAGAGAGAGGCAGAGACACAGGCAGAGGGAGAAGCAGGCTCCATGCACCGGGAGCCCGACGTGGGATTCGATCCCAGGTCTCCAGGATCGCGCCCTGGGCCAAAGGCAGGCGCCAAACCGCTGCGCCACCCAGGGATCCCAACATTGTGAATTTTAAAAGCGTACCAAAAGACCACATATAAATTATTTAAGTTGAATAGTGCTATATAACAAACTTAAGGAACAGCATGCAAATACTCAATATTTCAAGCGAGGGATGCCTGGGTGGCTCAGTGGTTGAGCAACGGCCTTGGGCTCAGGGCGTGACCCCGGAGTCCCCGGATCGAGTCCTGAATCGGGTTTCCCGCAGGGAGCCTGCTTCTCCCTCTGCCTGTATCTCTGCCTCTGAGTCTCTCATGGATAAATAAGTAAAATCTCAAAAAAAGTTCAAATGAATATATAAATGAACAGAATAAAACTTTGCTCTACAAATAACTTTTAGTCATACAGTACTTTGCAGGGCATAAGCCAAAAAACAGTCTAAGTTATAAACATTTGGGATTTTTCTTCCTGTGTTATTTTAAAAAAAGTTAGCCAAGCAAATGATATGTAGTAAAAATGTATTTGCACGCGTGAGTGGAAGACGGCTGACAGGTTCAGCGGAAGGCAGGCCACTCCGATCAGAGCACCTAACGAGGTAGGGGAGAGGAGAGCGGAGTGGACGCTGCAGGCCCCGAAGGCCGTGGGAAGGTGGGCTGGGTAACTGCGCAGAAGAGGAAAAGAAAAGGACTAAGCAGGTGATACAAATTCTTATTAGGAGCTGCAAATTCTAATTCCTGAACAAATTTAGAAAGATGCATAAATCTAGAGGCGGCAAGACTTCAGCCAAAAAAGGGAACATTTTTAAGTGCCACAAAAAGTTGTAAACATCATTTCCTTCCCTCGATTATCAAAAACTATAAAATCATAAGGCACTTGGGTGGTTCAGTCTATCGAGTGTCCAATTCTCGGTTTCCGCTCAGGTCATGGTCTCATGCGAGCTGGGATCAAGCCCTGCTTCCGGCTCCAAGCTCAGGCTCAGTGGGGATCTGCTTGCTGAGTCTCTCCCTCGGCCCCTTCTCCTGCCACCCGCACGCTCGCTCTCTCCCCCACATAGATAAATCTTCAAAAAAACCTAAAATATCACATATAACTTGAAATTGTTTCTACCTATAAAACTTAAATACCAATCATAGTTCTTCAATCAGTTTATGTAATATTTAAGTATGAACACTGCATTCATTACAGATAATTTTAAGTGATACTCCCAAACTCACATTTGATGTCTACTATGTGTAATACTCCACGGCTCTCCAGCCCCCTCACATTCAGATGTTACGTTACATGACAAGATTGCATGACGGAGAGCAGCAACGGCAGGCAACGTCGCATGAACGTAAGCTTACCAAATGTTGCAAGGTTAATGCCGCAATCTCTAAAAGCTCGTATTTGAATATCACTCTTATCCATCCCTCTCACTTCATCTACATCACACCATTCTAGCGCAGACACCATTTTCTTTTTTTCTTTCCCCTTAAAAAAAAAGTTTTTTATCTGAATACAGTTGATACAGAAGGTTACGCTAGTAACCTAGTGACGTGCACCCAGTGATTCCATCTCTCTGGGCCTTGATGCTGTGCTCCCCAGGTTGCCGTTGTGGCACCACACAGCATCCTCGGCCGTACTCTATGCTCTGCCTTTTATTCCCGGGACCTACTCATTCCATAACTGGAAGCCTGTATCTCCCACTCCCCTTCACCTATCTTGCCTAACCCCCATTCTCCCCTCTGTCAACTATCAGTTTGTTCTCTGTATTTATAGGTCTGGATCTGCTTTTTGCTTATTTATTCATTTGTTTTTTTAGATTCTACATATGAGTGAAATCATATGGCATATTTTTCTCAATCTGACTTATCTCACTTAACATAATATCCTTTAGGTCCCATCCATGTTGTTGCAAATGGCAATAAAATATTACACATCCTTTTTTATGTGTAATATTCCATTTATGTTTATATATATAAATAAGATATATATAACACACATATACGTATACATATAAAAAACATCTTCCTTATCCATTCGTCTGTTGCTTCCATAACTCGACTATTGTAAACAATGCTGCAATAAACGCAGAGGTGCATGGATTAGTGCTTTCATTGTCTTTGGGTAAATATCCAGTAGTAGAATTATTGGATGATATGGTATTTCTATTTTTAATTGTTTGAGGAACCTCCATACTGTTTTCCATAGCGGCCGTACCAATTTCACATTCTCACCGATGGTGTACGAGGGTTCCTTTTTCTCTACATCCTTGTCAACACTTGTTATTTGTCCTTTTGATTTTAGCCATTCTGACATGTGAAAGGTGATTACTTCACTGTGGTTTTGATTTGCATTTCTCTGATGATTAGTGAAACTATAGTGTTTTCAGATGTCTGCTGAACATCTGTAGGGATTTTCTTAACTGATCTCCCAACGACTACTGATTCCCCAAAGTGTGCATATTGTAACCAGAGAAATCTTTTAAAAACACACTAATTAGGTCACTCTACTGTGAAAATCCTTCAAGCCTAGGCTTCTACTTGCCCTTGTAAAAGACCAGACCAGGGATGACCTAGCTGCTATGCTTTCAGCCTCCTCATTCATGGCCTGCAAGCCTTCTTTCAGCCCCTCTATAAAAGTTTTGGGTCAGTCCTCAAAGGGAGCTATCATAGGAAATAAAGGTAAAATACTGTACCAACACATTCAACTGTACCCATCTGTGAGGGGGAATACTGGGTTTTAGATAAAAAGCCGTGAGTCCCAATCCTGATTCTTTACGTAAATCAAATTTCTTCTTAATTTCCTCATCTCTGAAGAAACAGGATTGGCCCAAAAGCTCTCTAAGGCTCTCTGGTTTTAGAATTCTTTCACCAGTTATTTTATATGGAGATTCCAGATTCAGAAATTCTACCCCAATCTCTACCCTGATGCAGTGCATCAGTATTAAATTCAACTATTTTTTTAAAAAGTTATTTATTTATTTGAGGGGGGTGGTGAGGGGCAGAGGGAGAGGGAGAGAGAATCCCAAACAGACTGCTCACTGAGCACGAGCCTGACACAGGGCTTGATCTCACGACCCCCAGATCATGACCTGAACTGAAACCCAGAGTCGGACGCTCAGCCACCTGAGTCACCCAGGAAGCCCTCAACTATTTTTAATTCAGCATCTGCACTAGGCATAGGGGCTCTTTTGGAAAATAACTATTTCTCCAATTTCAAATCTAGCTACAGTTGTCCTTTGGTTTACCTTTGTTGAAACCAAAAGTGCCATATACTTCACTATTCAAACACCACTGTTTGGAAAGCTCCATCTCAGACCCAACTATTTACCCTACTGGAGTGACCTTTGAATAGGTCAGTGTTCTGTTAATACTGGCAAGGAAATAATTTAGAAAATTATAATCCCAAGAATGCAGCATCAGTCTAGCAAAGAAACACACTGTCTATTCAATTTCCTGCCATGCACAGTAGGAAGAGGCCAGTTAGTATAGAGAGGCCTCCTACTGCTCTGACATATCGCGATGATGAGAACAATTACGTAAGCCACTGACTATGAAACAGTTCTTAACTTAATATTTAAAAGTCAATGACAAATATAAATTGTGTGAATTTGCTCAACAGGATCATCTACAACCTTCAAATTCTGAACCAAATGTGTAATTACCCCAAAATGTTCCACCGGACAAATTATATTGAGAAATTTGTTGGTTTACTGTCCACTTGTGTTTATCCATGGATTATGTACCTGTCTTATAATAAAGAAAAAGGAAAATTAATAAACACATAAAATGGGCTAAAAATCCAAATGTCTATGAGAGCCTGAGCAGCACGGGAAATTTCCATCACTTAAATTTTTAGTGTGTGCTAGTGATAAAAAACAAAGGATTGGCTACTTAGAATAAGCTGTAATTTAGAAAACGGTGCCATGTAATACATACTTATCGAAAATATTTATTTGGCTATATCCTTATTTCTCCTGTTAAGCTTTCATTGTGATTTAATTATAGAAATGACTGCCTGTAGAGTTAACCACTCAAAATATGGTTAAAAAATGAAGTCGGCCCTAACTATACCTGAATGTTTGCCATTATTTCTCTCATTTGTTTCTGTATCATTGAGAAAAACAAAATTTCTCAAATTTCAGTTAGTAATGGTTTTGGTATGTCAACTATTTAGCCATTACTTTCTTTTCTATTTTTTTAAAAATTGTATTTATTTATTCATGAGAGACAGAGACAGAGGCAGAGACACAGGCAGAGGGAGAAGCAGGCTCCCTGCAGGGAGCCCGGTGTGGGACTCGATCCCAGGACCCCGGGGTCATGCCCTGGGCCGAAGGCAGACGCTCAACCGCTGAGCCACCAGGTACCCCTTAGCCATTACTTTCTTGACAAAAAAATTGATGTACTAAAAAAATACGTAAGATTAACACGTCCACATTTTGAGAAGATAATGAAAATTGATATTCATACTAATATTCCTAAGACAACGAAAGATCTTGTAGTGGCAGCTGTAGCAAACCAAACACACCAAAGAAACACACAAAAAAAAATAAACAAAAAACTAAGTTAAGGATTGCAGTTATCTATCACTACATTCAAGTGCTCAGAAAAGCCTCGGATTTGGATGGCAGGTACAGTAGATGGCAATGAAAACAAATGCTATATTCTTTTCTCTTTTGCTCTCGGTCTTTTATATGCTGTACTTTGGAACAGATTATACTTGCACATAAAGACAGGCAGACATGAAAAATCCGCTTCGTTCCCATCCCATCCACGAACCCACCCTTCTTCTCTCCCCAAAAGCAACAGCTCCTAATGGTTCCTTGTCTATCCTACATAAACTCTGAGATACTGTGTGACATATACAGCTATGTGCATTTTACACAAGTGCTGTTTACATATACTCAATTTTACACATTTTTTTCTACTGAATATATCCTGAAGGTCCTTCCATATCAGTTCATAACAAGGTGCGTCCATCTTTTTACTATTTAATGTTCCACTGTACAGATGTACGGAAATGTACCTAGTACTTATGAATGAATACTTGAGCGGTTTCCTTCTTTTGCTGTTACAAACAACGGTGCAATGAATAATCCTGTATGCACGTTCTCTGCACACATGCAATTATCTCTGAAGGATCAATCTGTAGAGATGAAATTCTTGGGTAGAAACTATGAATATTTAAAAATTTATATTAATTTGTACTTCCTGCAGCAGTGTCTATCTGCAATTTATCATGAATGAGAGTGTACGTCTTTGCATAAGCTTAAAGCCATTTATTTACATTCCTTTCCTGTTAAAAGTTTACCTCCTTTGTCCATTATTCAACTGAGTTGCTTTGTTCTTTTTTTTAAAAGATTTTATTTATGAGCTGTTGTTTTTAATACATTTTTAAGGAAACTCTTATTTATTAAGACTATTGGTATCTTATTCATTACATGAGTTGAAAATTTTTCTTCCAGTTTTCCTTTGGCTTTAATTTTGCTGGTATTTTTCTTCGTATGCAGAATGTTTTTTGAAGTTATCAGATTCATAATCTTTTCTTATAAACATTTTTTTTAAATTTTTATTTATTTATGATAGTCACAGAGAGAGAGAGAGAGAGAGAGGCAGAGAGACACAGGCAGAGGGAGAAGCAGGCTCCATGCACCGGGAGCCCGATGTGGGATTCGATCCTGGGTCTCCAGGATCGCGCCCTGGGCCAAAGGCAGGTGCCAAACCGCTGCGCCACCCAGGGATCCCCCATAATCTTTTCTTTTATGGTTTCTGGGTTTAGGGTCATACTTAGAAAGGTTTTCTGACTCCAAGATTAAACAAATATATATTTTTCTTGCATCCTCTAATGGTAATTATCTTTCTTAATGCTCAGATCTTTGATGTCTGTGGAATTTATTTTGGTGTTAGGTATGAAGTTAGGGCACAACTTTATTTTGTCAGGTGACTATCCATGAGTAATCCATTTCTACTGACTAAAATGGTATCTTTATCATATACTATATATTACTAAATATACTATATATTACTAAATATGCTATATACTAAATATACTATATACATATAGTGCCTTGGTATCTATTTCCGGACTTTTTGGCCAATTTTAATACTGATTTTTAAACAACATACATCAGAAAGAATTCATATAAAATTCAAAGAAGCTTAAGAAATATGTTGTATCATAATTATAGAAAATTATAAGATACAGATGAAAGAAGTATTTCTCTAGCATTAAATGCTACTTGTTAATTCATTTATCCTTTTTCTCACCCTTGGCACACACTTCCCTCAAGGAGGAAGTTTCCAAGCAGCCAGATGAGAATTTTCCTGGCTTTAACACAAAGGGATTTCTTTCCCCCATTTTGAATGAAGCAACTCCCAATTATTTACTTAAGCCATGTAGCTTCAGAGAAGTTCCTCTCCCCTTTTTTATTGAAATTGAGAGGCCAAGGTATGACCAAGTCTATGTAGAAAGCTATTTAGCATCACAGGTTGATGCCACATATTCAAAAGGTACAAACCAGTTTTTGTGCAGTCTGCATACTCTTTATCGGCTGGATTCCCTTTTAATGATATACTGGACTCGAACCTCTGAATATCTGCATTCCTTTATCATTTCCCAGGGGCTCTCTCTGCCTCAAATTCTGCCCACCCCACAAAGTATGGAAGGTTTTCTGATCAGTATTAACGTAATCATGATCAACAAGTGGGCTGTGTGACATGTGGCTGGTATCTGTGTGGAGTTAGGAGGTGGAGGCTTCCGTGTCTTCTCTCCACATCCACGCTGCGCTCCAGAAATAAAGAAGGGAAGACTTTTCCTGGTACACTGCTCTGCGAGAAAGCTAGACTATATACTAAAATTAAGTAATTACCAGACACAAAATTCTGGACAAGTGTTTGCTGCTCCTAAATATTGGTATATAAATGTTAAGAGGTGAGAAGGTAACCAAAAACTCTATTTGATTACTTTACAAATACAATTTTCAACTCTGCTACACAACTATTGCTAAAAATGAAATCATACTCTAATCAGTAAGATGAACTGCTAACATCTAAATATAAATAGTAAATTACAGAAAAAAAAGGAAACAATCCATTTCACAATTTATTGGATAGAAAATGCAAATCTGAATGCAATTTATTGGATAGAAAATGCTAACATCTAAATATAAATAGTAAATTACAGAAAAAAAAAGAAACAATCCATTTCACAATTTATTGGATAGAAAATGCAAATCTGATTTTTAGGCCATTGACAACACCTAAAAGAAAGCTCTGAAATAGTAAGAATAGAGGATTATAACATAGATTGATGAATGGATAAAGAAGATGTGGTGTATATGTTCAATGGAGTATTACTCAGCAATCAAAAAGAAAGAAATCTTGCCATTGGCAACAGGGTTGGATCTAGAGTGTATTATACTAAGCAAAGTAAACCAATTAGAGAAAGACAAATACCACATGATTTCACTCATATGTGGAATTTAAAACACAAAATGGATGAATGTTGGGAAGGAAAAAAAGAGAGGGGGAAGCAAACCATAAGAGACTCTTAACTGTAGGGAACAAACTGAGGGCTGCTGGAGGGGTGCTGGATGGGGGGGGGAGCTAAACGGGTGAGGGGCATTAAGGAGGGCACTTGCGATGAGCACTTGGTGTTATACATAAGTGATGAATCACTAAATTCTATACCCGAAACTAATTTTACCATATATGTTAACTAACTAGATTTTAAATAAAAACTTGAAAAGAAAAAAAAAAGTAGATAGATTATAACATAGTATATACATAAATATTAGGTTAGAGATGAAGAGAAAATAATAAGATAATATGGACTGGGGTTCCTAATAAAATAACGCAGGATCCATTTTACTATTTTAAGTAAGTGGGAATCTTGTAGATTTATCCTGAAGCAATGATGTAACCTATCTCCCTACTAAGAGATAATAAACAAAAGAGAAAACCTTGCATTTTGAAAATCAGCATTCCTTTTTCACCAGGAATTTAATGTTATTAATTTTTAAAGAACTTTACAGTCAAGAGTGATTGAACTCAAATCTGACAATGTGCATAATCCAAATATTTTGTTGCCAATTCATTTCATCAGTTTCATCTTTCACGAGAAATTTATTCGGAGACATTTAATAGTAAGCAGTTACCCACGGTCCTCTGTAATATAACAACACACTTTGCAGAGGGAGGGGAAGATTCCAAAGAAGCTTCCGGTCTATTCTAAAGCGTTTAACCCCTTGGAAGCTTTTATGCCCATAACTTTGCCCACGTAATAGATGTGAAAGGTGTGCCGCTTCTCACGTGTCAGTCTGGTGTATGAACCGAATCTAGGACTGCTTCATTCATTCCCTCTGAGGATATCTCAACATCGTACTCTAACGGAATCCTCCCCCACAGATCTTGTCTCCACTGCTGGCAACCAGCACATCTTAAATAAATCCCATAACTTTCCACAAAGTTTTGCAGAGAACAGTCCGTACTGTCGGTCTAAGATCGCTTGTTTAAAAAATCTCATTGTGAACTACCTGCCAGACACAGGTCCCATCCTCCTATCATGCGTACTTGTGGCCGGGATACGGTGAACCAGCTGAAGGCCATCAGGGACTAAGTCCCCTGGCGCACCCCCCCCCCCCCCCCCCCCCGGTTTACTTGTTTACTTGCTGTTATCACACCCGGTCCTCTGAAAGATTATATTACTGTTGTGAAGTCTAAGAAATACTTGTCCCGAAGTCTGGCGTGGATTACAAATAAACTCTAGGAGTCCACTTACTAGTTTATTGGAAGTCAAAGTTTATTTATTTATTTATTTACCTATTTTTTTTAAATATATTTTTTTTATTTTTATTTATTTATGATAGTCACAGAGAGATAGAGAGAGGCAGAGACACAGGCAGAGGGAGAAGCAGGCTCCATGCACCGGGAGCCCGACGTGGGATTCGATCCCGGGTCTCCAGGATCGCGCCCTGGGCCAAAGGCAGGCGCCAAACCGCTGCGCCACCCAGGGATCCCCCCTATTTTATTTTTTTAAAAGATTTTATTTATTTATAAGAGACACGGAGAGAGGCAGAGGGGAAGCAGACTCCCTGCAAGGAGCCTGATGTGAGACTCAATCCTGGGACCCCGGGGTCATGCCCTGGGCTGAAGGCAGGCGCTAAACCGCTGAGCCACCCAGGCTGCCCTCAAAGTTTATTTAAATTAAATATATCCAAATACTTAAGGTTTTCACTTAGAATCTTATACTTAAAGTAATATAGAAAACTAAGAAAAACAAGTTCAATAAGCATATTTAGCAGCTCAGTATATGAATCATAGTGCTCTCCTTTGAGTTTACATTTCAATGTCGTAACGAGAATAAGGGTTCGCTTTCATACTTTGTTACAAAAAGAGATCCCAATTATACAAAAATCTAGAAATCCAAAAATCCAAATCCAGAATGGCCAGTAATAAATGAGCTCTGGATACTCTCACTCCCAAAAAAAAAAAAAAAAAAAAAAAAAAAAAAAAAAAAAAAAAAAAATCAATGACCATATTTATTGGCATTATGTGAAAAATCATAAAGAAAAGGCTCCCAACCTCTTGAATTTTTCCCCAAGTTGTGAGGTCTAAGGCATTCTAGTCCCATCTACATAATCAAACACTATTACAAATTCAACCATGTAGTAGTAATAATAATCTTTCTTGATTTGATTATAATGAAATGAATTTTTTCAGTAAAAATTTATTTCCTAGGCTTATCCATAAGATGATCAATTTGTCTTTAAAAATCTACATAATCAGATACCCAAATACACAGCACAGCAAAATCCCGCACTTACAGCCATAACAAAATGGCACATTCCCATTCCTTAACCGTAGCTAACAAGGACAGTGTGACTTGTGGCAGTTTTCATATGGAAAAAAGATCTGTAAGTAGTAGAACTAATTCATTCTGAAACAAAAAGTGAAAATAAGAATGTGGGAAAATGTAACAGGACTATTCCTTCTGATGTTATCTGTATTGGTGGAAACTCCTTCAAATATTCTCCATGCCAGATTTGCATAAGTATCAGGCATTTTGATATTACTCTTAAAAATTATTCAACATAACAAAATCCTGTCTCCAGAAATTTCACAATAATAGCAAAATGTGTATTAAGAAAAACCATAGTTTTTTCCAAATAAGATATAAATCATAATGTCTGTTTTCATTCACCAGGCTTTCTCATCATAACGTACAGAGAACAGTTAATCCAGATATTTGGGGGCATTTGCTTGATTCCCATGTATTCAGACTAATCTGTGTAAAGAAGCTGGGGCTTACGGAACAAAGCCCTTTACAACGAGAAAATCTCTCTTAGAGCTGATAAATGCAGGAGTTTGCATCTTCTGCAGTCTGGAGGCAGGTTAGCAAGAAAGGAGAAGAAATGAGACAAGCTGTGCCAAATGACACTATAAACCTGCTTCACCGATTCCTTCCTGCTGAACTCCAAGCCACTGCCACGAACTGCTTTGAGCTACCATTCGATCGACGTGCCTAGGTCACTAAAGACATTTCTCACTATAAGCACAAACCTTAATTTTTACCACACACTATAAACAAAGGATCTCCTTTTCCTGTACAGGTTTATTTTCAGATTCCAAAAATTTTCAACAAATTTATCAGAAGCTGCAAGCTCATTTAATGTTTTAAGCATGAAAAATGAGTTTTAATAAAACTGGCATTGACATATATAAAATACATCATTACACATAAAATATGTCATTAAATATAAAATATGAAACCTGAAACTAAAGAGATGCTTTTTTAGTAGCCAATTTAGGTTGCATGTGGTTTTGGTTTTTATGGTATCAAAAAAATGTTTTTTTCAACTCAATGCAACCCCTACTTTCTTCTAAGAATATGCCAGGTAGCTTTTTTTTCAGGTTAAAAAAACCCCAAAATGGTATTAATAAAACAAAGTTTGCAATATTCTTGTCTTTTAAAATTAAATTACTAAAATTGGTTCCACAAATTCTAAACATAAAATAGAACACCTGTGAATTTTAGTTTCATATTTTAGAAATGGTATCCATTTAGCCCCCACAAAAAGTTGTGCAAATGTAAAAGTAAAATATAATAATGTCATCAATAGCATCAATTCCACTTGTATCATGTACTACAAATCAGCTATTAAATGAAAATTAGAGGTAACAAATCTTTTTTGAGTTTTCATCCAAGTTACGTGAATATTTTCCTGAAAAAGTAATTCTTATACATTTTCTAGGCTAGAAACATCTCACATGTCCAGTGTTTTTCACAGAAAATCACTCACTGAAATAATCAGGACTCCCATCCAGAGAATGTGATGCTAGTTACTACTGCACAAGGAGAAATATACCTTTTACTTGACTTCAAATGTTGAATATAAACTTCTTTTAGTGATTTATACAGAACCTTTACAAGTTATGTTAGAATTGCAAATTCTATAAAAAGGAACGGTCTTTTAGAGAAAGAAAATTCATCGAAAAAATTTTTTTTCTCCACCATCTTTCACAGAGATGTTAAATCCTGAATAAATAAGAGCTTGAAGTCCCACTGGTAAGTTGGGAAAAGGGTAATATAAGAACTTATTGGGTCTCAAGGAGTCATTTTAAAAATAGTCCTTTTTTGGCTAGATGATAGCTTCAGATAACACAAAAGGTGCCGTATATCCACAACACATATAACTAATGAAAATTAATATCTAAAATATGTAAGGAATGTTAAAAAATCATAATAAAAGATAAGCTGATTAAAAATGAGCAAAGGTATAAAGAGGCATTGAGAGAAAATACAACCAACCAATACATGAAACTAGTCTTACCCTCCCTAGAAATCTGGAATATACAAATAAAAATCTAATGAGATGGCATTTTACAACTACTGATTGGCAGTCTTTAAAATTTAAATAATACCAGGTGGTTGTAACTCATGCCCTGCTGGTAAAACATAAAATGGCTTTAGCAAACAATTTGGCATTTGCCAGTGGAACAGAAAATATATATATTCAGTCTGCCATTCCTAGGTAATAGTCACAAGAAAAATTCTTTGGTGGGTAGCCAGGGACCATGTATAAGAATGTTTAAAGCAGCATTATTTTAAAAGCAAAGAAATAAAACTAAGCTAAAATATCCATCATCAAATGAACAAAAATAAATTCTGATTACTCATAATGGGAATACATATATCGCCGTGAAAAATGAATAACAGCTACACACGTTAATATGGATGGATCTAAAAAATGTAACGTCATATAAAAAAAACAAGTTGTGAAAGCACACACACAGTGTGATACCTTTAAATATACTTTGAAAACGTGACAAAAAATTATTGTGGGATATGTATATGTGTGTTTTTGGGGCATGGGATGTGGGAGGATAGATTTCCTATGAAGACAGGGAATGACAGACACACAATTCTGCAGAGTTCCCTACACGGGGGACGCAGGAAAGCAGGAGTCATGGGGCCGCCTGGGTGGCTCAATTGGCTAAGCATCAAGTCATGATCTCGGGGTCCTGGGATCGAGCCCCACATCAGATGGAGCCCCCTGCTCAGGGGGAGGCCCCTGCTTCTCCCTCTCCTTCTGGGCTCTTTCTCTCTCAATCTTTCTCAAATAAATAAATAAAATATTTTTAAAAAAACAGTAGTAATGGGTGTTTCTTTAGGGGGGCAGCAGGTGTATGTTTGCTGTGTTAGTATTATTGCTTTCTGTATAAGAAAGTCATGTATACTATGCGTGTATCAAAGCTTCCTCAATTGTATACACCGAAAAAAGGGGTCTTTGTTCTCAAAGCAGTGGAAAGCGATGATGGCAGAGGAGGGAAGAGGCACAACGTGGCCAGAAGAGCAAAGGAGTTGGTTCTACTCTATTAGCCATGTGAACTGCTAGGTTAGCGTTTCAGCTACAGTGAAATACAGCCTTATACAGCCTTAAAAGGCGCAGAACTTGGGCAAGAGTTGACTGATTTAAGTAACAATCACAGAAAATTAAACAAAGGAAGAGTATTTATTATTTTTTTAAAGATTGTGTTTACTTATGACAGAGAGACAGAGGGAGAGTACAAGCAGAGGGAACGGGGAGAGGGAGACGCAGACTCTCTGCGGCGCAGGGAGCCCGATGCAGGGCTCGATCCCGGGACCCGGGACTGTGACTGGAGCCGAAGGCAGATGCTTAACCTACTGAGCCACCTGGGTGCCTCAAAAGAAGAGTATTTGAAAATACCTGGATGCATGCTCTTTGTAGCCTCTGAACCCGGCATCCAGACTGCTCTGCACCTACTGGTTTACTGACCCTCTGGAACTCCTCTCGGGCTTCGGTTTCCTTACACACAACATAAGGCTGACATCTGTCATACGAGGTTCTTGGGAGTCAAATGAGAAAAGCAAAGTACCCAACCCTGAGAAGACGTGTCAATGAATACAAACCCAATAGGAAGACAAAGTCGAATCAGATCTAATTACAGTGATAATCACAGAATGACATTTAAAAGTGACCAAGAGGGATCCCTGGGTGGCGCAACGGTTTGGCGCCTGCCTTTGGCCCAGGGCGTGATCCTGGAGACCCGGGATCGAATCCCACATCAGGCTCCCGGTGCATGGAGCCTGCTTCTTCCTCAGCCTGTGTCTCTGCCTCTCTCTCTCTCTCTCTGTGACTATCATAAATAAATTAAAAAAAAAAAAAAAATAAAAGTGACCAAGAGAAGACTCAAGTGCTTTCCGAGGGTCTCACAGGCAGGTAACCTTTATATAAATGGAAGAAGACAACAATATTTATAAGTCTCTTAAGCAAAACAAAGTCTAATTCTTATTTCCTTCTTTCCTCCCAAGTCAAGAAATAGCTAAAGAACCACATAGCTCATATACGTGTCTCCCACGTACACATCTCAGTTGAAAAATAGGGCCCTAAAGTGCTATAAAGTTAAATTTAAAAATATGGAAGTGCTCTTTATCGTCAGCAGAGATGTTTTTTAAAATTCTTATAAATTTACTACCATTGCATTAACACAGTCAAGTGCACTTTAAAAGCAGTTCAGTTCTGTTACACTATAGCATATAATAGGCATGAGAATGTCCAGGAATTTTTGTATCAATACTAAGGGTAACATAAGATCTAAGAATAAATGGTTTTCAAATACAATATTTTTCAATATTATAGTGAGGTCAGCTTTTAAATAGAATCCTTTAAATATAATAATTTTATTTTATTATTTTTTAGAATGTTAATTTTTTTACAGCTTATTTATTTTAGAGGGGGTGTGTGTGCACAGGTGCTGGGGGGGCGCTGGCAAAGGGAAAGGGAGAGAATCGCAAGCAGACTCTCCGCTAAGTGCAGAGCCCCCCGGGGCTTGATCCCATGACCCTGAGCTCATGACCTGAGCTGAAATCAACAGTCCAGTGCTTAACCCAAATGAGCCACCCACATGACCCTAAACATAGTACTTTTATCACCTAAAATCTATACGAGTTTAACATCTGTACCAAATAACATAGAATTTTGAGCCTTTAACTTAATTATCCACAAACTGCTACTTAATAGATTGAGAGCTTTCACCCCCTAAAACATACATTTGGTAATAAGTAAGGTCAGTTTTACCCCCTAAATTCTCCTACTAATATTTTGTCAAATAATTCTTTTCTCATTACATCTGCATTTTTTTTATAGTTGTGCTATATACTAGAAACATACATCTATCTTTTGTAACTTACTATTTTATGTCATATATGATCAATATGCCTTTTCCTAAATTAAGCTTTTAAGCTTTTCTTGGCTACAATTATATAAACCCTACTGGTTGCAAAATCAAACTATTCCTATTCTCTTAAACATCAAACCTGCAATCAAGAACAATCCTGGGGCACCTGGGTGGCTCAGTCGGTTAAGCCTCTGACTTGGTTTTGGCTCAGGTCACGATCTCAGGGTCGTGAGATCAAGCCCCATGTCAGGCTCTGCGCTCAGTGCAGAGTCTGGGTGAGATTCTCTCTTCCCCTCTCCCTCTACCCCCTTCCCTATCTCTCTCTAAAATAAATATTCTTTGTCCTTTTTAACTTGTGCTAATTATAAAATTCTATAAAAATGGGGATCCAAAAATGAAATTCTAGATCTGTGTACCTCATTAGCATTTGTAAGTCAGTAGCACATCTTGCAAAATCCAATATAGATTCTAATGCCAACCTGATCAACTCCACTTATAAATTATGTCTAAAAACTAATTCTAACTAATGAAATTGCAATGATCTCAAAGCTAAGAGGTGGTGTTACACCAATGAAGCTTTACATTGGAACACAACTTTCAATATTATACATACTGCTGAACTTACCTAAATTTGGAGGAAAAAGGATTCTTTGATAGTGTGCCAGTCCCAGTTCGATACGAGATAATACTAAATTTTAAGTGTCTTTAAGGTTTCTGGTGCCAGATTTTCCATTTGCAGGGCAGGAGTGAATTAAACACAGGAATCAATCATTAGCTCAAAACTGAGTTATCGTGATCCTAAAGAAATACTAGCATTTGAAAAAGCAGCTGAAAGCTTACTAAGACACACTAGCAAGAGAGTTGAAATTATAAATCAATTCATAGGCAGCTTTTTAAAACAAAAAACAAAAAACCATCAAACTCTCTGAAGCTGAGAACCCCACATAAAGGTTTCTTAAATGGGATCTCTTTTTTTAGAACAAATAATCTTTTAACTTTTACTACAGTTTATCCATTGTCAGGATTAAAAAATTAGTAAGAAGTCAAATGTCTCCCAAACATTGAGAATTTTTTAGTAAACTCACCCTCCTTTCAGTCATTGTAAGAGGCTATGATGTGCTATGAATTAAGCATACTGACATTTCTTCGGATAAGCACCATCAGCACTCATTGCAGTTTCTTTTTTAATTAGCAAAATCTGAATTAATGAAAAACCGTTTCCACCAATCTGAGAGGATGATCTGGAGAGTAAGCATAGTGGAATCGTACTTGCACACAATTAAGTTAAATAGTCCGAATTAAAGTCATATGCTCAGAATTACATTGGATCCCACCTAAATCCTTACCATAGAGCCACAGAACACTGTAACTACCATAACCTACTATGTGATGTTGGCTAGGGTGCTTCTCAGGGCCTCAATTCTTCATGTCTAAAGATGGGGTACTGTCACCTATTTTCGTGAAATAAAGATATGAAAAGTGCTTCGAATTGTACCTCTGAGCACCCGGGAAGAACCCAAGATAGGTTAGCTACTCAGCCGGACACTGCCTGACACATTTCCCAACCCTAAAAGGCATCTGGTTTTGCACACGAACTTGCACGTAGTGCAGGCATCCACTTTATAGAGGACATCGTGGTTTAGCAGGTAAGAATGTTTTTAAAGACACAACCAGGGATGGGTATATTGATCCACAAGCTGCAGTAGCATCTGAAGCATAGTGAAAAAACCCTTTTCTCTTTCTTTTTTTCTTTTAAGGGTATTATTTATTTATTCATGAGAGACACACAGAGAGAGGCAGAGACAGAGGCAGAGGGAGAAGCAGGCTCCGTGCAGGGAGCCCGATGCGGACTCGATCACGGGACCCCGGGGTCACGCCCTGGGCTGAAGGCAGATGCTCCACCACGGAGCCACCCAGGTGCCCCCATCCTACAAGTATTTATGAAGTTCATGCTCTGTACCAGGCACTACCTGTTCAGATGGAGTTTCAGTGATAAATGACCAATAGTCCTGGAGTGACGTTCAGAAATGAGTACGGAGCGTGATGAGAGCACGCTGTGTGACGATCGGCACCTGGATTTCCTTTCACGCCCAAATCTGTGTATTCTAGATTCTAAAAGAAGCCGAAGCAACGGCGGTGAGAGGCTGTGTTTGTTATCTGCCTCCCCAGGAGACTAAGGGCATCAGTAGCAGCAGAACCTAACCTAGCAAACGCGACACAGCAGAGGCTCAAAAAAAGTTTGGCGAACACTTGAGAAGAGTGACGCTATAAAGGGTCCCAGGTAATGAGAGACAATTACTTCTTTGACATCATCATCGCTCACACCTGTTGATCATTCTCAGGCACTATCCACCACTCCACATATATCTTAACTCTCCTTCCAAGTTTCCTAAGAGAAATAGCAGAAAACAGGATAGGGATGGGGTGATGGGCACCGAGGAGGGCACCTGATGGGATGAACACTGGGTGTTATACTGTATGGTGGCAAATTGAATTTAAACAAAATATTAAAAACAACCAAAACAGGATAGGACTGTAGCATTCTACATTTCAGCCTTACTGTCCATCAGAAGCGGCAGGAGTTATTTTGACTCACAGGTGATTAAAGATAATTGATAGAGTTTTAGCTTCAAAAAGGTCACTGGGGGGGGGGGGACACCACTATTAACAGTCATTATATCTCTACAGTGTATACGTTTTATTTTACTTTCTATTTCCTACATTTTCTCTAAACAGTGATTACCCTGAAAATCTGAAAGCAAGTAAGCAGATGTTCGGGCTTTTACGGATGAAGAAACCAGGGGCAAGAAGGCCAGGTGACCTGGCCAGGGTAACCGATGGGCCAGGGATGGCAGAAGAGGGGTCCCTTAGCACCAGCTCACAGTTAGGGGCAGAGGCCTGCCGCCCACCGAACAAAGTTATCTGCTCAAAGGCTAAGTACAATAGGGCCCAGCAGTACCTGAATGCAAAGTCTGGAGTGTATTTCAATTGTTACAGGTAAGTTAAAGAGCTGCATGAGCAACAGTGAGGGTGGGGTTCTCGATGGTCTGTGCTGCCACTTGCAAATACCTTGCTTTGTAGCTGTAGGCACTCGGGGACCTCCAAGTACTTTGTAGTTGTAGGTACTCGGGTACCTCCAAGTACTTTGTACCTGTAGGCACTCGGTACCCTCCAAGTACTTTGTACCTGTAGGCACTCGGGTACCTCCAAGTACTTTGTAGCTGTAGGCACTCGGTACCCTCCAAGTACTTTGTACCTGTAGGCACTCGGGTACCTCCAAGTACTTTGTAGCTGTAGGCACTCGGTACCCTCCAAGTACTTTGTACCTGTAGGCACTCGGGTACCTCCAAGTACTTTGCACCTGTAGGCACTCGGTACCCTCCAAGTACTTTGTATTTACAGGTATTTGGTGACCGTGGAGTTGTTCAAAGTATGATAATAAGCAGGGGAGTAAAAAGATTCAAATAGAAAGTGCCTTCCCAATTGAAATTTTAATTTTCTGCACTTTAACTTTCTGCCTAATTTCTCCTTCCAACATAGCCGAGACTGCACGTGAAGCTGAACTCATAAATAGAGTAGAACATGTTTGAATAGCTGAGAGTCTCTTGGGTGGCCAAGAAGATCGGAGGTCAAGAAGCCATGAAACTCTGTTTTTTTTTTTTTTTTTTTAAATTCAGCAGGTTACTATGGAAAGATGGTGAGGTCATGAAGCATGTGTGGCACAGAACCATGAGTTCTTTAAGTAATATAGCCATTTATGTGTAATAGAAAATAGAATATAAAACCCTTGTTCAAACTTCTTAAATGACTCTGTTTTTCTTGACCTGGCCTGAAGTTTCAGGGATTTCATAAACACCTGTTTTTATGCATGAATTTCTCCTTTCAAGCCTTCAGCAGGTATCTAACCACTAAGCCATATTAGACTATTTACACAAATAGAGCATTTTTAGCTCCTGGGCTCTGTAATAGCACCTATGAATGTTCTTTTAAATTATTTTCAAGAGGAATGAGGTACAGTGAGGTGGTGGATGTTGTGGGTCTCTAAGTGCCCTCATGACACTTCTGGGAACCTTTCCCAGCTCCCCTGCTAAAATACTGAAGAATTAGGGACTCAGGAAAATCAGTGTCCTGTTTGGGTAAGGAGATGAGCATATTAGCTTAGTCGGTGGCATTTTCTTTCAATGGGTTCTCTCGACAACAGCTCTTCATTTCAGAAATTTAACTGAAATGAACATTAGGGAAGGAGACATCCTAACACAGGAGCCAGTTTCCTCACGTGAAGAATAAGATGATTGATCTAGATGACCTCTCATGTTCCTTACAGCTCTGAGTCTATGAAAGAACAATAATATTCTGACTTAAAAGTGTACAGGTCTTAAAAGAAAATTTCAAATGTTAAAAAAACATAAGCAAAAAAACCAAAGGACAAACTGGGAAGGATATGTGTAAACTGTATCACAGAAAAGAGGTTTATGTTCCTAAGACAGAGAACACTTACAGGAAAATCGAGCTAGAAGTATGGTCTTAACTACAGGAAAAGATGCCCAACCATATGCTCAGTGAGAGGAATCAAAAGTACCACGAGATCAAGATTCCAGTTTTCAGCTCCAAAATGGGCAAAAATATAAAAATTCAACAAAGTCTAAACAACCTATCCTGTTGGTGAGGCCGTGAGGAAACAAGCACTCTCCTATTTTGCTGGTGGAAATGCAAAATGACACAAGACCTATGAAGGGGGTTCAATGGTATGTCACAAAATTACACACGAGTTTACCTTTTGGCCTGTAATTCCCAGTTCTAAAAATCTCTGCCAAAGATATTCTGGCCAAAAAATACACACATACAAAATAATTCACTGTAGAAATATTTGTATTAGTGAAAGAGGAAATAACACACGTCCATCACAGGGACATGTGTGTAAAACTACGGAGCTTTAGTACATAGTTTAGTACTCCATATGCTGGAGTACTATGCAGCTGTGAAAAGGAAATGTGGGCCACCCTTTACCTAATGCTATGCGAGGGTCTCCAAGACAAACTATTACATTAAAAAGTGGTAGCATATAGTATGTATTTTATGATGCCATTTATCTAAGAAATTGGAAGGGGATATGAATGAATATCTATTTTAAAAAATAATAAAAGTATAAACCAAGTCAGATTTTTTTTTTAAAAAAAGATTATAGGGATCCCTGGGTGGCTCAGCGGTTTAGCGCCGCCTTCAGCCCAGGGCGTGATCCTGGAGTCCCAGGATCGAGTCCCGCGTCGGGCTCCCTGCATGGAGCCTGCTTCTCCCTCTGCCTGTGTCTCTGCCTCTCTCTCTCTCTGTGTCTCTCATGAATAAATAACATCTTAAAAAAAAAAAAAAAGAGACATGAAGAGAAAATGACATTAACAGGAACATATAAATTAGGGATAATTCATGAACCAAATTTGAACAGTACACTGATCAATAAAAACATAGGAGTATGTACATATATGCACACACTACACATATGTGGGTACATTTCTATGCATGTCCATGTGTAAATATGTATGCACTTACATATAGACGCATGTGTGTGTGTACATACATTAAGATAACTGGGAAAATCTGAACATGGACTAAAAGATTTGATAATATTAAGCAATGGTTGATTTTTTAGGTATGATGAAGATTTTGTTTTAGAGAAAAATGACTCATTTCAGTGTACTGAAATATTTACAGGTGAACTGAGACCATGTATATTTGTCTACAATTTTGAGATATGGTGAATGGAAGAGCGGAGTGACAGGGAGTTGAAATTAGTTTAAATGGGGTGAGGGGTACCTAGGCCCTCCCTATACCTAATCTCTACTTTTTTTTTTTTATAAGATTTTATTTATTTATTCACAAGAGACACAGTGAGAGAGAGACAGAAAGAGAGAGAGAGAGAGAGAGGTAGAGACACAGGCAGAGGGAGAAGCAGGCTCCATGCAGGGAGCCCAATGCGGGACTCGATCCTGGGTCTCCGGGATCACGCCCTGGGCTGAAGGCGGCGCTAAACCACTGAGCCACCCAGGCTGCCCCTAATCTCTACTTCTAAATAAGACCAAAATTTTCTATAATAGAGTTAAAAACTATATGCACAAAAACACGAAAAAAGATTAACAAGCTGGTAACAGAACACTGGTATCAGACCAAGACATTCCAACTTAGGTGTCCATCATGATCAACTGAAGAGCTTTTGCACACCAGAGTCTCTGAACTACTACTATGTCACCGAACCTGGAGGACTGGAGGGTTGTGTCCTGTTCCTCAGGATTGCAGGACGGGGTGGGGGCGGACAGCGGACCACTGTTCAAACCCAGTAAGGGTGGGGGCTGCACGTTACTCACCCACTTTTCATCCCCATGCTGGACACACAGAGGTACTCAAAAAGAATTCGGTGAATTAATGACTGACCCTGGGTAGTGAAAGTGAATAGGGAAGCTCAGAGCGGCTAAATGGCAGATGTGCAAAAGAATTCATACTTGATATTATAAAAATTCACTTAGGTTACTGAGTTCCAAGAGCGTGGCTTTCTGCTTTAAGTGGAATAGGTTTTCATCAGAAAGCCACAGATGAGTTGGTTCAAACAGCTACAAGTAAACTCCCCGAATAAAAATAGTTTTAAATACACAATTGGGCGGGGTGTGGCTAGCAAATATTCTGATTCTACAATCTGCTTTGGACCAGACAGTGCTCCTAATGTGACTAACAAAGCAAACAGCAGTCAGATTCCCTGTGCTGAAATAAGTATACTATTTGCAAAAAGGGTTGAATGTCCAAGCCTTATCCAACAAAGACACCACATTTTCCAAAGTTACAGGGGAATATAGATTGACAAATACCCACACGTATTTACATGTCCCCAAAAGAAGGCATATGACCTCCTGGTATGGACTTTGTCCCTAACAGATACTCAGTGGAGCCAAGCCCGCTGTCTCACCGTGGGGAACAGCAAAATACCTCAAACACAAGAATAATCTAATTTTAAAGGTGAGAGGAGCTTCGAAACCTAGCCCAACCTTTTCATTGTGTAACAGACACCTAAGAGTTTGAGGTGTGAAGCTCTGAAAATAGCCAGCGTAGCCACAGGTGGGCAAACGGGCAACACAGGTGCACAGTGTGAGGAGCTGAGACTTACTCTTCTGTGCTTGCACACGGAGGGTATCTAACAGGGGAACAGTCACAATTACGAACAAACAGGGTGTGGGTGTGTGTGTGTATCCATATACACATACAAAAATACTAGAATATGTAAGTGTAATAATTCCTTTTAAAATAAATTCAAAACAAAACAAAACAAAATAAAGTTCTACAGCTTAGCCTTCAAGAGCATCCACGTTACCTCACCTGCTTTTTCCAAAATCTTATCCAAATGAGCCACAAATAGATGGAGGGCAGGCATTTCTCTCACTGATCTTTTGAGGGATCTTACAGACATAGCACAGCACATGATATAATCACAAAAGCTCTTCCACAGACATTCTCCAAATGATGAAAGAGTGATTAGAATATAAATTTTTGAATTCTCCTGTTAATCTCAACTGACATAAAAGTCGTATTTCATAAGTATCTATGAATATTCACATAGACATATAGGACGTTACAGATTTTAATACATGGCACCAATGAAAGGTTTAAATAAAAAAGAGAGTTAGGAAAAAAAAATAAAAGAGAGTTAGGGAATCCCTTGGGTGGCTCAGCGGTTTAGCACTTGCCTTCGGCCCAGGGCCTGACCCTGCAGTCCCGGGATCGAGTCCTGCATCAGGCTCCTTGCGTGGGGCCTGCTTCTCCCCCTGCCTGTGTCTCTGCCCCCCCCCCCCCCGCCCGGGTGTGTGTCTCTCATGTATAAATAAAATCTTTAAAAATAAAAATAAAAGAGTTAGGAGAAAGGCCGTCAGTAAGGTGAGCTATCCATTTACATTTCTATAAAGGCTTAGTCTAAAAAAATACCGAAAATTATATGCAGGGAAGAGAAAGGATAAGAAAAAGAACAAACCTTTATTTCATCCACTGGTGAAACACTGAATTATTTCAGCTATCAATCAGTCCCGAAACCATTCCCCTCTAATTCTGCAGAGGTTTTAAAAATGTTGTATCCATGCCTGTTACAGAATTTTCCTTCTCACCTACTTTACCTGCACAGTTGATTTAATTAAGCTCCAAAACAATGGAATTAAATAAGATACAGAATTTGGTCTCTTGACTTTCTGTTACATTAAATTTTTTATGATCCTGAAAACTGACTTTAAGAGTCCTAATATTGTTAAGAATTCTAACCATTGAAAATGACCATGATAATGTTTACTTTCATCTGTGTTTCTAATTGAGCTGAATCAAGATTCCTGAAGGAAACTGTAAGGTAAGCCACTGGTATTTTTAAAAAGCTGAAAGCAAAGTTTGGGGAATTTTTTTCTTCTGAAACGAACACAACAATCTTATTTAATTAGACATGATATGACATTATCAGTTATTAAGGCTTTTGTACTCCTACTGCAACTTTAAAGTAAAATCCAAAATTAAGCAATAAAACTTGAAGCGATTTACTGAACATACTGTAGTCTTGTAAATAAAGAATCTAAATCCTTCAGGGTAATTATATTGCTAACTTTACTGTCAAATTCATGGATATCTTGCCTCTGCCTGAACACTTTAAAACATTTAATATGTAAAAACTGAAATAGATACTAAGATATTTAAAATTTCTCTTATTAATGTCTGAGGACTTACACTAAAGTCTAAGGTATAAAACAACATAACTACATTTTAATTGTTTTTTTCAAGCTCAAAAATAAGTAAGAATTGGGGTAAGCTATTTGCATAAAAATTTAGGAACATTAATAGGACACATTGTTGGCTTTATGTCCTAAGTGAAGAATTTAGATGATGGTTTAAATCCACACTCCCCCCTCCAAAAAAAAAAAAAAAGACTTCCTTTCCTACTTTTATATACAACCAAATATTTTCAACCAAATAACACAAGAATCTCCTTTCAGATATACAAAGGGTGTATTGTCATCTCATCATGAACCAACCTAAACATCGGAGTAATAACTTCCAAAATAAAATCTCAGAAAAAGATGGTGCATGGTTAAAATTATTAATATGTATTTAAGACAAAGAGTTTATTTTTCCATAAGAAAACAAGAAAAGAGAGCCCAACCTGATCTTGTCTGCCTGCCCAATAGAACTTTCCACTATAATTAGTGCTCTCCACCTCTCGGGGGAGGAGCTTAAGCTCAGGGCAACCTCATGAAGTAAGGGAGAAACAGTATAAATGCTGCAGGACAGCTGTGGAGAGGGTACCTTCTGCTCACCTGGACACAGGAGGGCTCCGAGAGCTGTCAGGAAACCACCTCCAGGAACTCCCAGCACCCCGGTAAGTCTAGGACTTGACGCTCTGCTGGACTTCCATGTTAGCTTGTTTCAGAAGAAGCCTTGATAAATTAACTAATTTTTTTTTTTGTCATTTAAAAAAATGGGTTTCCACTGAAGTGTACTCAGAAAGTCTAATCTGTGTTAGTCTATACAAAAAGAGTCCTAATAAAACCTTATCTGTAAAATCATGTCCTAGTTTATTTTGAAACTACTGGATATTTCAGCCTATGTTAAAGATCTTGAGTTATTAATACAGGCATCCAATTGTGGTTTCTGTGTTTCTTCTCTAAAAGTCACTTCAGTTTTATTTGATTACTTGCAATGTGGTTTCCACTAAGAACTAAGTCATATATCCATGTAAAGAAAAATTTTTAATTCTGGTTTGTGAAATATATTAAAAACAGGACAAAGTAAAAAAAGGTAGTTAGTAAAATTAAGAATTCATCTGTCCAACATCAGACAAATGAAACAGGTCACTAACAAGAAATTATTCTTTTCCTTTTCAGAATCCATCCGAGAACATGCTGCCACAAACAGCCCTTTTGCTGCTAATGTCCTTGAACCTGGTTCATGGAGAATTTTATGCTGAGCAATACCAAACACCTACGGGCATAAAAGGTCCACCACCACCCAACACCAAGACACAGTTCTTCATTCCCTATGCCATAAAGAGTAAAGGTAAACTTTATATATTTTGCTGTACTAACTGGTTATTGCTTTCTACAATCTTAATGGTCTCTTTAGCAAAATGCTTTTTAACTATTGGGTGCTAAATTATTTTCAAACTCCTGAGTTTGCCCAAAATATTAAAACAATTTATGGAAAAAGTAGGTCCACTCAAGAACATTGGTGTCCTTTACATAGTGAATAGAGTATAAAGATGTGCCTGGAGAACATGAAGAACTTTTGTGTGGGGAAAATTTTTCCCTGAAATGGCGCTTTTGCACAAATAACTACCCATAATCTAGAAAATATTAATCCAATACAGATTAATGAAGCTTACAATGTCTTAACTAGAAATAACTGCCAATTACATAAAGAGAGTAGCGAGTAGCAGCTTTAGATATCTAAATGCTTCGCCACTGTTTACCTGTACAACCGATTCGGCTGGCCCACAAATATATGCAAGATTGAGTCTTAGTTATTAAATAAAATCTAATGCCTTCCCAAGAAATTTAATAGGCCAAGGAAGCACCAGCTTTCCTAATGATTTATACATTTTTATATGGTTTAGTCAAGTACACACTTGTACTTCACTGCCTTGTACTACCTGTGGGGCCTCAGGTAAGTCACTGGTCCTCTCTGTGCCTTAGTTTCCTCCCTCCTAAAAGCAGCAGCAGCTATCTCAAAGGGCCGGTACGAAGTTTAAGTGAATTAATACTGTAAGGTACTCAGGTGTTGGCTGTGCTCCTGGGGCTTCTCCACCTCCTCGCACTGGGGGAGGACTGGGGGGGCCGCCTTGGAGACGTTTCAGCTTTGTTCTCGAGTCTATTCCCCAGCTGTTCAGCTTTCTCAGATATTGTGAAGAGAACTGGGAGGATGTATGTACACGACTAACAGATCCTCAAGGCAGGGCCATGATTAGGTCTCACATTTGAATGACACCTGACGCAAACGACCTGTAAAACGTCTACTGGATTAGCCTGAATCATCTGAATGGATTGTAGGATTCAAATTTCCTTCCCTTAGTATTTTTGCATTTTAGTCACATGTTTTACTTTGCCAATAGTGCTAAGGATATTTGCTATAAACTTTATATAAAGACTGCTTCTGGAGACCATCCTTTTCAGCAAATTATCTCCTTAAAAAGAAAGATGAAATTTAAAACAGTTCATGAAACGCAGCTTAATGTTTAAAAATAAACACATGGGCACGTAATGAAAACTCTTGAATGCTTCAGAATACAAGTAAAATATGAGAAAAAGGAAAGTTCTAAAAGAAAGAATAAAAGATATAAGGAAAACTACTACTTTCCTTAAAGTGATGAATGTCAATGTGAAATGCTAGGACATGCATCACCGGCTACACTCTCTATGATCACAAATTCAGACTTTTTATAGTTTACCAAGATCATATGAAACGGTCTTGAATTAAAAATCAAATGTACCACTCTTGGAAGATTAAAAATATTTCTATTTTCCCACCTTACTGAACTGCATAATATTGGCTATTTTTTTTTTAAAGATTTTATTTATTTATTCATGAGACAGAGAGGGAGGCAGAGACACAGGCAGAGGGAGAAGCAGGCTCCATGCAGGGAGCCCGATGTTGAGGCAAACCCCAATCTAACACAGTTTGCATTTGAAAAAAAAATGTGCTGTTTTATATCCTATTTATTCATCTATTCTATTTGTAATATATTACAACCCTTTACAACTTGTAGATACGTAATACCTGTACACTAAAACGTCAATCTATCAATGACGTAGATGAGTATATTGGGATCTTTTCCATAAATTAATTTTTCTCATAGTCTTCTTCCTGACTTCCAGATTTTCTTACTGAAAATCCATGGGTGAATAAAGCTCCATATGTTTAAATATTTACAGAATGAAATATAACTCTAATTAGTATAAAATATAAATATTCAGTCTAAAATGATTTTCCTATTTTAGCATATCTATTAATGATTCTCCTGTGTATTTTTATATTTCATTTGTCACCAAATGTATTTTAAGTATCAGGAATATCTCTACCCAAGAGAATAATATTAGCAACCACTGTTGGCTGACTACTACTTACATGCCAGTTAACCTGAAAGATTTTTTAAATATAATAATGTACCAACAATTAATGGTAACTGTGAACTATACCCATAAGCATATGTTTTCAAAGGCAATTTACCATTCATTTAATATTAATTCCAATTTAGAATTCATTCTGATTTCTAAAGCCATTAAAGATTTAGACAGATTTTAAGTACACTAATCACTTTTGTACAAAAAAGATGTGGCTCAAGTCATAGCCATAAGTCATTATCAGGGTTTTGACCAAATCATTGAATACTTAGGCCATTTGCTAAAACTACTGTAACGGACAACCATTTTCCAACAAAACCTAAGTAGGACACGCAGGGATTTCATCTATCTTCCTGACATCTATTAAATAGAGCATGGTTTTAATATGAATTCTGCAAACAGACATTTAAATCACAACTATTACCATTTTTGCTAGCGATTAAAGAATTTCTCTGAGAAAGAAAGTACCTTCTAAGAGATGCTTATGATGATTGCTGCCTGAAGACTGACATGGTAATATTCCCCCAATTATACATCCTAATACCAGAGTGTTCCGGTAAATCCCACCTTTGAATGACTACAACCAAGACACTGGACACCTCTTAACGCACAGACCCTTGTTTTACTCCCTTTGCGACTGAAGCTCCTCTAAGATGGTTCTTGTGCATCCCCCACAATTGTGCCCAAGAGCCCTTTTACATCACAGGCAGCAAATAAGTGATTTCTGAACTGAATACATAACATCAGTAGAAGTATTTGGTTCAAATGAACCCACAGGGGGGCGGGGGGTGGGGAGGTCTGTTCCCCCTGGTGGGGCTGGGGCCGCTGTAGCTGCCCCCCCCACCCCTCCCTGCCTCTCACCCCTCAATAAAATATTAAACCACAAAACCCCCCAAAAAACAAAAAAACACACGAACCCACAGCTCTCTGAAATCAACAGCATCTATGTGTGGCTTTAGATAAGCGTTTCGATACTATTTTATATACCTTGCCCATTGCTTCTAACCCGCTCTCTGTTTCAATGTTAAGTCACTTACAGGAGAACGTGGGAGCTCATGGCATGTCCTGAGGGTGAAAAAAATCAGCTTCGGTCTACACTGCGTTCGGCAGGGCTGGGGCAGATGTGCATTAGAATCAACTGCATTCCTCACTGAGGTCTTATAGGACAGCTTTTGAGAGAAAAATACTATAGTTCTTAAATATCTTCCCATTTATTCTGCATTTATCTTTTTGTTCCTTTCCTGTCATATACCTCTTTTCCCCTTTCCTCTCAAGGTAGATGATTTTCCAAATATGAATGGGGTAAATACCTCCACTGTACCACTATTCTAGATGAATTCTTCAAGCCTGGTATATTTTCATGGATAAGAGGATGTAATGCAAGTATCACGTTAGCTGTGGTCTTTTGAAACCATCCCCGCTGGCAGTGTTTTCAAATACGCTAAAATGTATGATCTGAAACCATTTCAGACTAGTGTGCCAAAATGGACTGGTTGACGGTGTGATGTCATTACTAATCGTCTCTCTCTCCCTCTCTCTCTTTCTATCGGGCATGTCTTTTAGGTGTATCAGTAAGAGGAGAGCAAGGTATTCCTGGTCCACAAGGCCCCGCTGGACCTCGAGGGCACCCAGGGCCATCAGGACCACCAGGAAAACCAGGCCACGGAAGTCCTGGACCCCAAGGAGAACCGGGGTTGCCTGGCCCACCGGGACCATCGGCCACTGGGAAGCCAGGTTTGCCAGGACTGCCAGGAAAACCAGGGTCAAAAGGACCATCTGGACCAAAAGGAGATATTGGACCAGCTGGTTTACCGGGACCACGGGGCCCACCAGGGCCACCCGGAAGCCCCGGCCCAGCTGGAATTACTATTCCAGGAAAACCTGGACAACAGGGACCTATGGGAGCCCCAGGACCCAGGGGCTTTCCTGGAGAAAAGGGGGCACCAGGAGTCCCTGGTGTGCATGGACAGAAAGGGGAAACAGGATATGGCGCTCCTGGACGCCCAGGTGAGAGAGGCCCTCCTGGCCCTCAGGGTCCCCTGGGACCCCCGGGCCCACCTGGAGTGGGAAAAAGAGGTGAAAATGGCTTTCCAGGACAGCCAGGCATCAAAGGTGATCGGGGCTTTCCAGGAGAGAGGGGGGCAGCTGGCCCACCAGGCCCCCAAGGTCCTCCTGGGGAACGAGGACCAGAAGGCACTGGGAAGCCAGGAGCCCCAGGAGCCCCAGGCCAGCCAGGGATTCCTGGGACAAAAGGTCACCCTGGCACTCCCGGAATAGCTGGGTCCCCAGGGGCTCCTGGCTTCGGGAAACCAGGGTTGCCAGGCCTAAAGGGACAAAGAGGACCCATTGGCCTTCCAGGAAGTCCAGGTGCTAAAGGGGAACAAGGCCCGGCAGGTCATCCTGGGGAACCAGGTCTGACTGGACCTCCCGGAAATATGGGACCCCAAGGACCAAAAGGCATCCCAGGCAACCAAGGGATTCCAGGCCCTAAAGGTGAGATGGGGCCAGTGGGGCCTGCAGGACACCCTGGGGCTAAGGGAGAAAGGGGTTCCTCTGGGTTAGATGGAAAACCAGGGTACCCAGGAGAACCAGGCAGCAGTGGTCCTAAGGGAAACTCAGGGTTACCGGGCCCTAAAGGTGATGCTGGACTCAGAGGGTCTCCTGGTCTTCCAGGCCCCGTGGGCCCAGCAGGCGCTAAGGGAACACCTGGACACAATGGTGAGACTGGTCCAAGAGGTGCTCCGGGAATCCCAGGAACCAGAGGCCCCATTGGGCCGCCAGGCATTCCCGGATTCCCTGGATCTAAAGGGGATCCAGGAATTCCAGGTCCTCCTGGCCCAGCTGGCGTGGCAACTAAGGGGCTTAATGGTCCCACTGGGCCACCAGGGCCTCCGGGTCCGAGAGGCCACGCTGGAGAGCCTGGCCTCCCAGGTCCCCCAGGCCCCCCGGGCCCCCCGGGCCAAGCGGCCTCAGCTGAGGGCTTCATAAAGGCAGGCCAACAGCCTTTCGTTAGCGCCCACCAGGGAGTGACAGGAATGCCGATGTCTGCGTTCACTGTCATCCTCTCCAAAGCTTACCCGGCCGTGGGTATTCCCATCCCATTTGATAAGATCTTGTATAACAAGCAACAGCATTATGACCCAAGAACTGGAATCTTCACCTGTCAGATCCCAGGAACATACTATTTCTCCTACCACGTGCATGTGAAAAGCACCCATGTTTGGGTGGGCCTCTATAGGAACGGCACCCCTGTGATGTACACCTACGACGAATACACCAAGGGCTACCTGGATCAGGCTTCGGGGAGCGCCGTGCTCGAGCTCACGGAGAACGACCAGGTGTGGCTCCAGCTGCCCAACACGGGATCGAACGGGCTGTACTCCTCCCAGTACGTCCACTCCTCTTTCTCAGGGTTCCTGGTGGCACCCATGTGAACGTATTCCCAACCGAGCTCACGTAAATCTGCTTGACGAGGCATTCCCCAATTCCGCTGCGCCCCACAAAATGCATATGGACGTAGGCCAAAAAGAGTGACCCGTTTTAACTTTCCAAATACAGATGTGAGCTTTCAGACCAACCCATTCTCCTGCTGGAAAAGCGGGCAGCAATGGTAAAGAATATGTGAAGACCCTCTTGAATTTCTAGTCAGTGGTCCCAAGACTCTATAAAGTTTTCTGTGAATTCCTTCAGTATTTAAACATTTCACCCTCAAAGTCCTAGTAGGGTAAAAAAAAAAGAAAAGTAAAATGATCACCAAGGAACCCTAAAATGTGACGCTAAGTTACGTCATTAAATTCGGTATCAGAAATTCAGCACTTAAAAAAAAAAGCCTGTTTCTGCCGATTAACAGGAAACCTTGTAGGAACCGTTCAGGGGTATCCTATCTTTGTAGAACTCAAATACTTGAATATTCAAATGTAAAAGACACCGTAGGCCCCAAGATCCTTAAGATCCTTCCGATGGTGCGATGGTGCGTTACCCGAGGGCTTACCCAGCCCCTTCGTCAAGATCTGTTCGAGGACACAGGTGCCTAGGACTTGTTAGAGCCCTGACGAGGAGCCAAAGGATGATGTCACCATTGATCTGGGAGGCAGGGTGCTTCAGCCACGAACCTTTTCACGCTTTTCTGTGACTGTAGAAAAGCTCTCCACGTGCCCGTCACAACTTGGAAATCGGTGTCTGACCTATCTTCTTTATTTAATACGAGTGTGATTAATCTGACTCCCTGTCGAGTCTTACGGAACAGGATTTTGTGGGTTTACAGACCATTGCCCTACGGACCTCGAGACTCCCGGCCTCGTGAAATCATAGCTACTGCCGAGGGCTTCAGAATCTGGCTAGGAAGGGAAGGACGGAACTGATTCGTGCTCTGTACTGTATCTTTATGTTGCTGCTTAAAACTCTGAAGCTGTGCCTCACTTACTAAAGCATGAACTGTTTTACCTTATTTACGATGCAATAAAATCACATCAACGGATTTTTGTGCTGAGTTTATTTGAGAACAGCAATTTGCTATTCTCAACCGTTCTTTTAAGGCTTTTCGTTCTACGAAGCCAACAGAAGTAAGACAGCGAAGCGGGGGGGGGGGGGGGGGGTGGCTCTTAGAGTGGTCACGGACACGGCCGTCTACTGGGGACGGCAGTGCCACACGCCCCCGGCGCACAGGCATCGATCGGCAGGGCCACAGGGGGACCTGCCAGCCCCAGTCCAGGGCCGGCGACCGAAGACAGAAAAGTCCCGCCATGTCCCCAAAGCAGTGATCTCTTCAGGAAAGGACAGAAGCAGGCAACAGAGTAATAGGTAACTTGAAAAAATATTCTGCAGTTACTATTTATTGCCTTGACGTGTTTTTAGTCATAACATTTAGGATTATTTTAATGAATTACGTTAAAGGGAGGCAGGCGGGTTTATGTCAGTCAAAAGCTGAGAAACGCCGCTCTCGGCACCCCTCGGTCCACGGGCTGGACGGCTGCAGCCTGGTTCGGGCGCCCGGGGTACCCCCGAGGGAGGCGCCCCGTCCCCCTACTCCTCAGATGTAGCCTCCGAGGGGCCCCAGCAAGGCCGCACTGCAGCTGGGACACCCGACGTGCAGCCTGGCCCGACCCCTGTCCCTTCGGAGTCCCCCGTCCCGCTTCTCTCACTCCCCCTTCCGTCTCCAGCTGCTGTACCGACGCTTCCAGGTGTGAGCCAGCCCCACTCCCAGGCCGGCTCCGGGGCACCCGCCACCCCCGGCGGCAGGCACGTAACACAGCAGAGCCCACAGCGCCGGCCATCGTGGCCATGAGGCCGACGCGAATGGAAGAGCCCCTTAAAACGTAAGCAGTGCCAACCTCGTAGCAAAATTTTGATAAAATCAAGTCCTAGTCGAGGAACATGACAAAACAGGCAACTTCCAAGTAACTCACAAGCGCACGGCGTTTAACGAACATGAGAAGGCCCCCTCATAGGACTCACCCTTAAAAGCCGACATTTTATAATTGTGTTGTATACCAGCAACTATATCCTTCCAAAAGTCAAATGTTTTCTGATCATTGTTCTGCTAAAAAAAAAAAAGAAAAGAAAATCCCAAATGTTAACACATATAATACTTCTGCTTTTGAGCACAGCTAAAAACACAGCAAGCAACTGCAATATTACTGTCATCTAAAATCGGGACTCACATTGTAGAAAAGATAACAGATGGAAAAACTCAGTGCTTGAACGCAACTTTAAAAAGAGAAATCTTTAAGAAAATCACTGCTATACGTATATACACATGCACATATAACTAAATGGTAATATAGCTCATTTAGCCCAAATAAAATAGAAATTTCCGCTTATTATAAAGTCAAAATTATATATATTATTATTATTTTTAAATTATATATATTAAACACAGGACTGAGTTTACAGTGTCACAGCTTTTGAGATCTCAGAACGTGCCACTTCCTGTACTATGGCATCCGTGGGGCTACGAAGCTGCAAGCCCTGAAGCCCCAAAAGCTGGCTCTTTAGAATTCAGCGCACATTCACCTGATTTCAATAAAAAAGAGCAGCAAATCTCTCTAGAAGAGATGATGGAGGTTCCAAATCCAAAACATTAACCGTTTTTATTTAGATTTCTTTAAACCAGGGTGTAAACAAACATTACGTTGAAACACGTAACCCCACAGTGCCTTGCTTCCTTGGAAGCGTGATCGCTAACCAGCATCCTACCTAAACGGACTACCAGGTACGTGTACCTGTACCAGCGCTGAGTTATCTGAAGAGTAATACGCTCGCCTGAAGTCGCTATGGATGAAAAACCGTCCCCATCTCACGTTAATAACGACTTCTACAATGTACGAAAATTACAGCTCCGTGGAGACTTCCACGAACACACGACTAATTCTGGTTCAAGAGTAATCGATCATGCGTGTTTTATTACCGGCAGGATCGTTAGGATTTTATTTTATTTTATTTTATTATTATTATTTTTTTTGATCGTTAGGATTTTAAATGACAACATGTGCAAAACAGAAGAATAATTCTGACATAAAACTGGTGTCTGTTCCCAGGTCTTCAGACCTAAGGACACGCAAATTCTATAAGCGGAACGCCTACATGCGTCGAACTGGTCAAAATGATGAATTTAAAAACTTCATCTCATTTTTTAAAATTTTGCCTTATGTAGAATGCGTAAGGACAGGTGAAAGTCTCTCGACCATTTTTCTTTTCTTTTTTTTTTTTTAATCTGCTAATGAAACCAAGAAAATACCCTTTCCAGCTGTGAGGTCTGTATTTTATTTTTAGACACATGCACCCTCTGCTGGGGAAGAGGTTTATCATCCTTCCTGGGGAAACGGTCCCGGCTATTTAATTTTCCCAAAACACGTGACCAAATTCTCCACGTGTTTCTTCCTCGGTTACTTCTAGTATCACAAAGAGGAGACTGAGTTCCATTCCAACTCAAAAGACATCCATGACTAAGTCCCCTGACGTATGACTGAACACCGGTCCTAATTCCTGAGAAACGAGTCCCTGCTCACCTTTGTCAGAGAGTCCACCACTCTGGCACACAGCAGAGCTCCTGGCAGGTCAAAGTAGTTATCATAAAAGTAATATTTTCCTAAAAGAAAGGACAAAATTTTATTTTATTATTATTTTTAAGATTTTATTTATTTATACAGGAGAGACCCAGGGAGAGAGGCAGAGACCCAGGCAGAGGGAGAAGCAGGCTCCCTCCAGGGAGCCCGATGCGGGACTCGATCTCAGGACCCTGGGGTCACACCCTGAGCCGAAGGCGGACGTGCAACCACTGAGCCCCCAGGCATTGGAAGAGCAAGATTTTGAACCAGGCACGAATCAGCACCTCATGCACATGACACAGAAACTGGCCGAAGAGACGCTAGATCTTGGTTTGGTTGTAAAGGGGCCTCGACGTTAACTCCGAATCGGTCTGTTACAGGCTACTCCTGCCTTTAAAGAAGGGTCAAGCTACAAGGAACTTGTAACGTGATGTCTGTTCCATAAGGATCTAACGGAGAGAAATTTCTGTCAAAAGAGACCCCGCCCCAATCTAAAGCGCACGATGAAAAAGCCACAGTTTAGGTCATCACGTCACTGAATTTCAGAACTATCAGCCCAGCACGGCAGCTCCAGGACGTAACCCGCGCAGTGGCGCCTTTCCGCGTCTGTGCGGTTGGGCCACCTTAGTTTAATGGGAGAACCGGGGGGATGAGAAGAATTAAAAAAAAAAAAAAAAAAAAAGGCAGGCATCACGTCACGTAAGGACATGGTGTACTTATCTTGGAAAGACTTGGGCGCACAGGACGCACCCCAGGATCTTGCGGAGCAGAGGGATTTACTTACGCTGTTTGGCCCTGGGACAGCGTTAACCTGGGGCCCTCCCTGGGGGCAGATGCCACCCCTGGATCCGCCGCCCTGGGCACCCGATGACCCGTGTGGCATCCCTCTGGCTCCGGGTGATCCCAGCCACCGCTGCGCTCAACGGCGTCGTCCCACCCCAAACGCGAGTGCCATTCGCTTCCCCCGAAGCCCGTGGAGTCCCCAAGTTGCCCCCGCGTCTCCGGTGACAAGCCTCACCCAGGAGCCGGTGGGTGGGCGCCAAGGAAGTCTCCTGTCCCTGGGATCGCATGGGGCCGTGTTCTCGGGGCTTCCAGGGTCCCCGTGGAATCCAGCCCGCCCGTTCCTTCCTTCCACTACCTTGCTCCCGTTTAACAGGGTCAGGGCCAACCACTCCGCCTCGGGGGGGCCCCAACGTCATAGAGGCCCTGGGGTGCCCATGTACAAAGAGGAATCGGAGAGAACCAGAGGTCTGGGCTTCGAGCGGTCGTGATTATTGCCTGCATGTAAGCGCCTCATTTCAAGTCCTCCCTTCCTGCCCCTCAGGCCACACGGGAGGTTGGGGACACCGCTGCCTTGCTCCTCAGCGTCCACGGAGCACAATACCCAGCATCCCGCAGGCACGCCATGAACGTCTGCGGAATGAATGAATGACAAATGGATGATCTAACAGCAGAATGGGTTTCTGGAACAAAGGTGTCGCAGGCAAATCAGGGGAAAACCCTGTGCAGGGGCCAGACGTCCATCCCTTTACACATCACTCAACGCCCTTCACGTCTTCATAGCAAATCATTAACGTTTAAGAAACCAAGTCCAAAGTTCTCCTTCTGTGCACTCACAGGGCGGCTGGGCGGGTTTGGGTGCCCTTTCCCTCTGCTAAAAATACTTTGGTTGGCATCACGCTCCGGGTTATCCTCCTTCACAGCTGAAATTACTGGCAGGACCTCTTAGACGGTTTTCCCTTCCTGCGCAAGGTGAGTAGGGCTCTGTGGGTGTGAGGAGCCGGGCGTCCCCGGGGGACGTGAGGCCACTCAACACCCGGCGGCCACGGCCGCGGCCCGAGGTGCACCGGCCTGCACGTCCTCGGACCTCCTGGGCTGGGACCCGCAGAGGCAGCTGCTCGGACACGTGGGAGCAGGAGGCGTGTGGTCGCCCCACTCACACCTCTGCTTCCCCTCCCCTCCTGTGTCGCTCCCTCCGTGGCCACCAACACGGAGCTCCAGGCGGAGCTGAGACACTAGTCGGGTGCTGGCTGGGGCGTGACCCAGGAGCTCCAGGGGCTGGGGACACCTCCTGCCACCGAGGGCCGGACCACCTGGTGTCGCCCACTGGCCATTCAGTCCTGACCTGGAGCCGGGCCCCACGGCCCTCAAGGCCTCCACTGCCCCCAGAGCACAAGGCTGTGGCCGGGGGCTCTGACTGGCCCCGCTCCTGGTCGGGGGGCTCCTTAGGGGGGAGGCAGTGAGCTTGGCTCAATACAACAGGTTGCACATCAGCCCCAGTCCCACCAGGCATTGGTGCTGCCCACGCAGGCCATGCCCAGGAGCCCCAGCCATGCCACAGCCCATCCTGACGGGTGATGGACTGTGGTACCGGGGAGGCCGAGGGGGATGAGCACTGGGGCAGGCACAGCATCCTTGCTCCCCTGCAGCTGGGGGACACCGGCTTCACTGAAGGGTGAGCAAAGCGACGCCAGGACCACATGCTTTACCCAGAAGGAATAGACTCGACTGGGCCCAGCCCACCGGCTCCCCTGCCCCATGCCTTCCGCTGTGCCAAGCTGTCTCGGCCAGTTGGGGGACCGGGTGGAGGGACTCGCTCCCTGGGAACTGGCTAAGGAAAAGCGGCGCCGAAACGGGGTTCTCAAATCACCAGCCAGTAAAATGCCTCTGTCTGCCCACGGCCCAGCCCTCGGTGTCCTGGGGGGAGCGCCTCGCACGCTCTCCTGGACGAAGGCCCCACTTGGCCTCACGGCTCAAAACCTCAAACCTACATGTCCTTCCAGCAGCTGCACCTGTAGGAATTTACCCTCCAGATATTTGCACCAGGACTGCCTAGGGGCTCGCGCCGGCTGCCTCCAGCTCAAGGCGTGGTCCCCAAGACCCAGGATCGAGTCCCGCGTCGGGTTCCCTGCATGGAGCCTGCTTCTCCCTCTGCCTGTGTCTCTGCCTCTCTCTCTCTGTGTGTCTCATGAATAAATAGATAAAATCTTAAAAAAAAAATGTATGTATTTGCACCAAAGTGCAAGACATACAGGTACAGAAGCATTCCCGCAGCCCCGCCTGTAACGGCCAGACAGCAGGCACGACGGAGGTGTGTGAACGGATGGACGGACGGACGGCTCGGCGGCGTAGCATCCCAGCATCTAACCCACGGGACACAACCTCCTATCATGTAACTGACTCTTTTTTTCTATGACATTTAAATTTTCTAACCATACGCTCACTTGATTTTTTTTTTTTTTAATGTAAACAAAGATTAACCAGGCTGTGGAATCGCAGGCTTTTTTTTCTTTTCTATGTCTCTACCTTGAAAAAACACTATTTCTTTGTAAAGGTATCAGCTTTCCCTTCCAATTGGCAGGAACAACAGGCCTTTGTTATGTGTCACTGCCACCCGGCCGCTGGGCGCCACCTGACTACTGGGTGCCACCTGGCCACTGAGCTCCACCTGGCCGACCACCGAGCGCCACTGACCGCTGAGTGCATGAGTGGGAGATGCCTCCCTAAGCACCCCAGTTAGGAGCAGGTGGCCTCCAAGGTCCTCCTAGTTAGGCTGAGCTCCAGAGGGGGCTGCTCATTCCGGGAGGTGGCACCTCCTGGCGGGCAGGGCCGTGAGCAACCTGTGGGGCCCCTGGGTCTGCTCTTCTCCTGCTGCCTTCTTCAAGGCGCCGGCCGTTTGTGAATGGATGTCAGGGTGAAGCACTCCGCTGCGCCCTGGCCTTTCTGGGAAACCGTCGTCGACACCTGCCTGCTTCTGGAAGGACCACAGCGCTCTGGGTCCCGAGCTGAGTAAAGCGCTCTCCAGACATGCACCTAACCTCCACGGGCCACCGGGCCTTGCGGCGTGTGAAGGCCGACGCCCAACGTGGAGGCTGCCTTCCTCTCCACGTGCTCCACCAAGAGCACCTGCTTCCTTTCATCTCAGGACAAAAACGAAACAAACTCTCAAAAGACAGTGGATGTGACAAAACAAACCTAATTGTAACAAGGGGTAACGCCAACTATTTTCAAGTTACTGCATTTTCTTTTCTTTTTTCTTTGAAGATTTTATTTATCTATCCATGAGAGACCCAGGGAGAGGGAGAGGCAGAGAACCAGGCAGAGGGAGAAGCAGGCTCCATGCAGAGAGCCCGATGTGGGACTCGATCCCGGGACCCTGGGGTCATGCCCTGGGCAGAAGGCAGGCGCTAAACCATGAGCCCCCCAGGCGACCTATAAGATTTTATTTTAAGCCATGTTTACCCCCAACATGGGGCTCGAACTCGCAACCTGAGATCAAGAGCCGCCCTGCAGCAACTGGGTCAGCCGGGCGCCCCTCGGGTCCCTACGCTTTCTGGAGAGCAGGTGAGCTTCAAAAGCGTAGTGTGGGGAATGGCCCAGAGATTTAGAACAAATGAAAACCAGACGGTCACAATCCGGCCCATTTGTTTAGAATAGTGCGCCAGGCACGCGTCGGCTCACGGACTCAGTGCCCGGGGCAGTTCCGAGAGGGGTCTTCACGTTTCCGTGACCCGCAGAGCTTCCTGACGCAGTGCGACAGCGGGACAGCGCGTGAGGTCACTTAACAGAAGGGAAAGAAAAGACGGGGCGGGAGACGGGGCAGCAGGGCGGCGCGGGGGCCCGGGCAGGGAAGGCCACAGCGCTGCGCCTACCTGAGCGGCCGGCCGGTCCCACGTCGCCTGGGAAGTGCTTCCACGGCTTCCCGCCGTACTGGTGGGCCAGCGCCTCGGGGGTCGTCATCCTCGTGCCGTGGCTCGCCCTGGCGTCGGGAGACAGGACAGTGCTCGTGAGCGCCCCTGCCCCCAGCCCGCTGATGCCTCCCCTGCCAGGGCCCCGCGCGACCCAGCTCCTCCTGGGGTCCCCGCCCCGCGGCGCAGCCCCCTCCCAAGACGCGGCACTGAGCTCTGCGGGGAAGAGCGGTCCACGGGCACCCACGTGAGCCCACGACACCGGCCCGGGGCCGCGGCAGTGACACAACCGGGACACGAGGACCGAGAGGACAAACGGGAAATCCGGGCGGGCTCCTTCCGAAGGGGACAGCGCTGCAGGGCCGCTGTGAGGCCGGAGGGACGGGGGACGGTGCGGTCGCATGGGACCAGCTCGGGGCAGGACACGGGCACCAGAGGTGCGGACAAGCCACAGGGTGGAGGCAGAGGGTCGGCCCCGGGGCAGGGACGGTGACAGGGAGGACGGACAGACTCGCTTCAGGCCTCCAACTCCCACCAAAGACGGCGAAGTGCACCTGAAGGACCTAAGGTCGTGGTCGAGGTGACGGTCACGGCTGCGCTGTGTGTGGCACACGGCCACGTCCACACAGACACCCGCCCACGCATCCCGACCCTCTAGCTCCAGCTGCCCAAGGAAGCTGCGTGCAAAGAGCAACCAAATGGGCGGCGGCCCCGCTCTCGCTCTCCGCCCCTTAGGACGAGGAGGGAGAAAGGGCAGGTGTGCAGCGACCGCCAACCCTCCCCAACACCCGTTCTCTCCTCCTTCCTCCATACAAGAAACCCAATTTTATTCCAGGCCACCATGTGCTTCTCTGACCCAACATACCCCCAGGTTCTCCGGGCAGCTATCAGGCTTCCACGCACCTCCCGCAAATATTTCGGGTGAGCCAACCTGAAACAACTAGACCCTGAGATCGCCACTTAAACTGTTCCAACACTTCATACAAAGAAACACAGACACACCATCTGTCATGTGATTAAAAAAAATGCTCTTATTTGACCCGAACCTTAACAAGCAAACACTACACAAAGTGTCCTGGAGGAGAAGTTCTGACTTGACAGGTAAAGGTTATTACCTGAGCACGGTGCCATTATCTGCAAGTTTAATGAAGTTCCCTTCTTCCAGGTCCAGTGCCAAGCCCTTGCAGCTAAAACAGAAAAGTCTGATTACCAATCAATGCACAGACGCAGCTAACCCTAGAGGAAATAAGCTACATTTTCAAAAACTCAAACAGTGCTGCAAAGGGACTCCCCACCCATGTGACCCGGACGGCAGTCAAACAGGTAAGAAAATCCAGGAATCCTAAAATTAAGCAGCATCCACAGAGCAGGTAAGGAAGGAAAACTGTCATGTGAGGAAATGGAAGACAGCATGTTGAGTCTGCAAAATCGTCATGCTTTTAAAAAAGAGGAATCTGAAAAAAAAAAAAATAAAAAAAAAATAAAAAAAAAATAAAAAAAAAATAAAAAAGAGGAATCTGGGGCACCCGGGTGGCTCAGCAGCTGGGCCCCTGCCTTCGGCCCAGGGCGTGACCCCGGGGTCCCGGGATCGAGTCCCACGTCAGGCTCCCCGCATGGAGCCTGCTTCTCCCTCTGCCTATGTCTCTGCCTCTCTCTGGGTCTCTCATGAATAAATAAATAAAATCTTTTTTTTTTTTTTTTAAAAAAAGAGGAATCCAAAACTGAAAAAACAAAAAAGGGAACATCACGCTACGTCCATAGGTATGTTAAAATGTGCAAATGCCGTTCATTAAATAAAAGGCACACATGCACACGTTTAGGTTCCACCAGAAACGTTCTTAGGCACTTCTCTCCTATAGTCTTCAGAAATTGGCTTCATTTAGGTCGAGTCATAAAAACTTGCCCTCTGGGCAGGGCATGTCATTGAAACCATTAAGACAAAGTCAAAAACGAAGTTTTGGGTTCCTCGCTGTAAAAGGCCTGTGGGATTTGGGGAGAAAAGTGGGTACAGACCCGTTATCGTGAATAATAAAAGGAAGTATAAGGGCCACCGGATATCGAGAGAATCAAACAAAAGACGAGGGGCTACGTCAGAAGCGTCAGGGACTGGGGTCCACAGCAAACTGCCCAGGGTCGGTGGTTTCACACGGCAAGTGTTTGTTTCTTCTTTTTACAAAAGGGCCAACCAGACGCGGCAGAGGTAGAGATGAACATCATTGCTCTCAAATTACTTCTGCATGTTTTTGTGTGTTTTAGAATTATTATCGTGAACTGAGCAACTTCACAGGGTAGGATTTTCATTTTGTTGTTTAGATGAGGAAGAGGGACACAATAAGCCTTGGGAAGTGGACAAGCCTCTCAGGAAAGGAGTGAGCTGTGAGTTAGACGTAGGGACGTCTACCCAAATTACAGAAAACCCAACGTCCCAGCTCAGACACACGTCCAAAACACGACGGCGCTTCCTCTTCCACAGTTCTGTATTTGAAAGGCGATAAAGCAAACTTTTTTTTTTTAAAAAAATATACATTTTAGAGATAATTCTTAATAACCTCTGAAACTTGTGACAAACTTCAGCCACATTTTGGATAAAAATATCCAAATTAGTCAGTAAGCTTTTAGCTTATTTACATATTTAAACAAGTCTAAATTTAAAGCAGAAAAGGCTTTAGTTCATGAAACATAAAACTTTTTTTTGATTGCCCATTGCATTTTTTTTTTTAATTTAAATTCTATTTGCTGGGGCCCCTGGGGGGCTCAGCGGTTGAGCGCCTGCTTTCGGCCCAGGGCGTGATCGAGTCCCACGTCAGGCTCCCTGCATAGAACCTGCTTCTCCCTCTGCCTGTGTCTCTCATGAATAGAAAAATAAAACCTTTAAAAAGCAAATAAGTAAAATAAATAAATTCTATTTGCCAACATATAACAACCAGTACTCATCACATTGTATGCCTTCCTCAGCGCCGGTCACCCAGTCACCAAAACCATCCGCCACGGCCCCTTCTGTGACCCTTTGTTTCGAAGAGTCAAGAGTCTCTCATGGTTTGTCTCCCTCTCTAATTTTCCCCACTCAGTGCAAAATATAAGAATATGTATTTCTTATATTCCCCGTATGAGTGAGACCAGGTTTGTCCTTCTCCGATTGACTTACCTCACTCAGCATTATCCCCCCTACCCCCCGTTCCACCCATGTCGAAGCCCATGGTGGGTACTTGTCACTTGTCCTTCCTGAGGGCTGAGTCATGTCCCTTTGTATCTATAGGACCACAGCTTCTGTACCCATCATCTGTCCCCGGGCACCCAGGCTCCCCCCACAGTGTGGCTACTGTGGACATTGCTGCTATAAACATCGGGGTGCAGGTGTCCCGGCGTCTCACTGCATCTGCATCTTTGGGGTAAATCCCCAGCAGGGCACTTGCTGGGTCATAGGGCAGCTCTATTTTTAACTTCCCGAGAACCCTCCACATCATGAAACATGAAACTTTCAATATAGAAGGCATTTTGTCCTTTGACTCAGTTTCACATTTCACTTTTATATCTCTATAGAAGATGAGGCATTAAAATTTTATCAGCAGCGTTTTAGAACCAGAGAGAATAGGAAGACTTTAAAAAAAAAAAGAACTTACCAGAAATCCCAATCCTCGGGAGTCACAGTTAGCAACTCCTTGTCATATCCTTTCTCTTTGACCAGGAACTGAGCAAAGCTGTTGTAAATGAGCTACAAATAAGAGGGAAGAAATAAAGATTAAATATAAAATACACTATTCATTCCTAATTTCATAGACCTGAAAACCTACTGGAGTCACTCATGGGGCAGACGGAGGAGAAATATCTATATAACTGTGAAGTTCTGCAGGTTGACCCCCCTTTACAAGCAACTTACCTGCCCCCGAGAGCCCCAGGCAGCTGCGGCCTCGATGCCGCAGAATCACACCATCCGCGTCCAGTTAAACAACCAAGAATGATTATCATTCTTACTCTTGAATTCTTAGGATCGGAGATCATTAAGACTTGACGAGGCTTTGTAAACGTATCTAACCCCCCCCATGCTAAACCCACCCAGCACCCTATCACGACGGCTCTCCTGCGCCCACCCTCGGTGCATGGTGCTTCCCCGTTACAGACTATTTCCCTCCTGGATAAAGGACACAAACCTGTTCCCTGGTTGTTTCGGTTTTGTCACTGACGGGGGTGGGGATGGTGGGGATGCTGGGGGGGGGGGGTCTGTAAAGAGCTGCCCTCAAATTTTTAGAGAACTGCATACACCAAGCAAAACCAGGCAAAAGGTCCATCCCGGCCGCACCCCGTACCCCTCCGACGAGGGTCCCCAGGCCGCCTCACCTGCCCTTGAATCTGGGGCAGGACGGAGGGCTGGGCCCAGGCTGGGCTCGGGCTGGGCGGCGTCCAAGAGGATTCGTGAGCAACTCACCCTGGTCTAAGCGAGCCTGTGACAGGCTTTGGGGCGTGAGATGGCACAAGGGTGAAGACGGTGGAGACGCCGTGAAGGGAGTGGCTCATGATGTCCCCCCTGACCCCTCCAGAGGGAGGGAGCCACCAGTCCAGAGCCCTGGGGGCCCGCACAGGCCCCGACTGGGGGGTGCGCCTCAGGCCCCGGTGCAGAGGGACCCAAAGCCCCGTGGCCAGCAGGGCCGTTCTGTCTGGGAGCTAATAAAACCCGCGGCCGTGTGGGCCCCGGCGACGCAGCTCACCCGACCCAGGTCACTCGTTAATGGCTCACGCCGCGACACGATGCACCCACACGGCCCCAGCCCGGCCACCCGGGCCTCCAGGACAGTGGGGGTCCCGTGAGGCCGTCCAGACCCTGAAGCCCAGGGCTGACGGGGCATCAGCGGCTTCACAGGGTCTGTGGCTTTTCGTTCGTTTGACCACCTTTGGGTCCCTGAAGTGCTGGCTGGGACCCTGGCCTCACCGTGATGGGCAGCAGCACCGGTCCCGTCTGCGCCTGGGGCCTGGAGCTCTCACCTCCCACCTGAGGCCTAGGAGTGGCCTGGAGGTGCCCAGAGGAGCCCCCGTCCGGCAGGCACTGCTCTAAGCCCCCTAAGCCCTACGGCTCTACTGCCCAGGTCATTGCCCAGGTCATTCTCGCAGCCTGTTGCCGCAAATCCAGTTCCTTGTGTCATTTCATAAATGGGGAAACAGAATTGTGAAGCAGTGAGTTGCCCAAGGTCACAGAGCCTAAGGGAGGCCCCAGGGCGGTGCCTGCGGGTGCGGGTGCGGGTGCGGGTGCGGGTCCGCCCTGGCCGCGGGGTCCTGGGCAGCTGGTTTTCGGCCGAGATGCTTAGATATTTGACTAAAATCCTGCGAATTCTTTTACAATCAGTTTCCTAATGAAACCAGAAGGATGGGGGGTGGGGAGGCCCATTCACCTGCGGGTGCGGGATCAGACCGATGTCCCCTCCGTGCTCCGAGGCCCTCGGGTGGGGCGCTCACCTGGTCCCCGCGGCGGGCGGCGCTGGGGTCCCGGCCCCCCCGACCCCGCAGGGCTCGACCCCGACAGGTGGTCGCGGGGACACGGGGAAGGCGCAGCAGGGGCGCGGCCGGGCCCGGGGACGGGGGGGGGGGGGGCTGCGAGCTGATGCGCGCACCCCGCCGCCCGCTGCCCTGCGGCCCGGCCCCCGCCCCCCCCGGGGCTCCCCTCCCCCTCCCCCGGGGCTCCCCCCCCCCCCCCCGGGGCCGACCGCGCAGGCCGGGGATGCTCACTTCCGCGCGGCCGCGGGGGAGGCGGGCTCCGCGCAGAGGCGGGGCGGCGGCAGGCCCCGCGGACCCAGCTGCCCCGCGCCACTCACCGGGGCGCTCTCGGGCAGGTTGTAGCGACACAGAGTGTGGTCCAGGTCGAAGCCCACCGCGTCGCAGGCGGCCAGCGAGAAGTGCTGAGCCATGGCTGCGCGGCGAGCCCGGCGGGCGCGGGCGGGAGCGGGCGGGCGCGAGCGGGCGGGCGCGGGCGGGGCGCCGCGGAGGGAAGGGGCGGGGCCTGGGCGGGGCGGGGCCTGGGCGGGGCGGAGCTCGACGGGAAGGGGCGTGGCCAGGGAGCAGGGCGCCCGCGGAGGGAAGGGGCGGAGCTCGGCGGAAGGGGCGGGGCCTTGGCGGGGCGGGGCCAGGGACGAGGCGCCCGCGGAGGGAAGGGGCGGAGCTCGGCTGTAGGGGCGGGGCATGGGCGGGGCCAGGGACGAGGCGCCCGCGGAGGGAAGGGGCGGAGTTCGGCGGAAGGGGCGTGGCCAAGGAGCGGGGCGGAGCCAGGGACGAGGCGCCCGCGGAGGGAAGGGGCGGGGCCTGGCCGGGGCGGAGCTCGGCGGAAGGGGCGTGGCCAGGGAGCGGGGCGGGGCCATAGACGGGGCGGGGCCAGGGAGCGGGGCGCCCGCGGAGGGAAGGGGCGGAGCTCGAAGGGAAGGGGCGGGGCCAGGGAGCAGGGCGCCCGCGGAGGAGGGGGCGGAGCCTTGGGGGAGCGGGGCCAGGAGCGGGGCGTGGCCAGAGGCGGGGGCGGGGCCGCGGCCACCCGGGCACGTTCTCCCCGCCCCCACCCCCGGGGCTCCCCGCCCCGGCCCCCCCCACCCCCCTGCCCCGCAGGCAGCCGAGCCCCGCGCCCCTCTGCCGCGCCCACCCGCCGACCCTGCCCCCAAGCCACCCGGGCCCCTGGTCTCCGGGTGCCATTTAGGCCCATAGGATGAAAGTCACGGTGGATGCTTAAACCACTTGATTTTGAGAACCCGTGTGAAAGGCCAGGACTTTGAGATCCTTAAAATTATTCAAGAGAAAACACAGTATCATCAAAAAAACCCAGAAAATGCAAGTCTATTATCTTTGTACTACTGGGTTAAATCTGAAGGAACACTGTCCAGTGGGGGAAAATGTCAATAGTTAGGACATAATGAAAATATAATTCATTGAGAATGACTTTTAACCCTTAGAAATGCTGATCCTTGTGAGACCAATAGGCCAATCAAGGGATTGATTTAGTGCAATAAATGGTTCAATTTGGTAGGACACTTGTTATATCTAGTGGACCCATTTGAATAAAATGTATAGTTGTTCCATTCTAACTCTTAAACGCCCCAAACAGATCTCTCTGGAGCAGGAAGAGGAAACAATCCACAAGAAGACTGAGCTGTTCACTGATAAGAGTCCAACAACCGTGCTCCTAACGTCTGTGAATCAAAAGAGAAAAACCTCTCCCTCTGCCTGTGTCTCTGCCTCTGTCTGTCTGGGTCTTTCACAAATAAATAAATAAAATCTTAAAAAAACAAAAACAAAAGAGAAGAACCTGGATTGATTCACAGCTTGTCCCTATTCCCCTCTTACGACTGTCTTGTCCATGGAGCATGGACCTTAGTGTTCTTCTTCCACCCCCAGACTATTCCTGCCAAGGTCAAACCACCAGGTAGAGGCCACAGGTTTCCCTGAAGGGCATCTGGTTTGACCGGCGAATAGGCTCTTTAGGGACTCACCTTAGTAACCTGTAACCTTAGTAACAGGTGCACCCGTCGCCGGAGGGGAAAGTACAGAAGGTTTGGTTTTCATGATGTGGGTGTCCCTGGGACTGCACTTGGCCCTTCCCCCGGGACAGGCTCATTGACAGACATTTCTCCTTGGGGCGTGACCGCTGTCACATTTCTTGCGTTCCTCACGTCCAGTCCCAGAGCTCTGCGCTAGGGAGTCTAGACGTGCACATTCTGGGCCAGAATTGAGCCAACCGCGCGCTCCAGGCATCCTGAGAGCTCTTAGCCCTCCTGGAGCTGTATCCGCTTTTCCTGGCCTATACCTCAAACCTCATTCTGAGTCCTTTTAAGAGCATGTGCCACGGTCCCCTTTCCCTCCCCAACTCCCTTCCTGACCCTGCACTTAAATACAAATGTTTTGTATTTTGTTTCATAGGCCTTATTTTCAACTAAAAATAGGGCTTTTTTTGTTTCATAGGCTTATTTTCAACTAAAAATATTTCCCTTTTTTCCTGTACATTAAGCAAAAGTTGAATTTTTCATACTGTACTGATAAAGTTTTGTACGCGTGCTGATAAAGTACCACAGCTGTTCTATTATCAACCAAGAGTTCAGTGTTCCTCAGCCACTTGACTTCTGTTCTTGGAGTGATACATTAAATATGTCAGTGTCGCAGGCCGAGTCGCAGGGCTCCCCTCCCCCCCACCATTCATACCCTAAAGCCCTAAGCCCCAGTATGACTATATTTAGAGATAGGGACTTTGAGGTCGGTTAAATGAGGTCAGCAGAGTAGAGCCCTCATTTGACACGAGGGTGTCCGTACAAAAAGAGGAAATGACACCGGATATGCACATGCAATTTAAAAAAGAAGGGTTTCACCTGAAACCTTCCCAGCTGGCACCTTGATGCTGGACCTCAGCCCCTGTGTCTGTGGTGGTCTCTTAGGGAGATTTGCCCCTGACTGATGTCATCGGGTCAAATGTGGCAGATTGTGTTTGTATTTGAGAGATCCCTAAATGGCGGGGGGAGGTCTGTTTGTTTATTTTTTCGTTAGTTTAAAATGTGTTTTTCTGGGGCACCCGGGTGGCTCAGTCGGTTAAGCATCTGCCTTCGGCTCAGGTCATGATCCCGGGGTCCTGGGGTCGAGCCCCGCGTCGGGGTCCGTACTCAGTGAGGAGTCTGCTTCTCGCTTTACCCCTTCCCCCAGCTGGTGCTCACTCGCTCTCTCTGATAAATAAAATCTTAAAAATAAAAGCTTCCAACTCACAGTTTCAGCTCAGATCATCATCTCAGGGGTCATGAGATCAAGGCCTCATCGGGCTTGGCCCTGAGCATGGGGTCTGCTTAAGATTCTCTCCCCACTCCCCAGAAAACATTTTTAAAAAAAAGTGTTTTTCTAAATACCCCAAAGTAAACATTGTAATGTTAACTTTTTATATGATCTGCTCTCCACATCTTTCCATTAATTTGCTTAAGGGAAAACAATGAAGTTTATTTAGTAACTTGAAAAAGATAAAATACATAGATGCCTAAACATTAAACTCGGTAGCCCTTAAATATTAGTCATTTAGCTAAATAGAACCAAAAGCAGATTTGTAATACTGGGCGGTGGCCGTAAGATGGCGGTAGATCTGCATGAGGAAGATTTTTCATTTGATTTCTTTAGGAATTTTAAATCCCTTAAGTTTCTTAATTTAAAAAAAGTGATTTTTCTACTCTCCCTTTCTGTTCTTGCCACAGGAAGAGACACCTACTTAGAAATTTTACTGTGGTTTTTTTTCCTGTGTATATATTTATTTTTGTGTGTGAGTGTTTATTTTTTATTTTTATTTTTTTTAAGATTTTATTTATTTATTCATGACAGACAGAGACAGAGAGAGGCAGAGACCCAGGCAGAGGGAGAAGCAGGCTCCTTGTGGGAAACCTGATGCGGGACTCGATCCCAAAGGCAGAGGCTCAACCGCTGAGCCACCCAGGCGTCCTGAGTGTGTTTATTTTTGATGGTGAAGGGAGAGAATGTGGTGGGATGAAGTCCTTTGATAGGAAACTTCTCATGAAGGTATTTCAATAAATATCTAAATGTTTAAAGTATGAAATGAGCTGCTCCTGCAGAGAGAGCTCAAATACCAAATGGCAGATTTATGATTCAGGAAGACCTTTAAGGATGTAGCAGTGGATTGAAATTTAATTGATTAGGACAAATGTTGAGTTTCAGGGTCAGGTTCAAATAATCTACTTTAGCAGCATATGATGGGAAATCTTGATTTCCCAGCAGTTAAGTTGGAAAAAAAATATGGATAAACTCGGGGTGAACGCAGCTAGTTCAGTTTACACCGAGTTTCTCGCGGGCTGTCGGCCTCCTTCTGGGAGGTGGGGGCTGTAGACGGCAGCCAGGCCCACGTATTGCCTGGGGGTCTGGGAACAGGCCTGTGGGCTTGGCCGGTGCGTCCACACCTGCTCGTCCACCGCTGTCGGCATTCGGGGCCCACAGCGTCAGCCACAGCTGGCTTCACTGGCAATCGATGTGCTTCACTTTTGTTGGTTACGGGTCGGCAACGCTACCTGAGACATGTATTTTCTGTCTATTCTGAAACCAACTTACAAAAAAATCTTTTAACTTTTTTAATTAACTTTTTTCCTTGCAGAAAGCCCAGAACTTGAAAAATGGATGCGTCCTGGTGTTTGTTATGGGCTGAGTTGTGCCTCCCTCTAATGTGTTAAAACTCTCCCCCCCACCCCGCCCCGCCGTACCTATAGTGACTGTATTTGGAGATGCCTATAAAGAGGTCATTAAGTTAAAATGAAGCTCTAGGGTGGGCCCTGATCCAATTTGACTGATGTCCTCATAAGAAGAGGAAATTTGGACCCACAAGGAGATACCGGGGGGCACCAAGCACAGAGGAAGACAGTCGGTGCGAGGACATAGCAAGAAGGCAGTGGTCTGCAAGCCAAGGAGAGAGGCCTCGGAAGAAACCAGGCCTGCTGACACCTTAATCTTGGACTTCTAACCTCCAGAACCGTGAGAGATGCAATTCCATTGCTTAAGCCACTCAGTCTGCAGTATTTTGTGACGGAAGCCCTGAAAACTAATGCAGCATCCAAGACTATTTTTTTTTTTAAAGATTTTATTTATTTATTCATAGAGACACACACAGAGAGAGGCAGAGACACAGGCAGAGGGAGAAGCAGGCTCCATGCAGAGAGCCCGTCGTGGGATTCGATCCCGGCTCTCCAGGATCACGCCCTGGGCTGCAGGCGGCGCTAAACCGCTGCGCCACCTGGGCTGCCCCAAGACTATTTTTCTACCTGAAGAGTCTGGAGTCCATGCTGGACTGCAAAACCAAGAGGTTGTCTCTTCTGCTACAGGAAATCTTCCTCTGCCGGCTGGGTCTTAGAGAAAACTTTCACTACTTTCTTAAGTGGTGGGGAAAGTTGGAAACAAAGAAATCTGTTACTCTTAATACTATACTAGTCTGGGCAAAATATCTAAACAAAGGATAATGGGTACATTTAAGTCAGGCCTTCTTATCTAGGGTTTGGTGTTCCTACGGGATTATGGGAAATCTAGGAGGTATTTTTGGAGGCTGGTTAGCATTTTGGTGGTAACAGTATCAAAAAATATAAGTAGAGAAATGGTGGTTACATCCATGGCCCTTCTTTCCTCTTTTTCCACTAATGTTTTGATACCAAATTTTCAGATATTTAAATGTCTTAAAATTTGCAGTCCTCAAGGGCATCCAAATATGCACATATTTCAGGAATTCCATACAAACCATGACGCGGTCATTGTGGAGTTCCTCGTGCCTCTGGTAAGGACCCATAAATTCTTTGTCTCCAGAGCTCTTGAGCAGGATGTTTACTTTTCTGACTTAAATGACTGAATGTATCTCACCTGTGTATTTTCGTTTTTGATCTTTCTCCAATTATGTATTTCTCATGATGTACAGGAGTATCATTAAATGAATCACGAGTACCTCTTCCAAGTTTGTATTTTTTGATTCTTTAATTACTTTGTCTCATTTTTCTTATCTGTAAAATTAGATGTTTGAAAATTTTCTTAAAAGTAATGATATTTATTTAATATTTGAAAAAAAGGGCACAGGAATGAGCGTCGTCGGGGTGGCTTAGTCAGTTAAGCACCTGCTTTCAGCTCAGGTCCTGGTCCCTGAGTCCTGGGATGGAGCCCCCCTGCTCAATGGGGAGCCTGCTTCTCCCTTCCTTCTCTCACTCCCCCTGCTTGTGCTCTGTCAAGTAAATAAATAAAATCTTTAAAAAAAGAAAAAAAAAAGGCATGAAAAATTGCATATCTCCTGCTCATCCACCCTCCTCCACTATTGTTTTTTTTTTTTTTATTCCCTCTAACAAAAATATTCCATGCCAGCCCTTTTGAAAAGCAATGTGGAAAAGAGTATCAGTAGTCTTAGAAATGATTTATTATGTGTTGACATATTTAACCCAATTGTAGGCATCTAAGATTTCTGTCCCAGAAAAATCTCAGGTAACCCCTGGACATTGACTATTAACAGTTTTTCTTTTCTTGGCAAAGTGAAAAGATTAATAAATTATTGCTATACCTGTATCTGTTTTCTAGTAGGTGTAAGTTATTTTATCATTGGGGACTATGTCTTGTTCATCTTTGTATCTCAATTCCTAGCACACAACCTGGTACGTGATGTCCATTGAATGAATGAATGAATTTCCATTTCCTAATTTCTACATCTTCTTCCATTGTGAAATTTTTTTGTTTTGCTTTGTTTTGTTTTTTTTTTTTTCATTGTGAAATTTTGAATGAGGCTGGGGAAGCTTTAACTTGGAGGCAGGAGGCACTGTGTTGGACTCTGGATCCCATGTTCTTAGTAGTCAATAAATCAGAATTTCTATTTCACAGGTTTATAATAAAGATTTTAATCTCTTGGAGCCACAATTGCAGGCAGTGTCTTGACAGCCATTCATTTTTAGTTCTGTCAAATACTAGTATAAGTATCAGGCGCTAATTTTCCATTTGGCCTTTGGTAGACTCTTCACTTTCCACAGCAAGAACTCACGTGCAGGCCACACAATCACAGGGTAAAAATGGCCTAAGCCAACATTTTGGGGACCTAGGAATTAACCCAGCAACACTTAATTTTTAGTAGTACATCATTTAGAAAAATACTTATTTTAATCACGCTGATCTTTTATCATGAGGTTCGCAGAATTCTCTTAGTTTCTATTCATAGATTCTGTCTGTATTGAGATAACACTGCCTGCTAAACTCTCTTCATTATGACTCTTGGCCCTTGGAAAGTGTTCGCTGTGATTGATTCCTGTTCTTAGAGCCGTATTTTTAAAATGTCATTTGGACATGCAAAGGGTTCTTAATGAGAATGTTGGACTAAATGCTCCTGATAGTGAAGTTGTCAATAAATGCATAATTTATTATTAGTCACTTCTGGAAATTAGCCAGCTAGGCAATATAAAAAACATGTCCATTTTCTCCTTTTATTTTTCTTCTTTTTCACCCCCAAACTGAAAGCACTCTCAGGAGAGTGCACACGTGCTGTGGAGTCTCTGGGTCCTCACGTGTCCTTCTCCATCCCCCCTCTCTCTTTGGGGCGTGCAAGCAGGCACACGTGCACGGGCTGCGTCTGCATGTGGGTGGGGGCTGGTCAGTGGGTGCATAAATACCAGACGTTATTGAGCTTCTTCTACGTGCCAGATACCGTGTTAAGGATGTTAAATAATGACCTCAGTTGATCATCAAAACACAGAAGTAGGTAAGAACATACTCATTTCAAGATGAAATTCAAATCCTGATCTATGTGACAGGAAGCCAGGCACTTCTGCTTTTCTTAAAGCTGTATCTCACTTTCCTTTCGGATTTTTTCCTCTAGACTAAAGTTATTGATGCATAGTATGCGCATGTGATGAAACAGCAAAAAAAAAAAAAAAAAAAAAAAAGAAGCAAATAGAATGAAAGTGAAAATTTCCTTTCACCATTACTCAATACATTATTTGTCTTCCAAGAAGTAATGACTGTAAGTTGGACGGTTGTTCTTACAGGTCTGTCCCAACGTACGAGATGTATATACATAATTTCGAAAAATATTTCCAGGGGCTCCTGGGTGACGCAGGTAGGTAGGTGTCTGACTCTTGATTTCAGCTCAGGTCATGATCTCCAAGTCATGAGATCGAGCCCTGTGTCAAGCTCCGTGCTGGGCGTGGATCCTGCCTAAGATCCTCTCTCTCCCTCTCTCTCCTGCCCTGTCCCCTGCACATGTGTGCGTGCATGAGATTACGTATATTTACACACGTATGTTTGCATATTTAAATATTTATATATATTTATCAATCTGTCTCAGCTCTCCCTTCACATTTCCCATGCCTTGATTTTAGCTCTTGGCTCATTGTAATTTTTCATCTCCACTCCTTATTTTTTAATGATTATAATAGACGAGACTTTCAATTCTTTTTAACTTCCCATCTATGACGATCTTCTCACTCACACAGTTACTATCCTCTTCTGTTCCGCTAGCTCATGTCCTTGTTTCCAGCTCCAGTCCTTTGAGCTGCACTGGTATCTACAACCCAATGATTGCCACCTCCTTTGCTTTCATTGCTATTATGTTCTGGTTTTTTTTTGTTCCCAGCTGAATAATCATCGAGTATCATTATAATCACTTAATTGATACATCCTTAATTCCCGTATTGCTTTCTCACCTCTTCAAACTAGTGAAAACTCATGCTCTGGGAGTAGCAGATATTAAAAAACAACATAATCCTTCCCTGTATCTATCTATACCCTTTGCAGTAAGACTCTGCAGCCCTCACATAAGGAATGGAATCGATTTCTCCTTGAATTTGGTCTAGTCTCGTGAGCTGCTTTGATCAGCAGCATGGAGGGGAGGGCATTTTGTCGGTTCTGAGCCTGAGTCCCAAGAGGTGTTAAGGGAATCTACACTCATTTTGGAACCCCTGCTACTGCCGTGTGAATAAAGTCGGTTACCCAAACGGATGATGAATCCTTATCTCAGTCACTCAAGTCCTCCTAGCCTAGAGCCAGTAAACTACCAGACATGTGAGCAAGGCCATCCAGAATCCTTGAGTCCCCAGCGACCTATGTGCTGACCGTCGGCCCTGTGTGAGCCCAGCCATAATCAGCCAAGCCTGGTTCATATCAGCAAGACTACCTAGCTGACTGTGGATTCCTGAACGATAATAAATATTGTTTTAAGTCACTGAGTTTTGGGGTTACTTGTTATGCAGCAGTGGGTAACAGATGCATGAGTTAAATCCAACTCTTTTTCGTTCTCTGTATTTAGGCCTGAGCAACTAATCCCGGCAGAAGAAAATACATACAACCGTTGCACATGTATTTCAATGAGTCCTTAATGCTGCTGTGCAATAAAACTTTACTGTCCTTTCCTGTTACATTTTTCATTTCTCCTAAATCATTTCACCATCATACAAACATGCTGTTACTTTTCTCATCTTAAGACGGATTATTCCATTTCTCTGCCCCCCTTTCATGAAAACTGATTGAAATAGTTTGTCTCACTGCCTCTGATCCCTCCTCTCATGCTCTCTTAAGCACACAAACTTCCCCCCCAACATTCCACCAATCTTCTAGGTCGTCAGTGATATCCATTTGCTCAACCCAATAGTCAATCTTCAGTCCTCATTTTATTTTACCAATAAGCATCACTTGTCCTATTGATCACTCTCTCCTGAAGTTTTTTTTTTTTTTACTTAGTTTATAGGAATGATTATTTCTTCTCCTTTGGGCAAAATACCCAAGTAGACACTTCAGAAAAGAGGGTACACACATGGAATATAAATAAAGATGTTCGGTATCATTAGAAACCTGAAAAAATCAGAACTAAAACCTCAGTGAGATACTACATTTCATCAGACTGGCAAAAATTAAAAGCCTAATAATACAAGTCAGATGAGGATGTGGAGCGCGGGAACTCATGAGCTGTTGGTAGAGGTACCGATCCACACAACCTCTGTTATATCCAGTGAAGGTGAGGAAACCCAGAACCCACAGCCCAGAAATTTCACTACTAGAGAGAAAAACGTGTATACTTGTATAGCAGGGGCATATGCGAAGCAGTTCATTGTTTGTGCAAAATGGCCCCAAACTGGAAACAATCCAAAAGTTGTAGCCCAGAGGAATACACAGTTGTGGTGCATTCAACCAACTTTATACCATGGAGGTGAATGTGAAGGGCCCTCTGACACATGTTACAAAACAGATGACTCCTAATGACACAATGTCAAGCAGAAGAGGCTCAGCAGAATGGAACAGCTACTGTATGACCCCCCCCCAACAAATGGTCAAAATTAAATGATATTTTTAGAGATGGATGGTTAATTAGATTGTGCAGCTATAAGGAAGTGGAAGGAAGTTGAATTCCATGAAAGCCGGGGAGGTGTTTGGCTCTGGGGAGTGGATGGTGCTATGATGTGGAAGGGTCCTGCAGAATTTCCATCAGGAATATTCCATTTCATTATCTGAGTAGGTATTACCAGAGCGTTCATTTTGCAATAGTTTGTTAAGCTGTGAATTTAAGTTTCATGTGCTTTTTTCCCCTGTGTTTTCTCTATTTCACAAATTTGAAAGTCTAACAAAATAAGGTATTCATTTATGGGGTGTTGTGGGGATTAAATCCTAACAGAAAGTCTGGCACCATAACTCCCTGCCTCTCACAACAAATGTTTTATTATCATTATTATTTATTATTATTATTATTAGGAATCCTTTCCAAACTCTTTAGGATATTTTTGTATCCAATAACTGAACTCAGGCTGGTTAGATTTATTTATTTATTTTTAATTGGCTAAGGGGCTTTAGAAATGGAACAACACTGTCCTTAATGGGAGTGTTTTATTGTCTTTGACCTTGAGCATGAACAACAGTGTTGCCCAATGAGTTAAATACCTCTAGCTTGAAAATTCAGCAAATCCTGGGATGCCATGTTCATAACTGCTCAAAGGTTGAGGGTATCCAGAAGACGTGACACTCTCCTCCTGGGTCAGAAAGCCTCTTCCCTGCAGTTGCATTGTCTGATTGTACACTGTCTTGTTAAGACACACCAGTGTCTGGCTTTGTGCAACTGTTGCAAGTAGGGTTGATGTGGTGGGTGGAACAAATGGAGGCGTTTGGTCCTGGGCAGGGTTTGCATGGAGATGTGCGGCCAAGCAAGGTGATTCCGCATCTCTGAACGAAGCACAGGCTTTCTGTGGTGGCCCCAGAGTCCCTGGCGTGTAGGAAGTAGTCGGGAACTGTTTGTTCCCTGAGTAAGGGGACGTGCAAGTGAATACAAGGATCAGGAAGGAAGTCAGGGGCCACCGTAGTTCAGTCCGAGAAGAGAGAGGCCGTAATAAGGACCCAATGAAATCCACAGTGCGAGCCTACGTACAAAGGTCAAGTGACAGCTATGCGTGGGGTGGCCAGGAAGTCCTGGGATTTCAAGACCACTTTGCCTGCGGGTTTGGTTGAAGGAGACAGGAATCTTTGTGAAAGGAAAGGCCGGCAGCCCTGGGCCCCGGGGTGAGGTGAGGAGGGCTGGAGTTTCAGGGCCGCATTTTTACTGTCAGGTGAGTCTTGCGGGAAATGATCCTTCCCCTGCCAGGAAAGAAACCAGGCCTTCAGCGCCAGCTGCCTTGGCAACAGTTTTGGGCTTGACCCACACTGTGTGATCCAGGTAAGTTACTTAACTTCTCTGAGCCTCAGCTCTCTGTTTTGTAGGGAAGGTGAAACACAGCACCTGTATCACAGGTAAAAACACATACGTACAACGTGAATTACTTCATGAATCTAATGTGGTAAACTTGAAGACTTTTTAGATTTCATTCCTTATATTTTTTTGGAAAGTCGATCTGACATATGAACCACGTAGAATTATTCTTGGGAAGCTGAAACCATGTTTACTGTTCGGGGGATGAATTTTTCAAGAGAATGCAGATGTGTATCGTCAAAGTAATTTATAATATTGTCTTCCTACTTCTTTCGCTCTGATCAACCCCTTTGACAAGTTCAGATTCACATTGGCAGCAAAGTGAAAGACATTTTATTGCTGTTGTTGCTGCTGTTATTTTAACTTCGAGAATCAGTGCGCAGAGCACTCTTATGACAACATACTCATGATTAGCGCCTGTGTCTGCCAGGACATTAGGTGCAGCCACGTTACCGCACCACTTAAGTCTGAGAAAAACACACGTGAAGGTTCATCTGAAACGTGGCCTTTGAGCAGTTGGGTTCACTTACTAGCTTCCATCTTCTAAAGAAATGGAACAAAGGCCTTAGACCAATCCGGGACAATTCAGCATGGTATTTCTGGGCTATCTCATACCTTGGGCTTCTTTATCAGTGGAGTCGTACAAAGACCAAAACAGATCTTAAAAATCAACATTCTCATTTGTTAAAAAAAAAAAAAAGCCTAAAAATCTAGTAATGGAATAATTTTTAAAATCTAGAGAAAGACACCACAGTTGTAAGTAAAATATGTGAAGTGTGGAATGACAGGTGATACGGAATGCTCCGGAATAGAGCAGACTACTCAGTAATTTAAAGGACAAAAAGTAATTTTGTCCTTTACTGTTTAACATTTATAAACTTGTATATATGAGTAGGACACATAAATCTGTATATATTCATATATAGGATCCCCATCATAACATACTGTAAGGAAAAAATGAGTAATTTCAAAAAAATCTTGCATTATTTGGCAATGGTCATAGACTGGAGGAGACACATGGAAGATGGGAATGTGTGAGTGAAGTGACTCAGCTTAATGTACTGAAAAATTAAGAGCACTAAGAAAAACGATGATGAAGGTAAGGAACTCTATGTTTGCAGGAAGGAATCACTGTTGAGTGAAAAGTTGCTATGTGCCAAAATTTTATCTTCATTATTATTATCTCATTACATTTTCACAGTCTGGAGTCCATAGGGCCTGCACATCTGGCCCCTCGACCTTCCCTCCTTACCTCTTGCCCCCGCTCCCCACTTCGTTCATTCCAGTCGCGACGGCCCTCTTTCAGCCTGTGGGAAGTCCCAAGATTCCTTACGGTGTCACACCTTTGCACATGGCATTATTTTACTATGACAAATTCAAAATTTTCTTATGGAAATTTAACTTTGCCCCACGTGTGCGTGATTACCTACGGAAATAAGAGAGCTGGCTAAGTTCCGTCGCCATCCGTCTGCCCCCTACCCCAGCGCACCTCACTCCCCACCCCTGGTCTCAGCTTACGTGTCCCTGCCTCAGGAGGACACCCTGACCAGGCTGAGGTCCCTTTTACCGCTTTCAAGACAATTGAACTTACTAGATTTGTCTGTGATTGTTGGTTTAATCTCTTTCATGCGAGGCTCTAAACTCTGTGAGGGCAGGGACTGGGTCTGGTTCATGTTTTTATCTCCAGGATCAGACAAGGTTTCTGAAACACAGTACTCAGCAAGTTTTTGTTGATTGATTTACTCAATCACTGAATCATTATTATCCCATTTCATAGACGAGGAAACCCAGGGCTCAGGATTTAAGCCACCTGCCAAGGTCACATAGCTGGCAAAGGGCAATAATATCACCTAGTAATTTTTCTTCTCTTTGCTCCTTAATTTGGTGCTGAGGGACACTCCTCTCATAGTTGGAGGTGGAGCAAGAGACTGAGATCTAGGTCCCTAGGGAGAGAAGGAAACAAAAGAACCCTAAATGAAGAGTTATTTTTTCACTCAAGTTTCAAAGTAGACTTTTGAGTCTTTGCCAGAAACAAGAATCTTAAAAGAAAGGCTTTCTGTTGTAAGGACCAGCTTCCTGAGAAAGAAAAAAAAAAAGTTACTATTACTGTTTTTATAATTCAAAGCTCGGGTTTAAATAATCACAACAAAATTGAAAATATTATTAACTAACTTACTGAAGGCTTACTTTGTGTCAAAGTTTTTATAAGCATCTCACATCTATTAACTTATTTAAACCTCAGAACAGCCTATATCTGCAAATCCTATAAAAATCCCCATTTTTCCAGACGAGGAAACAAAGTTTAAAAAGAAAAAAAAAAAAGGTTGAAAAAACAAGATTAACAAACAAACTTGCTCCTAGTCACACGGCTAGGAAGTCGCTGTAGAAGAGCCGGAACCAGGGGACCAGGGGACCCAGCGGTCTCTTCCATCCACGGTGGAGAAGTGGGTGGTTGATGACATCACAGCTGGTGTCTCTCCCAAAAGGAGGGAAGAGTTCAACAAGGAGGTGGGAAGAAGAGCACCAGAGGGGCCCAGGTGAGCACTGAGACCTCCTTGGGTGGTTGAAACGAGCCTGATGTCTACTTCTGTCCACCTGGCTGAGCACTGACGAAGGAGGGGATGATGAGAGACCCCAGAGCGGGGAGCGCCTCCGGCTTCCCAGGTGGTAGCCAGCCAGACTACAGTGTCACCTAGAGGGCTCTACAGGTGGGGGAGCCTCGGCAGAGAACCGGGGTAGCCGTTCCGACTCCTGTGTGTCCTGGAGGACCTTGCGCAGTTTCCCATGTCCCTGACTCTTTAGGACTCTTGAGGGCTCTAAAATAGGATGTCTGAGGGCAGGGCCACAGATGGGAAGAGTCCTGGAGGTGGGACACGGGAATTAGACGTCTCCCGTCTGATCCCTATGCAAGGATAGAATCTTGAGTTCTCAGTATGGGATTTCCGTACACCGACGGTCCTACCCCGCGGCAGTTCGACTACTGTATGTGAGACTCTTACTACCTATGAAGGTTTGGCCACAGCTCCCTAACGGGTATGTTTAAGAAATACTTTGGGAATTTTTGCTCAAATTTCGTTTTACCGAATGTTTATCTGATTACCTGCAGAAATAAGACACCTGGTTACGTCCATCTCACCAGTCCCATGAAAGCAAGAAGCATCGGGGTACTTCATTACCTAGAGGTTAGACAACCAACAGTTGGGTCTGCTGGGACCCCCCTAGTTTTGACACAGCAAGTCCTCGGTACCGAGAGACCTTCGGGTCTTGAGTCACCGGGACAGTTAGTCACCAGCGTCCGCATACAAACTGCAAGCTCCCTCAGATTAAAAGTGTGCGAAGATACTCATCGCTGAGGGTTCAGAGAAGTCAGTCCGGGTCCTGGTTTTAGCCTCGCAGAAGGCAACGACCGTCCTTCTTGGCTCTAAATAGTCTGTGTCATCCGGACTCAGGGATGACCTACTGAAGCGGGTTTCTGAAAAACGGACTTGAAAGTGCTCTTTATGTTCCCTGTGGAGGACTGACCCTCAGAACGAGGCTAGAAGACTGTGACCTTGCCGGGGTAACAGAGGAGAAGGTGCCCGTGAGGCCTGGTGTCACCGCGGAGCGCGGGAGTCAGGACAGGACAGGGAAGCTCGTGACAGTTCCCTTCACCCTGGCAGCAGCCAGGAGCCAGGATTTCGAGTCTGTTGTCAGCTCTCCTATTAATTCCCTCAGCAGTCCTTGGCATCATAGCCCAACATCATTTTAAGCTCTCAGTCTGTCAACTCTGGATAATTCTTAGCTTTCTCACAGTGTTGTGGGAATTGATTAATATTTATGAGCACATTTATATGGAAAAGTGCAGTATAAATATTATTGCATGAATTGAAAAATTGTTTCCTACATAATATTATGCACGAAGGAAAATAAGCCGTAGACTGTAGGGTTTTCTTGGAATAGTTTAAAAATGATCAGTTAACTGCCACTTACCTTTCATCTTTAATAAGTTTACTGTTTTTGTTACTTAATGTTGTTAACAATGATTTGTGCTAAATTTATTTTTCATTACTTTTACTGTATTGAGGCATCTTGTTTCATGTGAAGTCCAATGCATTTCTTTGGTTCCAGTTACGGTTTTCGAAATCATTGACTACACTTCTCCTCCAATGAATTTTGTCCAGTACAGTAAGTACATATGGCGTTACCTGAGAAAAATTATCGAAACGCATTGCTTAAGGGAATAGATAATTCTGTAGTCAAGTTCATTGCATTTCAAATATCTGTTACATGAATTTTTGCCCCACTCTTACATTCCTTTGTATGAAATTAAGAATATATTTAACTGGAAGAAAATGGGATTTTGAGAATAATAAAATTATACTTAAGAATTTGGTTGAGCTTATGAATCGTATAACATAGAAAAATAGTACCTTTCCCATAAAATACATAACACTAGTACCAATTCTTAAAATATTCATGATGGCAATATTTTACAAATGTCAAAAAATGGTAATATTTTACAAATGTCAAAAAATAAATACGTTAGATGTTAAAAGATAGTCTAGTTTGAAAAGATTATTTTTAAAAATTCAGCAGTCCTTTCAACAATTTAACATTTAATAGTTTGACTCCTGCATCATGTCTAACTTAAAGCTCAATATTATTATTTTAAATGCTTCTTATTTCTTGTAACTTCAACCTATACAACTCTTTCCAGTCATGGCTGCTATTTTAGTTAAGACCATGACAGTGTTGTGTTCCAGCACCCAGTGTCGCAGCACATAAGGCTGACAGCCATTTCAGACTGAGTGTTTTGGGGCATCGGTACCTTAGTAGAAGTGACTCTGATGTAGGGCCTCATTCTCAATAATGTATATTTAGAAACTTTAAAAATCAAATTATCCCCAAATGGTCAGGTTTATAAAATATATACTAATTATATTCACAGGAGAGTGATTTATCAAATATGTGTCAAGTTATTAGTTCCTAGGAACAGGTATATTTGGCAGGGCTAATAAGATCTATTCCAGAATCCAAAACAGAGACAAGTGGCTCCGTGAATACAGAATCTGGACAAGGAAATCGAGTGTTTACTCAGCAGGTAACTTCATCTGACAGGTTCCAGCGTGGGAGCCTTTTTCATGCTTACCAAAATTCTGCAATGATAAGTGGTGATTAAAATCAGAGTAGAGAGACACATTGACAACATCCTTTTTTCGTCCGCTCTTTTAAGAGTTATCAGTCGCATACACACAAATGCTAATCAACTTTCTCGTGCCAGACATATTACATTTTCTAGGATCCCTTTGAAAGGAGCACCGCACGTCTTTTGCTGAGGACCGGGCAGCAAAATCTCTCTAATCTTACCAGCAGTTTGTTCTACATTCCTGTAGCTGTGTCTCCTCCCTACCCCCACCCCCATTACACACACTTCCTACAGGTGTCTGACTTTATCTGGGTTGTCCGGCAGTTAGGGCTGGGCGAAAGGCTACGATCCTTAACAATCCTTAAAATCTCTGAGGCTAAAACAATCAAGATTATGTCTCCATTAGCTTATACGTATCTGCCTGGTGGGTGAGGCTCTGCTCCACGGTGTGCTCAGCCAGAGGACGAGGCTAGTAGATCATCCCTCGGCTAGAACATTGTTGTCGTAAGGAAAGGAAATGCATTGAACTGCTCACTTCCTCTTCCGCTTTTCCTTGGAAGTGATACACATCAATTCTAATAACATTTCCTTGGTTAAAGCAAGTCATATGGGCCCCTGGGGGGCTCAAGGGTTGAGCGCACAGGGTGTGACCCCGGGGTCCCAGGATCGAGTCCCCGCATCAGGCTCCCCGCGGGAGCCTGCTTCTCCCTCTGCCTGTGTCTCTGCCTCTCTCTGTGTGTCTCTCACAAATAAATAGACAAAAAAAAAAATCTTAAAAGCAAGTAATATGGTCATGCATGTCCTCAAAAGGATAGGAAAGGACAGTTCTACAACATGCTTAGAAGAGGAGAACTGGAAATAGTCCTAAATAGGATAATAAATACCACACCTAGTCATTTTGATTAATGTTTTCACTTTTCAAGAGGGATATTTTCTGACCTACTTCTGAAATCCAGGGCTCAATCGCTCAACAAATATTCATTTAAGTGCCAGTTTTTCAGTGTCCTTTTCCAAGCTTTGTGGATGGTACAGAGATGAACAAGCATAGACCTAGACTCTGGTCTGGAATAGAGTACAATAGTCCTCTTTAGTGCTTGTATTTCTGCTTCATGACTCTTAGTAAACAAGCATTATCTATTAATTATTCCTGTAAGTTTTTGTCTAATACTGTCTCCTCTACTAGTTTACAAATTCTGTATCTGTTTTTATGTCGGCATTCTCCAGAGCAACCCACCACGCCTGCTGCCTTGTGGGCAATGTTCAGTGAGTATATGTTTTTGAATAAATTATAGAAGAAGAAAACTATAGTGGAAGTCAAAGAGGGAGACATTCTTTTTTTTAATAATAAATTTATTTTGTTATTGTTGTTCAATTTGCCAACATACAGAATAACACCCAGTGCTCATCCCGTCAAGTGTCCCCCTCAGTGCCCGTCACCCATTCACCCCCACCCCCCGCCCTCCTCCCCTTCCACCACCCCTAGTTCATTTCCCAGAGTTAGGAGTCTTTATGTTCTGTTTTTTTTTTAATAATAAATTTATTTTTTATTGGTGTTCAAAGAGGGAGACATTCTTTCCAAAAGAATTTATATCTTACTTAGATCTCTACCTCCTTCTACCTCGACTATATTAATGAGGTCACAGTTTTTGGTTGCAATAATGTCCTTACACAGGAAAGACTATGCTTGTTTTGTTTAATTTTATATCCCCAAGCACTAACCCAGTGCCTGACACGTGGTAGGAGCTCAGTAAGTACTTGTTGATTCAGGGATGCAAAAGAGAGAAGCTCCAAGGACTAGTGAAATAAATAACTTGATAGGCTACTGTTTTATAAGTCACTAAAGTATGCTTCCCTCAGATGGCCCATTAATAGCATGTGATTTAATCTTCTAAAGCATGAGGGTTATACACAATTGCTTTTGATAGATTAGAGGATGAGTGTTTTTGTAATTGGACAAAATTCTGATTGCCTTTGACATGAACTGGTTAGCAGAGATTCAGCAGATGACCTCCAGGGGTTGAAGACAGATCCTCTGCTGGAGGCCCACGTAGAGAAGAGGGAAGTTCATCTCACATTCTACATATTTGGGGCTAGGCTTATAGAATGGAATCATAACCTGCTTCATATATACTCGTTTAGGTTGGTATTCTGAAATTTCCATTGCTTAAGGATGTTGAGGATCAGTTGAGAAGATGTAAAAATATGTACAACTAGCCATACTGTAATGCTCCTTTCTAAAGATGAGCATAGCATACAGATCATAGGCTTTTGGTGTTAAAGTGAACCAAATATACATATATGGTTCCTGTAACTGTGTCATCCTGTAAATGCAGGGAACAAGGTATGACTCATGGTTGAACTTCAACTGAGGAAAAGAAAGCCACTTTTTTTTAAATGATTTTATTTATTTATTCATGAGAGACACACAGAGAGAGGCAGAGACACGGGCAGAGGGAGAAGCAGACTCCCTTGCAGGGACTCGATCCCAGGACCCCAGGGTCACTCCCTGAACCAAACAAAGTCAGATGCTCAACCACTGAGCCACCAGGTGTCCCAGAATTGAATAAATTGTACAAAGTTTTAAAAAACACAGAGACGGAGCAGCCCGGGTGACTCAGCGGTTTAGCGCCGCCTTCAGCCCAGGGCCTGATCCTGGAGACCCGGGATTGAGTCCCACATCAGGCTCCCTGCATGGACCCTGCTTCTCCCTCTGCCTTTGTCTCTGCCTCTCTCTCTCTGTCTCTCATGAATACAAAAAAACAAAAACAAAAACAAAATAGTAGGAATTTATGAGGACAGTAGTTTTTTTCTTTTTTGAATTAAGAAACAAATGAAAAAAAAGTGCTTAAAAACATGAGGACAATTGAATTTTAATCATCAGTGTGGACAGTAGAAACCTGAATGTGGTTTCTTAGTGATAGTCCGAAGTCAAAAAAATAAAAAAAGAATACCAAGTGTACTGCTTATTTATCGAGAGACCAAAAAAAAAAAAAAAAAAAAAGGCCTAGATGAACAGGAAATTCTTGAATTTATGCCCAATTACTTGGCATGAACATTGGAAAATTCTAAATCTGGGAAGTTTATTATAAGGATTTTTTTTTGTTTCTGTATAAAATCATGTATGTATGTATAAGTTGGAGCCAGTACATTTATCATTATTGGTAATGACTAAAATTTTTACAGCTTGGATAACAGAAATAAACCTCTTGCGCATCTCTTTTAATTGGAAAATACTGATTAGACAGTTGACGATATTGTACCCTGACCCTGGGTTAGGATTTTGTTAACGCTATTGGGATTTTGCGGCTATAGGCAGACCTCGTTTCACTGTGCTTCGCGTTATTGTGGTTGCAGATACGACTTTATTTTTATTTTTATTTATTTTACTTATTTTTTTTTACACCTTACAGTCTTTAATTAAGCACATAAAACTGCACTATTTAATATATTTCTCCATGAACTTTTTGTGAAATTCAGATCGCAACGTATCATTTACAAATCTTTTGTCTTTCTTCTGATCCTCGGCATCTTTTGCACAGTTCTTGAAAACATCATCGTCCCACCTTCTTTTAACTTTGAAGTTGGCCTGAGGCTGGGATGGACCAGTGAGATTAAGGAGAGGGTTTCCACTCAAAATGTTTTCCATACGGATTCTTTCTTCTTCAGCTTTCTGTTCTTGTTCCTTCCTGGCCTGCTCTTCAGCTCTTTCTTTTTCAATTTTTTCTAGTTCTGCAAGAAGAGCTGCAAGTGTCATCATCATCACTCTCCTCTTCAAAATCTTCATCCTTGTCTTCCTCATCTGTTAAAGGATCATCTGCATCAAGGTTGGCAGCAGGAATCTGGTCTTACCGAGGCTTCTTTGACACCGAAGAGGAGGTTGTATGTTCTCTTGTTGGATGGTCTCTATTTTTCTCTCTTGCAGCAGCTCGCTCTCTCTCTTCCAGCTCCCTCCTGAAGTCACGGTTGCGAACCTCTTCAGGAGCATCCTGAGTAGTTGGTCTATATTTTATCTTTGTATGAGAAAGTAGGTCTCTACTTGAATACTGCTGTGAGAGTTGGCTCAAATCACCTCCTCCTTTTCCTCTCCCACCTCTTGCAGGTTCAAAAGTTGGCCTAGCTGCTGTTGTCATCTTTTATGCTCCCAGAAGCCTCCGTGCCCAGGACCCGACTTTATTTTTTTATTTTTATTTTTTTAATTTTTATTTTTTTATTTATTTATGATAGTCAGAGAGAGAGAGAGAGAGAGAGAGAGAGAGAGAGAGAGAGGCAGAGACACAGGCAGAGGGAGAAGCAGGCTCCATGCACCGGGAGCCCGATGTGGGATTCGATCCCGGGTCTCCAGGTTCGCGCCCTGGGCCAAAGGCAGGCGCCAAACCGCTGCACCACCCAGAGATCCCCCCGACTTTATTTTTAATTGAAGGTTTGTGACACCCTTGTCTCAAGCAAGTCGGTCGGCACCGTTTGTCCAACAGCATTTGCTCACTTTGTGTCTCTGTATCATATTTTGGTAATTCTTGTGACATTTCAGACTTTTTCATTATTATTACATTTGTTACGGTGATCTGTGATCAGTGATTATGACTCGTTGAAGGCTCAGATGCTGGTTAGCAGTTTTTAGCAATGAAGTGTTTCTAAATCAAGGTTTTGGCTTTGCTTTTTTTTTTTTTTTAAGAGATAATGCTCTTGCAAACGTAACAGAGTGCAGCATCGTGTAAACATAACTTTTATATGCACTGGGAAATCAAACAAATAATTTGGCTTGCTTTATTGCGGTGCTGCATGGTGGCAGTGGTCTGGAACTGAACCTGCAATATTGTCGAGCTGGGCCCGTCCTGAGAGCACTTGACTGCTGAGTAGATGAGAACCTTGATTCGTGAAGTCTCTGTGTCGCAGGCAAGCACAGGCCACGGGGTGCACCACGGGGGCCTACTTGCATGTTAGAAAAGGCACATCGGCTGCAGCTCGGGGACAGTATACGCAAGAGCGCTCAGCTCGTTTGGAAAGCAAGTTCTCTACCTAGTCCCCCTTACAGATCTCTTTAGATTATTTTTTCAGAATTTTGCTGAAATCTCGATGTGCTATGCCCATTTCATGTCTTTTACACGCCAAAGAATGAAACAAAGAGCTTTAAAGAGGTTTTTGTTGTTGTTCTTTTCCAAAGCTGAATTCATCTTCTAGCAAGCAGGGGAACTCGTGTCAGGAAAGGAGTCCACGGAGGGGTTCACTGAAGGGAACAGTCACGGTTCCTGAACTGTGGGGAGTGGGGTGTCCTGGTCCTGCTCTTTAATGCCGAAAACACGCCCTGAAGCTGGGACGGAATGAGGCCAGTGCGCAGAGCCGGCTGCTGCCCACAGGGTCCGTTGTCACCGGCCAGAGAGACGCTTTGGGGACGGGCAGTGGGGATTGGGGTGCCGGGCTCCTCACTGTCCCTCAACGGGTCAGCTGGTGACACTCGGTTGCAGTGAAATGAAATAAAACCTCAGGTTTGCTTTGATGTCTCCTAAGTGCTGCTGCGAGTGAAACATTCCCCCTTTGTCATCGCAGTTCTATACGAAGGAAGAAATTGAGGTTAATTTAGCATGGGGTTTTTTTTTTTTTTTGAGTCCATTTTGGCTTCTGATCATCACAACTTTGTCTTAAATTTCAAGTCTCAGGCCAACGTGGGAGGTTCTCTGCCTCTGGTCTGAGATGATCGTCGTACTCCTTGGCTGAGAAAGCAGAGATTTAGTATGAAGGTGTTGCTGTGCTTCACGTGTTAATGCCGCCCTTCCTCCTCCTCCTCCTCCTCCTCCTCCTCCTCCTCCTTCTCCTCCTCCTCCTCCTCCTCGTCTTCCTGGCTAGCGTGAGCTCTCCGTAACAGAGGTCACGGTGCGCACTTGCTTCTACGGGACTCTGGTCATTTTGCCCCGTGTCAGGCCTGTGTCTGGTCCCCCGAAGCTGGCTGAATGACGGCCGACGGAAGCCATAAAGGCCCTGGGGTACCAGGCTGTACTGGAGCCAAAGGAGGAGCCTGGATTTTGCCAAAGAAGGTCATCTTCTGGGCAGCCCCTGTGGCCTAGCGGTTTAGCACCACCTGCAGCCCGGGGCGTGATCCTGGGGTCCCGGAATCGAGTCCCGCGTTGGGCTCCCTGCATGGAGCCTGCTTCTCCCTCTGCCTGTGTCTCTGCACCTCTCTCTCTCTCTCTCTCTGTGTGTGTGTCTCATGAATAAATAAATAAAATATTAAAAAAAAGAAGGTCATCTTCTGGCGGGCTGGGCGGCGGCCCTTAGCATTGTGCGTCTGGAGGGACGCACTCAAGCAACAGCACACCCCCTGCAAGAGAGAAGCCCTGTTCAGAGATGAGGGCGACCTCCTTGAGGGGCCAGGCCGAGGACTACAGGATCCATCTGCGTGGAGGTGTGAGCGAGAGCGCTCCCGACAGGGACAAAGGGGACTGAAGGTCGCTTGTCAGGAAAGGGCCTCGGCTGTTGCCTCAGAAATGTGGCCGCGGTGGCTGGAGCGCAGGGTCCCAGAGGAGAAAGGGGAGATGGTGCTGGGGGGTGGGAGAGGACGGGGCTGCACATAGGCCAGCGGGGCATTGCCCTAAAGATACGGCCTTTGGAAGTTATTTCCAAAGCTGTTGACAAGCACAGATCCGACTTATGTTTATATTTTTTATTTTTTGAAAGTTTAAAGAACTTCAGTAATCTCTACGCCCAACGTGGGGCTCAGACGCAACCCTGAGATCAAGAGCTGCACGCGCTTCCGACTGGACCTCCCAGGCGCCCCCGACTTACACTTTTAAAGATTATTTTGGGGGCGCCGTGGTGGCTCCGTCGGTTGAGTGTCCGACTCTTGGTTTCAGCTCAGGTCATGATCTCGGGGTCATGAGATCGAGCCCCGCACTGGGCTCCATGCTGAGGTGGAGCCTGCTTGGGATTCTCTCTCTCTCCCTCTCCCGCTGCCCCTCCCCATCACTCTCGCTCTCTCTGTGGGAAAATAAAGTAAAAATCTATAAAAATGATTCAAGCTGCCGTTTGGAGAGCAGATTGTGGCGGAGCAAGGGTGGAAGCAGGGAGGTCCCGTGTGCGCAGGCCGGCATTCCAGATCCTCCTTGAGATGCAAGGAAATGCGGGACACACGCTTAAGTTCAAGGGCAGAGCCATGTGCTTGGGGACGACAGTGACCTGCAGGCGGGGATCAGATGCCCTGGGATCCACGGCGTGGGGCTGAGGTAGTCACCCGCGGCGTGTGTCACCCAGTGCCTGCGAGGTGTCAGGCACCACGTGGGTATCGGACACACACGAAGGCCACGGGCAGTGTGTAAAGAGCTTGGAGCCCATGGGGGGAGGCAGGTAGAGGGACGTGATAGGAACGGTCGTAGGTAGTGGTGGGCGCACGACGGAGGCCGGAGCCGATTCTGGGTCTACGGCGGTCGGCAGAGGATTCAGGAGGCGGACCCTTGCTCCGACTCGGGTACAGGTACCGACAGGTCCCCGGGCTCACCTGGGGCAGCTGGGGGCGCGGGCTACGCGGCGGAGAGGCACGGGGAAGGCATGGGGCGCAAGGGGCCTGGGGCCCAGGTCGGCCTGTGTGAGGGAGCAGGCGCGGCTGGGGCTTACGCGAGGCCGAGAGCTTGGAAGGAAGCTGGCGGGGTCGGTTTTTAATTTTTAAATTTTTTTATTTTTTGGGGGGTCGGGTTTTCCTTCCTGTTTTGCATGGCTCGATGTCTTGTTGGGGACTCTCCCGCACCGTGGAGCTGGGGAGGCCGCGGCCTATCTTCCGTTGCGAAAGCTCCCCCCGAAGCCTGACAGCTGGGGTTGGGGTGGGGGCTGCGGGGGGGCAGTGTCATCTGGGACCCGGTGCTGTGGCGCAGAGCTGGAGCCGGAGGCAGGCCCGACGCCCCCGCGGTGCTCCTGTCAGCCCTGGGCCGGGCCACGCCGCGGCCGTCGCTGGCTTTCGCAGGCCTTACTCTCCGCCCTGACTCACTGCTGACTCTGAAGACCCGCTGGGACCATTGCAGTAAGTCCTCTCGGCGGACGTTGCGCCACAGCTGCTCCCCTCCTTGGCCTAAGGGCTCCGAGTGAGACAGAGCGGGGTAGACTGAGGCAGGCCGGAGGGAGGCCGGGTGGGGCCTGTGCCCTCTGAGACACCGCCTGTGTCCTCAAGGCCACGAGTAGCCACGCAAGAGCCCTTCTTTTTTTGAATTAAGTTTTTGGTTTCGATGTAATTGTAGATTTGCAAATTTTTTTCTTTCAAGATGTCTTTCGTCGTTCCATAAGGGCATCGCACAACAGGTCGTCTCTGCAGTCGGGCTTTGTCCCCGAAGGTGATTCCCCGCAGGTGCCGCCCGTACAGGCCCCTCGGCCTCTTGACTGCCGAATGGTGTCCCGCGGGGCGTGGAGCGCGCGTGTTCAGCCGTGCCAGTTTGGAACTGTTAGGAATAAAGCAGCTGAGAACATCTGTGTCCAGGTTTCTGTATGAACACGAGTTGTCATTTCTCAGGAGGAAACGTCTGGCAGTTGCAGGATCGGCTTTGTGAGAAACTGCCCGGCTGTTACGCAGAGGGACGGTGGCTTTTTGCACCCGCACCGGCCACGTAGGAGCGAGCTGCTTCTCCCCATCCTCGCCACGCGCACTCGGTGTCGCCTTATTTTCTGTTTTAGCTGTTGTGGTCAGCGTGTGCTGGTCTCATCGTGTTTTTTTTTTTTTTTTTTTTTAAATTTTTTTTATGTATTTATGATAGTCACAGAGAGAGAGAGAGAGAGAGGCAGAGATACAGGCAGAGGGAGAAGCAGGCTCCATGCACCGGGAGCTGACGTGGGATTCGATCCCGGGTCTCCAGGATCGCGCCCTGGGCCAAAGGCAGGCGCCAAACCGCTGCGCCACCCAGGGATCCCTCATCGTGGTTTTGATTGGCCTTTTCTGATGGCAAACGATGCTGAACATCTCTCTGCGCTCACCTTCCATCTGCATGTTCCCTTTGGTCCGCCGTCTACTTCCCGTCTTGTACCCACCTTCAAATTGGATTGTTTGTTCTATTACTGTTAAATTTGAAACGTTCCTTTTATATATTCGAGAGATTAGGCCTCTGTCTGATATGTGATCTGCAAATACTTTATCTTTTCTCAGTCTATAGCATACATTTTCCTCCTCTTAAGAACAGGGTCCTTTGAGAACAAAAATTTTACTTTTGATAAAACCTAGTTTATGAGTTTTCCTTTTATGGACAGTACTTTGGAGGTTAAGTCTACGAACCTTATTTCTGATAAATAAAGTTTTATTTATCCTCAAGATTTTCTCTGATATTTTTTTCTGTAAGTTTGATAGCCGCACATTTTACATTCATGTTTATGATCCTTTACATTAATTTTTGTGTCAGATATAAGACTTACGTCAAAGTTTTTTTTTTTTTGGTCTGGGCATGTCCAATTGGTCCAGCACCATTTGTTGGAAAAGCTGTCTTTCCTCAATTGAATTACTTTTCTTTTTTTTTTTATTATTAATTAATTAATTTATTTATTTTTACTTTTATTTCTTTGTCCAAAATCCATTGTGCGTATTTGTGGGGGTCTCTTTCTGGGTTCTGTATTCTGTTTCACTTATCTGTGTGTCTGTTCTTCTGACGATTCCACAGTCTTTTTTTTTTCTTCACTTCAATTTTTTATTTTTTTACATATATATTTTTTTACTTGGAGTTCAATTTGCCAACATATAGCATAACCCCCAGTGCTCATCCCATCAAGTGCCCCCCTTCAGTGCCCGTCACCCAGTCACCCCCACCCCCCACCAACCTCCCCCTCTACCACCCCTAGTTCATTTCCCAGAGTTAGGAGTCTCTCATGGTCTGTCTTCCTTTCTGATATTTCCCACTCAGTTTTTCTCCTTTCCCCTTTATTCCCTTTCACTATTTTTTATATTCCCCAAATGACTGAGACCATATAATATTTGTCCTTCTCCGATTGACTTACCTCACTCAGCATCATACCCTCCAGTTCCATCCACGTCGAAGCAAATAGTGGGTATTTGTCATTTCTTTTTTTTTTAAATTTATTTTTTATTTATTTATGATAGACGTAGAGAGAGAGAGAGGCAGAGACACAGGCAGAGGAGAGGGAGAAGCAGGTTCCATGCGGGGAGCCCGACGCGGGACTCGATCCCGGGAATTGATCCCGGGACTCCAGGATCGCGCTCTGGGCCAAAGGCAGGCGTGAAACCGCTGAGCCACCCAGGGATCCCCGTATTTGTCGTTTCTAATGGCTGAGGAATATTCCATTGTGTACATAGACCACATCTTCTTTACAGTCTTGATTACTGTAGTTATGTAATATGTTGAATATCAGGTAGACTGATTACTCCTACTTTATTCTTTCCATCAAAGCATTTTTAAGAGGGCACAATATGAACAGGTTTATACTCCAGTAGGATCACTCTGCTTACAGAGTGGAGGATGGCTGGGGGAGCGTGGGATTGGAAAGAGGAAGATTATTAGAGAGTCAGAAAGAGCCAAGGATGTCTTGAGTTAAGGCAGTATCAGCGGGGTGGAGAGGAAGTCGATAGTGAGAGCAGATGTTAAACAGTTTGAATTCCCAGAATTTGTTCACTGATCAGCTAGGGGGATAAGGAAAAAAGAGGAATTTAGGGTGCTTCTTCAGGTTCTGATTTGACATGACTTTGAGGCAGAGAATACATAAAAATGAAAGGTCTTGAGAAAATCATAGTGGATGGTTATTTTGGATCTGTTGAATTTAAAATTGAGGTGCCTTTGGAACATTCTATACAGACCATGACTATATGGCTTGATATCTCAAAAGATCAGGTTGCGATGGAGGTGGAGGTTTGAGAGTTATCAGTAACTGATGCCATAGATGCAGAGGGCAGGGCCACCCAATAGTGTGTACACCCAGCGAAGGGTTCTAGCCCAGGTGCCCGGTTAACATTCAGTCCAAGGGCTAGGCGGAGAAGAGCAACCAGCAAGTTACTAGAAAGAATTGTTAAATAAAGGAGAAAATCAAGAAGACAACCTTGTAAGATGCTTAAAACAACAGTCTTTGCCAGCGAAGAGCGGTCAAATGGAATGAGGATGGAAAAGGAGTGATTTGATTTGACAAACGGCAAGATATCGGTGATGTCAAGTGGACCAAGTTCATTGATGTGGCACGAGGTAAAGCCAGACTGCAGTCTATGAGCGGGAAGGAAGAGAAAAATGGGAAAGAGGGAACATTCACTATTTCTCTGAGAGATGTGGCTGAAGGAAGAAGAGAGGCAGGATGGTCCCTCCAGTGGGATAAAGGATTTAATAATGTTTTCTTTTTTTCTCCTTTTTTTCTTTTCTTTTTAATGCTTGAGACATTTAACTTGATTATAGGCTTTGAGGAAGGTACCCACCAAGAAAGGCAAGAAGAGAGCTAATTGATGAGATCAGATCCGACAAAGGAATTAATACCAAGAGCACAAGACGTGAGATTTAACCACTTTTTTCTTTTTTTGTCATTGAAAGCATGTCCGTTAGAATTAGTCTTGGAACCCTGGGTGGCGCAGCGGTTTGGCGCCTGCCTTTGGCCCAGGGCGCGATCCTGGAGACCCGGGATCGAATCCCACGTCGGGCTCCTGGTGCATGGAGCCTGCTTCTCCCTCTGCCTGTGTCTCTGCCTCTCTCTCTCTCTCTCTCTCTGTGTGTGTGTGTGTGACTATCATAAAAAAAAAAAAATTAGTCTTAGGCACCTATAATGAAAAGTCCAAATAATAATGCCTTACATAGATAGCAGATCATTTTTCTCCCATATTGCATATTGCAAACAAGTCTGGAGGTAGGCACTCCTGAGACACAAATTCCTTTATCTTTTGCTCTTTACATTTTTAAGGTCACCTTATGGCTCAAGGTGTCTGTTGGAGGTCCAGCCGTCTCAACCAAGTTCCAGGGAAGCAGAAAGAGAAGAGGAAAGGAAAAAAAAAAAAAAAAAAGAATTGACCTCCCAGCTAAGTCCAGCTGCTTTAAGGCACTGTTCCTGAAACCCCACCTAACGACCTCTGCTTACTTTTTTTACTGGCCACGTCTAGCTGTAAGGACGACTGAGAAAAGCAAGATTCCGTTAGTCAGGAAGAAGAAGCTGTGTGTCGGGTAGAGAAGCAGAAGTGTTTGTCCCAAAAAGAAAGAAAGTACAAGGATGTAGAGATATGGATACATCTTTTTGATGCAAGAAAAGGAAATTGAATCGGTTAATGTTGCATAGATCGGGAATTTCTGTGAAGGTCTGCAGCAGGGTCATCACTGGCGGGAGAGGTCTCCACGGGGACGCTGAGGAGAGTGGTGGACAATCTGCCGTAGTGTCACGAGGAGACGACGACGACGAGAGCAGCAGCCGCCCGGACTGGCATATGAAGGAATGTTGGGCAGGGCTAAGGCCTAGCCGGACGGAGTAGGAGATCATTAATTTGTCTTGATATAAAACTGAATAGCTGTGGGGTTTTCTGCTGCAGCTTTAGCAAATAGGGTACGGACTGTGGGGTGTATGTGTGGGGTGTGGGGGTACACGGGCTAGACACACTCACCGGAGGGGGAACTGCTTCGGCAGAGATGGACAAGGAAGGCCTCGGGAGGTGTGGGGTGTATTCAGGGCTCAGAATGCGAGCAGGGGTCTGTAGGGAGAGGAGGGGCTGTGAGGCAGAGGGATGACGAGGCTGCGGGGCCGAGGTGGGGGCAGACAAAGCATGTCAGAGGCTCGGGAAAGCAATCGGGCTGAGCCGTCGTGGAAGGACCCATCTGATGAAGGTCCGCAGGGCACGAGTTCTGCAGCCTCGAGTCCTCCAGGCAGCGGGGATCTGATGGCTCCCGTGGGAGCGCAGCCGGCTCGGCTCCGGGAGAGGGACCCTGGGCTACTGCCGGCAGGGAAGCTGCTCCAGGAGGTTGGCCCGGGGGCGGGGGGGTTCCCAGGCTCAGGAAACGAAGGGAAGGGCCAGAGGGCAGGGCCCGAGCCACAAAGCCCTGCTTCTCCCCTGCACAACCCCTGCTCTCAAGTGTGAGTACGGTGCTCTCACCCCGGAGGCTCCCTCCTTCCTTCCTTCCTTCCTTCCTTCCTTCCTTCCTTCCTTCCTTCCTTCCTTCCTTCCTTCCTTCCTTCCTCCCTTCCTCCTCCCTTCCTCCCTCGGGTGGGGGGAAAGGGGGAGCATACAAGATGGGGAGGGGCAGAGAGAAAAAGAGAGACTGTCCAGCAGGCTTCCGGCCATGGAGCCTGACGAGGGGCTCTACCTCCCAACCTTGGGATCACGACCTGAGTTGAAATCAAGAGTGGGACACTTAACCACCTGAGCCACCCGGGCCCCACTATTTTCCTTTCTCTTTTTTCCTTTTTTCTTTTCTCTCTTCTCTCCTTCTTTCCTTCCATCCTTTCTTCCTTTCTTTCCTTCCCTCCCTGCCTTCCTCCCTCCCTGCCCCCCTCTTCCTTCCTCCCTCCCTCCCTTCCTCCCTTCCTTTCTTCCTTCCTCCCTCCCTCCCTCCCTTCCTTCCTTCGTTCTTCCCTCCCTCCCTTCCTCCCTTCCTCAATACTTGAGGAGTGTTACCACCTACCTACTGGGTGTTGTACAAAGCACTGAAGATTCAGAGGAGGAAATTTGATTCTTGTGGGGAAAGGAAACAAGTAAGAGAACCAAGTGCCATTCAACAGGTGACCGAGTGGAAGTGTGTGTTAGGTTTTAGGGCACCAGAGCAGGGGCCTCTGATCTACTATGACAGAGAAAGTATCAATTGAACTCAGCCTGGAAAAATCACAAGGAAGTCATAGGGTGGGGTGGGAGCGCGGGGAGGGTGGAAGCAAATGGGCGGGGTGGGGGGGGCTTCAGGAGTGCGCGTTGCTTGGGGAAGCTGCATCAAGGCCGTGTGTACAACAGGGAAGGGCCTTGTGCTCAGAGGTGAGCAGGGCCTTATGTGTCCTGATAAAGAATTTAGATTTGATTCCAAATACTTTGGACGGTCCTGAAGGGTATCGCCCAGAAAAATGACATCAGCTTCTTTTGAGAGTCCTCAAAGCTGAGAAGTCAACCATCCCGGGCTCTGGAGCTGGAATGAGACCAGGGTGTTACTCACGGATCAGCCACATGGTGGCTGTGTGACAAGTTACTCAATCTCCCTAAGCCTTGGTTTCTTCTTTGAAATTGAAAACAAAAACCCTACCTTCCTCATAGGTATTACTGTTTTTATTTTCTGAGAATTAAATGAATACCATCTGTGACATTCTTAACACGGGGCCGGCACACAGAAAGCCCTCCGCGCCTGATGGCTACTCTTTACCAGCAGGTGCATCGTTATTACTATTGTGAAAGTGGCTTTGGGGGGCGGGGGGGGGGGTAAGCTGGAGGAAGGGAGACTGCTCAGGACGCCTCTGGAATAATCTAGGGAAGGATATTCCATTTTAATTTTTTTTTTGGCCCAGTGCCCAGCTGTCATTCAGAAGGAATAAAAAAATGTTTGTGGAATAAATGAAAAGGAAGAGTGAGCAGAATTTAGTGATTGATTAGCTCAGAGGAAGCAGGGGGAGAGTAAAAGACGTGTTCAAGCCTTCAAGCTTGGGTGGCTGCGCAGTTCTGGGGCTGGTGACACAGAGAAGCCCTTTCCCTCCCGTCCGTGGCTCAGCTATCAGACTGACACAGTCCCCCGCTCCCTCAGTGTCACTCACTAGCTTGGTGATGTGCTGGGCACGTCGGCCACTGTCTTTTTCTGGAATGCCTGTCGTAACCATAACGGAGGCGTATTCGAATTTAAAGACTTTGAATTCTTGAAGTCCCAAGCACCACTTACAAATGGGTCTTTTTGTTTTTTTAAAGATTGTATTTATTTATTCATGAGACACACACACACACACACACACACACACAGAGGCAGAGACAGGCAGAGGGAGAAGCAGGCTCCACGCAGGGAGCCCAACATGGGACTCGATCCCAGGACCCCGGGGTCACACCTGGAACTCACCTCCTGAGCCACTCGGGTGCCCTGACAAATTGGTCTTGAATCCATCTCTCCAGTTGCTCCCAAATTTCCTTTCATTTTTATATCCTGTAGCTGTTTCTGGAAAGACCAGCATCCTATATGTCTGTGCAGGGGTGTTAATAGAATCCCACACTTTTACAATTAATACTGTGTCTGAAACAAAATATTCTTATGGCTTCTCAATATTATATAATTGCCATTTATCTCTTATGTAGAGAATTCTATTTTAGGTCCCATGTCACAAACAGACGTCCAAAACTGGCTCGGCTTTTGGCTTTTCTTTTCCTGCTAAATTGGTACTTCTGCTCTAACTCCGAAGACAGTCGAAAAAACCTGGGAATTTGGCAATGAGATCTTGTTCCAGCCAAGTCATCTGTCCGCTGTAAATAACTGATTTTAGTACAAGGTAGGAGGGAGCGGATGGGGCTAAAGCCATGGTTCTCTGGGGGTTTTTGCCCCCTTTCCTTCAGTTTGATTATTCTGACCGCTAAAAAGGCCTTACTGTTTGTCAGAGAACGGGAATTTGGATGTTGTGCTGGGGCTTGGTTAGCCAGGTTCATGCCTCCACCAACACACAGAGGTCGGCTTTTAGGAGGCGGATTTGTAATAATAAATGTCTTCTACAGAAACAAGTGACACCTCTTACGTGGGCCGGGAGCCGTCTCTACGAGGGAAAGCGGCAGCCTGTGGGTCTGTCCAAACCTGGGCCTGGTGGCTCTTGGGGTCCAGAGTGCACATTTGTGGGAGACAGCGGTGGCAAGGGGGGCGAGGAGAGCCAAGCTCCTGAGGTCCTAGGGTGGGGTCATGAGCATCCCCTAGACCTGGAGGCCAGAGGGAGCCAAGGAACCCTTCCTGTCCTCTGCACAGTCCCCTGGTCTGTGTGTCTGCGTGCGCCTCAGGAATAGTCCCGGAGAGATGGGAAACGAAATGTCTCTGGGAAAAAGCAGCATTTCAGGTTCTCAGCGTTTTCATCAGCTGCTCTCGTATTTCTCCAGACTGTAAATATATTTTGAAGCCATTAAAAAAAAAATCATGCCTAGTGATGAAAAAAGGTAGGAGCCCAGTGGTTCTTCCCCAGGTGCCGTTGGTCCAGGAGCAGATATCTGGCCACTTTAGGTCCCCTGTTAACTGCCCCTAGTGGGGGCAAAATGACCCCACTCCACAGAGGAAATCTGTGCTGGGCAGGTGGGGCGAGCAGGGTCCCCGGGGAGCCAGCTTGTGCAGCGGTGGGGGCTCGCAGCTGCTTGGGGGTCTGGCTCCCGGCGGGGGCGCGGGTGTCCCTGGGGTGGGCAGGTGGGAGGCCCCCTGCGGATCCCCAACGGGGGGGAACCAGGAAGTGTGTGGGGGGCTCACGGGCCGTGGGGCACAGCTGGCGGGAGGTTAGGGAGGGGCCTAGGGACCACTGCAGGGCGCAGCTGGCGGGAGGTTAGGGACGGGCCTAGGGACGCTGAGGGGTGGGCGGTTAGGGACGGGCCTAGGGATGCGCTGCGGGCGGGCGGTTAGGGACGGGCCTCGGGACGCTGCGGGGTGGGCAGTTAGGGACGGGCTTAGGGACGCTGCGGGGCGGGCAGTTAGGGACGGGCCTAGGGACGCTGCGGGGTGGGCAGTTAGGGACGGGCCTAGGGACGCTGCGGGGTGGGCAGTTAGGGACGGGCCTAGGGACGCTGCGGGGTGGGCGGTTAGGGACGGGCTTAGGGACGCTGCGGGGTGGGCGGTTAGGGACGGGCTTAGGGACGCTGCGGGGTGGGCGGTTAGGGACGGGCCTAGGGACGCTGCGGGGTGGGCAGTTAGGGACGGGCCTCGGGACGCTGCGGGGTGGGCAGTTAGGGACGGGCCTAGGGACGCTGCGGGGTGGGCGGTTAGGGACGGGCCTAGGGATGCGCTGCGGGGGGGCGGTTAGGGACGGGCTTAGGGACGCTGCGGGGTGGGCAGTTAGGGACGGGCTTAGGGACGCTGCGGGGTGGGCGGTTAGGGACGGGCTTAGGGACGCTGCGGGGTGGGCAGTTAGGGACGGGCTTAGGGACGGGCTTAGGGACGCTGCGGGGTGGGCAGTTAGGGACGGGCTTAGGGACCGCTGCGGGGCGCAGCTGGCGGGAGGTTAGGGACGGGCTTAGGGACGGGCCTAGGGACGGGCCTAGGGACGCGCTGCGGGCGGGGCGGGCGGGGCGGGCGGAGGGCGGGCCCACCTGTTGCGCCCGCGGACCGCAGGGCGGCAGGCGAGGGGGCTCCTCCGTCCGTCCGCAGGGGCCGCCAGTGCCAGGTGTGCTGCGAGCGGCCTCGCCCGGGGCGGCGGCAGGTGCGCCCGCGGACCGACCCGGGCTCTGCAGCCCCTGCGAGGGGCTCCGCAGGGCCGGGGAGCGGCCATGGGCGGCACCTGCGTGCGGCTGTGCGCGCACCTGCGGCGCTGGCTGCCCTGCGCGGGCCGGGAGCCCGAGAAGCCGCTGGTGATCGGGAACCCCGGGGCCCGCGCCCGCCCCGACGCCGACGCCGCCCCGACGCGGGGTCCGCAGCCCGGCGGCGGCCGCTACTTCGTGGCGCTGTTCGACTACCGGGGGCGCACCGCGGAGGACCTGAGCTTCCGCGCCGGAGAGCGGCTGCAGGTGCTGGACGCGTCCCTGGAGGGCTGGTGGCTGGCCCGGCGGCTGGACGGGGGCGGCGCGGGGCGGCCGCAGGGCTACGTGCCCTCCAACTACCTGGCGGAGGACCGGAGCCTGCAGGCGGAGCCGTGAGTACGCGGGCGGGCCGGGGGGGGGGGAGGGGGTGAGGGGAGGGGGGAGGGGAGAGGGGAGGGGGCGCACCTGCTGGTAGGCGGAGCCGTGAGTACGCGGGCGGGGGGAGGAGGGAGGAGGGGGAGGGGAGAGGGGAGGGGGCGCACCTGCTGGTAGGCGGAGCCGTGAGTACGCGGGCGGGCCGGGTGGGGGGGGGGAGGGGGCGCACCTGCCGGCAGGTGAGCAGTGAGTACCGCGGGCAGGAGCAGGGTCGGGGCCAGTCGGGACGACGGCCTGGCCCTCGCAGGGTCGCCGCAGGCCTCTCTCAAGTCACACTGTCAAAGCCAAGTCCAGCTCTCTGGGTCTGGAGACTCTGAAGCTCCAGCCCCTGCCCACCTGGGCACCCACAGGGCCCGCGAGCACCCTGGCCCACCTGGGCACCCACAGGGCCTGCGAGCACCCAGGGTGCTAAGTTTTCACTGCCCCTTCCCGGTGCAACCGCGCCCAGACCTTGTCCTGGGAGCGCAGGTGGGGACTCGCACCCCCACGAGTGATGCGCTGGAGGTCATCATGGTCACAGGCTGGCAGCACCAGGTACTTGGGAGGTTCCACCAAGAAGGACGATATGACGGCCACATCCCCCAGGGGCTGGTGAAGAAATCCCTGTGAACCGTGGTGGCCGCGCAGAGGAAGGCTGGACGCCCTGTCCCCTCGCCATCGGGCCATGCGCGGGCCTGGCTGTGTGGTCCTGCAGCGGGAGACGGGGGCTGCGCTCCTGGCAGGTGGACGAGAAGGAGGTGCAGCCCGGCTGCCGGCGGACACGAGGTTCGGCAGGACCAGGAGCAAGTGGGGACCGACTGGCCCCGACCCTGCTCCTGCCGGTTCCAGCGAGACCTAAGGAAGGGCGCTCAGGACCCATTTTACAGATGGACCCTCAGTAGAGGAAAGACGCCCGGGGGGCCCGGGGGTTCTCACAGGCCCTTTCTAGGAGGGCCGCGCCATCCGCTCCTTGCCCAGGAGTAAAACAGCAAGGAGGTGCCTTTGGGGCAGCACTGCCACTTTCCAGACCCAAATACAAATCCGAGCAAGTCAGGTCATTGCGGAGATTCCTTCCAACTCCAGGCCTTCTTTTGTACCTAAGTGGAAATGAGTTGAAATCTAGACTTCTGGTGAATGGAATTGTTCTCAAATGCCACAATCATATGTGTAGACATTTGTTTTCTGGGATAATCTATAGGAAATACCTTATTCTTAAAAAAAAAAAAAAGATTTTATTGGGGGTTGGGGAAGGATCTCAAGATGGCTGGGCGAAAACTTGCTCTAAAAACCATTGACTGGGTAGCTTTTGGGGAGATCATACCCCGAAACCAGAAGGCCATTGCCAACTCCCTGAAATCCTGGAATGAGACGCTAACCTCCAGGTTGGCTGCTCTTCCTGAGAAACCACCTGCTGTCGACTGGGCTTACTTGTAGGCCAATGTGGCAGAGGCTGGCTTGGTAGGTGACTTGGAGAAGTTTAATGCCCTGAAGGTTCCTGTGCCAGAGGATAAATACACTGTCCAGGTGGATGCTGGGGAAAAAGAAAATGTGAAAAGCTGTGCTGAGTTTTTGTCCCTCTCAAAGGCCAGGATTGAAGAATATAAAGAAGAGCTGGAGAAGACGAAGAGCATAATTCCATCTGATCAGATGACCACTGAGGACCTGAATGAAGTCTTCCCAGAAACCAAATTAGACAAGAAGTATCCCTATTGGCCTCACAAGCCAATTGAAAATTTATAAACTTGAGTTGAGGAGAAAGCCCCAGCCCTCATATTATAAACATTGGACATTAAAAATAACGATACGGTGTAAAAAAAAAAAAGATTTTATTTATTCATGAGAGACAGAGACACAGAGAGAGTCAGAGACACAGGCAGAGGGAGAAGCAGGCTCCATGCAGGGACTCGATGTGGGACTCGATCCCGGGACCCCGGGGTCACGCCCTGGGCCGAGGGCAGGAGCTTAACTGCTCAGCCACCCAGGGGCCCCAGGAAATACCTATTCCCTGAGCGCTTACTTCATGTTCTTACTCCTCCATGTTTAGGGTGCGGTAGGTCCGGCGTTAGGTACGCTCGATGTTCGGCAGCCCCTGTGCATCCTACACAAAGGGATACCGGGACGCCAGGGCAGAGTCCTGAACTCGTAATCTACCAACGTGCTTATCATTCCGTCTTTCATTCCTCATGACTCGGGCACTCTTTAATCCTCACCCCGATTTCCTGCATCCCCCCACCCACATCCCCTCTGGTAGCCCTGTTGGCTTTCTAGTTGGGAATCTGTTTGCTGGTCTTACTCTCTCTCTCTTTCCCTTTGTTCATTTGTTTCTTGAATTTCACATATGAGATCATATGGTGTCTGTCTTTGACTTACTGGTTTCTCTTCCCTTTATACTCTCTGGCTCTATCCATGTTGCAAATGGCAAGATTTCATTCTTTTACGACTGTATCATATTCCATTATCTCTCTCTCTCTCTCTCTCTCTATCTATCTATCTATCTATCCATCCATCCATCATCTATCTTGCTATCTGCATAGATCTCTCTCTCTCTCGTCTATCTGTATCAGATCTTTATCCATTCATCTACCAATGGACACTTGGGCAGCTTCCATAGTTGGGCTATTGTGAATAATCCTCCAATAAACATACGGGTGCATGTATCCCTTTGAATTAGTGTTTCGGTATTTTCTTTTCTTTCTTCTTCTTTCTTTTTTTTTTAGTAAATATGCAGTAGTGTGATTACTGGATTACAGGATGGTTTTATTTTTGTTTGAGGAAGCTCCGTACTGTTTTCCTCTGTGGCTGCACCAGTTTGCATCCCCACTAAGAGTGCACAAGTGTTCCTTTTTCTCCACATTCTAGCCCCCACTTGTTTCTTGTGTTTTTGGTTTTAGCCATTCTCAAGGTGCGAGATAATAGCTCATTATAGTTGTGATTTGCGTTTCCCTGATGATGAGGGATATGGAGCATCTTTTCATGAGTCTCTTGGCTCTGGAAGGTCTTTGTAGAAATGTCTGTTTATATCTTCTGCCCATTTTTTAAATTGGGTTATTTGTTTTTTGGGTATTAAGTTGTATCAGTTCATTATATATTTTTGATACCAACCCTTTATTAGATATTATTTTCAAACATCTTCTTCTCCCATTCATGGGTTGCATTTTAGTTGTGTTGATGGTTTCTTTCCCTTTGCTGAAACTATTTATTTTGATGTAGTCCCAGTAGGTTAGTTTTGCTTTTATTTCTTGCTTCGGGAGACAGAGCTAGAAAAATGTTGTGAGGACCAATGTCAGAGAGATTACTGCCTTCCTTGTTTCCTCTTGGAATTGGTTCTCAGCAGTATTTGCGTGTGTCACTACCAACCTGTATCTCTATAGCGGGCTCCCCTTGGGATCTTCACATCCACTGGCATAGAAGCTCGATGCCCAGAAGATGTTGGTCAGCCTGGGTTATTTCTTTTCATTTAAGTGTACACGATGGCCATCATCTATGAACCTAGGTTCTCAAAGAGGGTTCTTGCCACCAAATGGCTAAATTCTTCAATACTTCCAGTGCAGGTAGCTGCAGCCTCTGTAATTCCAGGCCATTTCAAGTGGTAGTGATTTAAACTTAGTGGGTAAGCAGTGAACAGTCTCCTGAGTGAAGGGTCTCCACGTGGCCCCCACACAGCCTTCGTAGCCGGGGAGCTACACAAAGATGGCTTTTTAATGTCTTTCTTCATTGGGTTTTTCAAGGTTGCATTTCATAGTTTTTCAAATACTGTGGAAGTTAACGTAGTTTATTTTACAGTGAGCTCTGTGTATAGTGTTGAGTAAAGGCGATTGTTTATATTTACATGTGTGGGATGAGAGGTAATGGGAAACCGGTGAAAATTGAGTCATCTAACTCCTAATCAGACTAGTTTAATGCAGCGGATGTTAGTATTTATCTGTTTGTGTTTTTATTCTTGACTTGCCCGAATGAGAAAACAGTGCTGATAATTCTGGAGTTATCAGTGTCAGGGTAAATCGATTGAAGGTTTTAGCATTTTTTTGTTTGTTTTTAATACAAGAAGTAGAGATGTTAAAAAAACTAAAAAGAACTATACTATTGTGAAAAGATAAAGCAATTTAGTACTTGATTGTTATTCCACCTTGAAATGCTTTATCTTTTCTAAATATCTTGCATTAAGTGATGTAATAAAACCATTCTTTTTTTTTTTTTAAAGATTTTATTTATTTATTTATTTATTCATGAGAGACACAGAGAGAAAGAGAGGCAGAGACACAGGCAGAGGGAGAAGCAAGCTCCATGCAGGGAGCCCGACGTGGGACTCGATCCCGGGGTCTCCAGGATCACACCAAGGGCCACAGGTGGCACCAAACCCCTGCACCACCGGGGCTGCCCTATGCCCAGCGTTTTTAGAGACAAAGTTCACCCAGAAAATAATGGTATGGAAATTACATATAAATCGTGGAGGCAAGAACAACAGCTTTAAATTCCATGTTTTTACTGTAAAAAAATTTAACTAATGCAACGTAGCGATGAAAAGCAAACTGATCAGCAATCGTACAGTTTGCACGTAGCAAATCGTTTATCTACAAAGCGTTTAAAAAGTTCTGTGCCTAATTGTCTAAGTGTGCTTTAGGTGGTGCTCACACACTTTATACCACATTGAGCTAGGAACGCATTCAGTGGGAAGCTTTTTCTCCTCTTCCCATCACCGCATAAAGGCAGATTATTTCCAAGTCCTCTCCTATTCACCATTTTTTTATAAACTGCATTAAAAATATTTGTACCTTGTAATTTTGTTGGTAGTTTATGCTATGAAATAAAAGTGTTAGAATTTTATGACGTATAAAGGTAATGGAATTTCTCCCCATCTGTTTAGGGCATAGTTTCCTAATCGTGCTCCTCTTTAATATATCAAACTAGAGTTCTGTCAAAATTTTATCTAACCTAAGGTCGTTGCCATTGTCTGGCTGGAGGAAAGTAGCATTGAGAAATAAAGTGGTATATTCTCCGGACGAGAATTCTTTCACCCCCACCATTTAAAAATAGGATCGGAGCTTCAGGATTTGATGAATACTGCTGAATTTAAGAACCACCCAATATGAGGTGGACAGAGTGTTCCTAGTGACCTTCAAACTTGGGGTCAGTAGACTTCTTTCCCAGGCGGGAAGTAAAGCCACCTTTTGAATCTTATTAGTGAATAATGTGGCTTAAAAATTAAAACTCTTATTAATGCACAAATAAAAGCATCAGAATATATATATATTTTAGTTGAGTACGACTGACATACAATGTGACGTTAGTTGCGGGTGTGCAACGTAGTGATTCACGAGTGTACGTCACGCTGTTGGCCGCAGGTGCGGCTACCATCCGGCCCGTGTCTCCCACGCTGCGCCCTTTATCGCTGTATCGTATTCATTCCACACCTGGAAGCCTCTATCTCCCCCTCCCTTCCATCCATTTTTGCCCAAACCCATCCTCCTCCCTCAGTTTGTTCTCTGTTTGTATAGGTCTGATCTGATTCTGCTTTTTGTCTACTAATTTGTTTTTTTTTGTTTGTTTAGATTTCACTTATGAGTGGAATCATACGGTATTTGTCTTTCTTAGCCTGACTATTTCACTTAGCCTATTACCCTCTAGGTCCATCCGTGTCTCAGATGGTGTGATCTCACCTTTTTTTTTTTATGACTGTGTAATATTCACACACACACACACACACACACACACACAGACACCCACATCTTCCTTATCTGTTCGTCTACTGATGGACACTTAGGTTGCCTCCGCGTCCTGGTTATTGTGAGATAATGCCGCACTAAACACAGGGTGCTTATGTCTTTTCAAATGAGGGTTTTCACTTTATTTGGGTAAATACCCATGAGTGGAATGTTTTGATCATATAATATTTCTATTTTTAAATTTTTTGAGGGACTAAAAAAAAATTTCTTTTTTTTTGAGGAACTTCCACTCTACTTTCCCCAGCGGCCGTACCAAAGGCATCGGTATATTCGCAAACCGATCTGACGTGTCCACTTTGAGTAGTTTAAATCACTAGAAAAGCACCTACAGGCGATCATCCTACATGGGACAGGCGCAGCCTTCTATGCAATAAAGTAGGACTGACTCTTGTTAAGCGACTCTTATGAGCTGTCTCCTGGGTCTGGAGGCTCCCAAGAGAAAAACAAACAAGGTTTTGCCCCAATTAACCGCCTGATTATCAGCTCAGAAAATTCCCTTTGGAGTCTCCAGCTCTCAGTGCTGCAGTGCGATACCGCTCTGCTGCAAATCAAAATCAGAGCAATCTTTGGGTTCTTCTGCTGGATATTTTAAGTAGGTCAAAATGTTGGTGGCATAGAATTTTAATTGAGATATGACGCTACTTACCCTTTTTCTGTGCTCATGAACACAGGCCATGGGACCAGATGATCTAGATTTGCGTCTGGCTCTGTCATGGCTTAGCCGCGTGAACCTGAGCAAATTATTTGACCCCTCTGCCTCAGTTTCTCGTATGTAAAAGAGGAATAAAAGTGACTCCTATCTTGTAGGGTCATTATGTGACAAAAATGAGATTATTTGTGGGAAAAGCGCACATCACAGAGAATCTGACGCGTAGGGAGGGCTTCATGAGTGGTACCTATTATTGAGTCGTGTGGCTCCCCATTTACTTCTATCTAAATAGATCATACTTTGTGCATCCCGGCTGAGGCCTCAGCTCAGAAGATTTCTACCTTTAACATCCTTTATGGTCATTGCTTATCTATTTTCTGTAAGACCATAAGCCGTTGGGGTGGGGGCGGGTGGAGAGAAGCCATTGCCCTGGGCCCTGAGCTTGGCGCAGTGCCTGTGCATGAGGATCACTCCTACCTGTTGGTTGGGCAAACGAGTAATTCAATAAATGTTTGCTTATCTGCAAATCTCAGAAGTTTTCAAGAGTAGCTGACAAAGCCAACCTTTTTTTTTTTTTTTAAACAGTTCCTCTCTGAATTGTTTTTTTACCTACCAGAAATATCTAATGAGTTCCTAAAGGCAAAGGGCATTTTGCATTTTTTTCTCAATGAATTGTTCATGTCTTAATTTTTGATTAAACTCATAGTCATAATAGCATAATTTCCAGGTCCCAGAAATTAGTGGCTCTAATCCACTAGTGGGGAAAAAAATGCTTAGGGTTCACAGATTGCTGTGAATATTATCCATAATGTAGAATGAATATCAAGCTGGAAACAGATTGTGAATCTTATTGAAATGGTATTTAAAAATCACATACATACGCATTAAACTATATTATGGTTATATTTAGAGTAAAGAATTATTGGCTTGGGCTTTTAAATGGACAGAAAACCAAAACCCAATTTACAAAATTAATGTCATGGGCCAGACTTATAATTTCAGTTTTTATGCTTAACATACATAATTTCAAACTATTATGTATATGAAATATTTTTCAGATTGTGCACGCTGAAAGTTTGATGCTTTTACTGAATATTAATAGATTTTCACTGTCACATTCTAAAACATTACCACACACAATAATTGTATGTTCTTTTTACTAGTTTTCTTACTAATTAGCTGCTAATTTCTCTGCAGCACTTTCTGACTCCCATTTTTAATGGGGGTTCTTCACACTTGTTAGCACTGGAAAGATTGGCCAGTTTTTCTGGGGGAAGGTCGTTATATAGATTGATGGTAGCTTGGCTGGTATTTTAGATCTCCTATGGCTGTTTTCCTGACGCCTGCAACTTTAGTATTAGTTTATGTGGACTATTTTGAAGATTAACGTAATAAGAATCTTAAACTATATAGATGCAAATGTAGATCATGTGATCTGTAGTATATGCCTTCATGCTTATTTGACTAATTTCAGATGCCATATAGACTGTGCCTTGTGTATGATCTTTTTGTCACGATGTCATTTTTTTCTACAAACTTTTTTGGTTAGGTTTTCTCTTAAAAATTGAATTAGTTTTAGTGTTATATTCTTTAAGTTTTTGTCTTCTTTTTTATTCATATGCATATTTTGTAATGCCTTTAAATTCAGACTAGATTTCTCAATTAGGGATTTTTTTCATGAATTTTGTGCCTTTTGAAGGGTAAAATGAGAATGCAATTCAAGAAGTGCTAAAGCTAAGAACTTTTGTAATTCAAGAACTTCTATCACTAAGAACTTTTAAAATTTATATTAGGTATCTATTTTGAAAGACATTTAGAATCTTACATCAAAATAAATATTTCCATTAACACAAATGTTGCCTACCACGTTGGCAGCATGATTTAGATGATTCAGAAGAATCCCATATGGCTCCTATGAAAGGCCAGTATTGTTGGGTAGATTTAAAGTCACTCTGATGGGAGCACCTGGGTGGCTCAGAGGTTGAGTGTCTGCCCTCGGCTCAGGGCATGACCCCAGGGTCCTGGGATCGAATCCCGCATCAGGCTCCCCGCAGGGAGCCTGCTTCTCCCTCTGCCTGTGTCTCTGCCTCTCTCTCTGTGTCTCTCCTGAATGGATAAATAAATTCTTAAAAAAAATAAAGTCACTCTGATGCTATTCCAATCTCACATACATCTTTTTTTTTTCTATTTCTGAATATTGATCAATTTTGACATACCAAGATTCTCATTATAGGAGGGAATTATCTGGGGTGCCTAGGCTGTCTCAGTCAGAAAAGCACACAACCCTTGACCTTGGGGTTGTGAGTTTGAGCTCAACATTAGGTGTGGATATTGCTAAAAATAATAAATAAATAAACTTAAATATAGGAGGGACATATCCCTGCAAGCCCCAGAATTGTGCTGCTTGAAAAGTCACTTCTAGGAAGTCATCTCTGGAAGATGCCTGTGTTATATCTATGATAGATGACTCAGGATACTTTCTCCAGAATCTTCTCAGCATTTCTAGTCATTGACTTTTATATAGTGGGACACATCAAAATGAATCAGACAGTGCTTCTCCAGAAATCTCTGGAGGTAAGACAAATAAATCAAGAATGTATGTCAGTGCACACCAGCCAAAGACCACCAGGAATACACCTGTGCTGATATACTGCTCGTTGTGGGGAAGGAGAACACAGCAAGAGCAACAGTGGACATCTTAGTAAGAGCATGTTAGAAAGGATGCATCATAGAATTTGGGGGCGTAATTTTGGGGAGGACTTATTTTTTATTTTTATTATTTTTAAATATTGTATTTATTTATTCATGAGAGACACACAGAGAGAGGCAGAGACACAGGCAGAGGGAGAAGCAGGCTCCCTGCAAGGAGCCAGATGCAGGACACAGTCCCAGGACCCCGGGATCATGCCCTGGGCTGAAGGCAGACGCTGAACCGCTGAGCCTCCCAGGTGGCCCTTGGGGAGGATTTAAAGAAGCAAGGCTTCACCCTGGATTGACTGCTGTCAGAAAGGGGGGATAACTGTACAATTGGGTATTTTAATAAATTTTGATGAGAAGGAGGGAAGACTAGTTCAAGATTAAGGCTGTAATTAGTTGGTAGGGAAACAACAGTTGCTCGTGGTAGCCAAGATAACTGGATGTTTGGTCATTTTTGTGGCTGGATAGTATCCACATTTTTGTGGGTATTCAGGTATGATTAAAAGTGATCTGATCTTGTTTTCGACTTGCTCCATCATGGTCACAGAGTGGCCTCATCTGGTTTTGGTGTTCTTTGAAGTTGTTTATGCTCAACAGGAGAACAGCAAGACCTAGTCATAGTGCACGGCCAGCTCTTGGATGTCAGGGGCTGTTTTCTCAGCTAGCGTAAGATAGGTGCTGATAAATGCCGTAAGAGTAGCGCAAACTGTCATGTGGCGTGCACTGAAAAAATTATTACTTAATGAATCAATGAAGAAACAAATACATAGATCAGTCCTGGTTTGGGAAAAATCATACGTTTCTTTCAGGGTTCAGCTCATAAGGCCCACCCTTTTCTAAGAAGCTTTTTCTAACCGTCATTGGAAGAATTCATAATTTGTTTTTCATATGATTTTGTATTTCTTGTTAATAGGACGATGGATATAAAGTTGGAATTTTCCGAAAAAAAATGGAATTTTCAATTTTGAAGGCATTCACACAGAGGTGTTATTAGATGTTACAGGAACAAGAATTGCAGAATATCATAGACTTCACGAGGATTATAAGAACCATACAGCGTGAGCCAAAGAAATAGGAGAAGGGGCCAAAGATCAGCTCTTTAGAAATGCCCATATTTTAGGTGAGCAAGCGCAGTGTGCAGATCACAGCAATGGCCCTGTTTGTTCACACCTCCTTGTGTCCACGCACTTTGGAGGTCTCCTCCCACCCAAACTCCCAGTTTGGCCAACTGACTTGTTTTGGCCAGTGGAACAATGGTAAATGTGACAAAAACAGAGATTGAAAAGCGCTTGTGTGTTGGGACTTTTCTGCAGGTAACATGAGAAAAAACCCGAGCAGACCCCCTGGACGATGAGAGATTGTGTGAAGAGAGGTATTCCTTGTCCCAACTGACTCTCCCGTTGACCGGAGAGTCATGGTCAAACCCGGCTAAGATCAACAGGGCTCATCCCAGATCATTCACCTTCAGATTTGTGAGTTAATTGAATAGTGTTTTGAAGCAAAACCTAACAAATACAAGGAAGAAGAAGAGCCACTGCAAGAAAACAGTGAAGAATTCGTGAAAGTAGAACAAAAACAAAGAGCATATTTTTCAAAATAAGAAGATAGAATGTCAAGGAGATTTTTGGGTCAAATGCTAAAGAAAGACCAGAGTAATGAAAAAGAGGTAAAAAGTATTAGAATTTCCTGGAGATTACTGATGACACTAAAAAGCAGTTTCATGAAGTGATTATGGACGATGTCATGAGGTAAAGAGAGTTTGACGAGGAGCTTCAGGTTTCTTCTAGGGCTCTGCCTTGGGAAGGTTGGACTGGGCTGAGCCGTAGGAAACAGTATTGTATGACAGGGCTCTAGACTCGGGATTGGGGCCATCCTGACACTCAGCTAAAGGAAAACAAAATCAAAAGAGGCAGTTGGGTGGGTTGGGATATGTGACATTTGGAGTTTGGGCTAGAGCAGGAATAGGTTGAGGGTTCATTTTCAGCAAAGTCAATTTGGTCGTCCCAGAATTGTTGGAAAAATTAACGAGTTTTTCCTCTTTGGTACTATACTCCCAAGTTTTGGGGTCATGTAGGAAGATTGAACTCAGTCACTCGAACAGCTGCTTAAAAATACTTCAATACTTAATTATACACCTTGCATCTACATTTTTATTTAATTTTAGATTTTTTGCATCTACACTTTTAGTACTTGTTTTCTGCGGTAGAGTAGTAGTGCTGTTTTACAAAATAAAAAGAATGCACTCAGATCCAACTATTCCAAAATGCAATACATGGTCCTCTTTGCATTTTCCTGGAAGATAGATGGGAGTGGCTTACGTGAGCCCCGACTGTCTTCTCTTGTCTGCTGCAGTTAAAGGATATTCTTCTCTTGTAGCTTTAGGCTGTTCTAATACGGCGAGTACAGTGATATTTCAGATAAAAGCAATACAGAAGTGACTCGATATCTTGTATCTGTATTATGCAATAGTTTACTGGAAGTCAGGCAGATACTGGTTTTGTTGCTGAATCACTTTGAACTCTGTGCTCTTATCCAAAGCCTAGCTTAAGGAAGCAGTCGCTTAACAAAATAGAAAGTCGTGGTATTGATTTCGTTAGTCCTGGCAAAGTGGTAGAAAGCAAAATAGTTTCATAATAATTAGTGAAGACCAAAGAATCCCGACAGGTGGTTTTTCACTTATGATCATTTTGGTGCTTGATGAAACTCCTGATACCTTTTAAAGCATAATTGCCCATTTTCCAAAAATTTTAATATTATAAAATATTCTAGTTTATTAATGGCTTTAAAAACCTTAGTCTTTTAAAAAGCACGTTTCATAACTACAAATAATATGTGCAGTTTGAAGGTAAGTCATAAAGCCTAATTATCAATGAACCATTGATATTTGGAATCCATATAACCAGCTAGCCCATGACTGAGGCTACTACTACTAATGGCCCTATGAGTTCCTCCCCTGCGCCATCCCCAGAGTAAAACCTTTTTTCCTGGGAAATGTTGATCGCAACTCAGTTTCTAATAGCAAAAGATTAGAATCGCTCCAAGTGCCTATTACTAGGAAGGGATAATTTGTGGTTTATTACTCCATGGAATACTATACGATAGCGAAAATGATGAATTGAGTGGCATAGAACGGCAGGGATGGATTCTGGAAGCATAATGTCGAGTGAAAAGAAGATTTCAAGAGATTGCATATAATATTCTATTTTATAAAGTCTACAAATAAGGGAAACCAAATAATACATTGTTTGAGTAGGCACACATGTTAGTAAACTATCAAACAAAGTCGGGGAGTGATAAGCAGTAGCTATTTGATTTACTCATCTAAGGACCATAAATTCTATACTCCTGTAGGGCACTTAAATGATTAGAAGTCACTTGTGTCATGAGAAACTAAGGGTGGCAGAAATACTGGCCAAAAGGTCACGTACAAATATTGTGATTGAACATATACGGTTCATGATGTTACCTTCCTCATAAAACTACTTTCATCGGATTATCCTTTAATATTACCCTCCTAACAGCATACATAAGAGGAAAACATACAACTTTTGCAATTTCTATTGTCATTATCCACTATGACTTTTAAGATGCCCGTCCCCAAATTTCAATGACAATAATCCTTAACCTTCAAGAGACAGACTTGAGACAGTCTGGAATCTTCTGAAACTGCATGTAAAGTTTATGCGATGTAGATTTGTGCATTTTTTTTTTTTTTTTAGGATAAGGGGTTATAGGCTTTATGATATTCTAAAAGGAACCATGTAAAAAATGTGTAGGAACCTGTGTTACAAAATTAGCATAGGCAAAGGTTGTTTCTCTTGAAAAATTATTTACTTCCTTATAGCAGATAATAAGAATTTTATTATACATCACATTTCTTTTAATTGTTAGGTACTGGGAAGCTCAGAGTTCAGTTAAATGCTTGTTTACAATAACCAGTTTTGACCTTAAGTCTGGCTTATTTTTTTCCTTCTCTCTCTCTCTCTCTCTTTTTTTTTTTGAGTCCTTTTTTGTTCTTATTTTATAGAATCAATGCTGAATTTTATAGGAGTCTGTTATTATAACCTACTTTAATACATGCATAATAATTATAATTCTAGGCATGTTTCACATTTTAAAATCTCAAATTAGAAAGAAAAAAGTGATTTTATATCTTTATATATTGAAGAATACATTTTTAAACTGTCTTTCTGAGCTTGATTGAGGGACTAATCCTAAGGCAAAGATGACAAGTTGTTGGATAGAATACAATCAGCGGTTGTTGGCCACGACCCTACCCGGCCTCCTTTACGGGCCCCCAGTTTCTTTCCCTGGTTCTAACCTGGCTGGTGCTGTCCCCTGCCCCTTACCTGGTTTGTGGCCCTGGTCAGTATCAGTCGGGCCTACGTCACTGTTTGCTGGAGAATTTGACACAACCTCCCTGGCCTTCCTCCTGGTCCCTGGGATTGCGGGCAGTGTGCGTACTCATTGTGGTTATCTCATGGTCTGCAGTGGGGCAGGAGAGGACCCTCGGTAGGGGCTTCAGCCCCGTGTCAGACCCACGTGCGTTTGAGGAGAAACGCACAAAGGAACGAAGACAAGGATTGGAACAAAGGGAACAGGGCGGGGGGGGGGGGGAGTCAGTGGTTCAAAGTGTGGGTTAAAGGGGGCAGATGGGGGCGCCTGGGGGCTCAGCGGTTGGTTGAGCATCTGCCTTGGGCTCAGGGCGTGACCCTGGGGTCTTGATATCGAGTCCCACATCGGGCTCCCCGCAGGGAGCCTGCTTCTCCCTCTGCCCATGTCTCTGCCTCTCTCTGTGTCTCTCATGGGTCAATAAATAAAATCTCTTAATAAAAAGAAAGGGCAGGTGAATTTTTAAAAAACGTCAGAAAAGAAGATGTGAGGAACAAACAAGATCCCATAAGCAAAAATGAAAGAGTACAATGGTGGTGCTGGAGGAGCTTGAAGTGAGGCTGGGAGAAGGCAGGATAAGAAAGGAGATGGGTGAGGAGCCAGGTAAGAGCTGGGCTCGGTGTGCGGTGAGGGGGACTGAGGAGGGTGCCTTGCTACGAACCGAAGTAAGTCGGACAGGTATGGGCTGGGGGGGGGGGGCAACTCATGATTCCAGGCTTCTGTTATTTTAAGAAACTATCTCTGGGCTTTTACGTCTGGCTCCGGCGTTGCTTTGGGGTCCGCAGCGTGAAAAATCAGATGCTGATTATTGTGGAAGGAGGTGCACTGCATCCTTTTCGTCTGTGTCTACCCCCTTTCTGCCATCCGGTGACATACCACGCTTCGGCGTCGGTGACTCGCAGAGTGCACAGGAGACCACCCCCACCCGCGTCCGCTGTCCGGGAAGTGAGGCCCAGTCAGTGACTGGCGGGGCCTGAGGATGACTCGACCTCCCACGCCGTGTGCAAACGCGCGGAGCAGCCTCGGTGGCAGTGTGGGAGGTCTGTAACGCCAGTCACTGGGCAGGGCCGTGGAACTAAAGACTCTTAGGGCATTAGAGCAAGCTCCTCGCTTTGCGGGCTCCCAGCGATTAAGAAAGTCTCGCAGACAAAGTGCTGACACACTTGGGTGTGCCCCATTTCCCTTCGGGAACCTGAAGGTTTTGTCATTCGTTGACTTAAGAGTTGAAGAAAAGGCTGTTAATAACAATAACTCTTTTCTTTTTTTTCTGATGACATGTTCACACGCAGAATACGAAATTGCTTTTGGGGGGGTTAGAAGGATAAGCAGGTGAACGTATACAGAGGAAGGCTCCGCAAGCTTCTCCCGGTTCTGAGGACTCTTCCTGGGACTCAGTTGACTGATTTTGCTCACCCCACCTCCGATACATTCACATGTAAAGTTAAGTGGACGCGTATTTATCGTGTAAAGCGGTTGCATTCATTAAATGGACAAAATGCAATTTTTCAAAAAAAAAAATCTCTTTCGAAGGAATATTTTTCAGTTTGATTTTTGAAAGTAGTTTAACGGAAGTTAATCTTCCTCAAACATAAAGAGGGAATATCTCCCAGGAATCTGGGCTGAGTGGTTCTGGGAACGCGAGCCACGTCCACACGTATTTGGATGAACGTTCTTACTGCGTTGTCATACCTGACGGAGCTCATTGAGCACACCGAGCGATTTAGTTTAGTATAGTAGGTATTTTGGGGAAAATGATCCCAACTTGTTTTTCAAACCTGTGTTTTTATCCATTTGAACATATTCCAGCAACTTTTTGGTTGCTGTGATTTTGTGCCATTGTAGAAACAGGAGTGTACGTCATGAATGGTTTAGGATGGTCCAGGAGGAAGTAGGTCTATTTGCTGAGGGCAACCCAAGGAACTGGCGAGATTCGCCGCATGCCTGGGGCTTACCTTATCTAATGGGATCTCAGCTGCTGCTGCTGACGGGGGGAGACTGTCCCCACGACTCCAGGATTTGTCATGGAAAGAGGCTTTGTCTGAGCGAAGAAGGAAGGAAACTTGGTTATTTCTTCTTAAATTGCTGATCTGTTTGCAGAAACCAAGTATTTGTTCAGACAAACTTATTAGCAAAGGCCACATAGCTCTACTGCTTGTCCCTTTTCTATCCAGACGGTTTTTGGAGAATGGAAAACTGAAATGGAATCATGTTTACTGAAACGGAGAGGTCATGATCCTTGAGAAGGAGAGCCAGGAAGGAGGAAAGAAAAACAGTCCAAGGGAAGACAAGATCACGGAGACTAAGGCTCGGCACGAGGGGGTGGAAACAGTCCTTACATTTCTATCACAAAGACCAGGAACAAGTGCCAAAGATCACCCTGAACGTTCCTTCCTACTGTAAATAGAAACCATAGAAACAGACATTCACCTGCTCACTATTTATTCACGAGCAGTTGTAGCAACACAGAAACTCAGAACTTGGCCGCCGATCCTGGGAACCGTACGGTGGAGAGTGAAGGAAGACTTGAACGATAGTTGTACTTCGAGCTACGTGAATTACATGATAATTCTCCTTATTTCTTCCTTTTTTTTTTTTTTTGATTCAGGCGTTTGGTACTTTTAACCCAAATTTATTAACTATCATGCACAATAGTCTGCTAATCAAACAAGTTGCTAGATTATAACTTTGAAGCAGGCTTTTCAGTCACTAATATTTGGTAGAAGGTCTCTGAAAGTATGTTTTTGATAGATGTGTAGGAATGAGTGATGACTGGGTCATATTGGAGAAGATTAAAAACTTTAGCAAGTTTAGAATGTGCCTGATTCTCAAGCGTGCTGTGGGTTCAACTGAAACTGAATGATACGTGTTGATTCCTTATAAAAATTGTTGACCTCTCTTAAATTCACCACTGCCATTTAAATTCCAGTTAGTAAAGAATTAAATGATTTTTCAGACCTAATTTCTTCCTGGAGAGCTATGTAGCAGCCAACAAGATCAACGTTCTTAACTTTTACAAACAACTCTTAACTCTTCCCTGATGGCTTCTGCACGTTAATCTCCTCTCCTGTGGAGCAAACCTTTACAAAAGTTGCCTATACTTGGGTCTCTTTCCTTCTTTTCTCTCTCTCTCATTTTTACTTTTTTTTTTTTTTTTACAGAAGTATAGAAAACGGTATGTGCTCCGCCCCATGTCTCGTCACTCTGCTTAACAATTATTCTATATGTTGGCAAATTGAACACCAATAAAAAATAAATTTATATATAAAAAAAACCTATAGGGGAATATATTTCCTTGATGCATATTTATATAATATAGCAAGACCTTATTACAGTGAACTTAATTTTTTGTCACCTGTGAGTAGCATTTATGTTAAAATAGCTCTAAGTTCATTCTGCTACTCTCCAAAGAGAATTTCCTGTATTACATTTACTTCATAAAGAAAAGAAATGACAAATGAGAAACTTTCTTCTCATGTATAATAAGCTAAAACATAACAACAAACAAACAAAAAAACCAAACCAAAACAAAAAACCAATTACCAACGCATGGCAATTTATCTCATCCTGGTATTCCTTCTTCCTACCCTTACTCACACCCCCCACACTGGGTTGTTTTGAAGCAAATCCTAGACATCATATAATTATTTCTGTAAATTCTTTTTGTAGGTGTCTATAAACATCATGAAATACTCTTAAACAAACATCATTATGATGATCGCTCCTAAAAAAACAAATTCCTAATATCATTAAATATTCAGTCACTGGGAAACTTCTCATAGTCTTAAAGACTTTTTGGTACTTTGTTCAAATGTAAATCTTGGTGGATTTGTTTTATGGCTTGTTTGTGAATCCAGATAATATCCCTATATTACCAATGGTTGATTTGTCTCATTTAATCTCCTTTAACATGGATCCTTCCTCTGTGTTTATTTCCTTGAAATTTATTTCCTCTTCCTGTAGAATTCCCCACAATCTGAATTTTTCTGGCTGATTATCTCTTGAACTGACCGCAGGTCGACTTTTACTCTTCCCACTCCAGGAAGCTGCTCTTACCAAAGGTCATCAAGAAAACTCCACATTATAAAATCCATCGGTCAGTTCTTAGTCTTCTCTTTAATTGTCTTATTAACACTATTTAACACTCTTGATAACGCCACTGGCCTCTCCCAGGAGAGCCTCTCATCTGGTTTCCTCCTGTAGCACCAATTGAGACATCTTTGCTTGGCTCCTTGTCTTCCGTCCGACCACTCCATGTCAAGTGCCCAATCCTTTGAATTTTACTCCTCTTCCCTGCCTGCCCTCGCTTTCTTGGTCATCTCTTCAATTCGAGACACATGTATTCAATGACCTTGAGTCATGACATGAATCAATGACCTTGACATCTCTATAGCTACCTGAAACTCTCCAAACTCCAGCCATTTCTTTCTTTTTTAAAAGATTTTATTAAAGATTTTATTTATTTATTCATGAGAGACACAGAGAGAGAGAGGCAGAGACACAGGCAGAAGGAGAAGCAGGCTCCATGCAGGGAGCCGGACATGGGACTCGATCCCAGGACCCCGGGGTCACGCCCTGAGCCGAAGGTGGTGCTAAACCGCTGAGCCCCCCGGGCTGCCCACTCCTGCCATTTCTAACTCTTCCGAGAGTGAGCCCCTGCATTCCTTTGATGCACCTGCCCCGTGAGGCCTTGTGCTGCTCTGTCAATGGCAACTCTGCCTTCGTTTGCCCGGGACCAGATATCTTGGGCCCACTGTGACTCCCAATTTTCCTTCGTATGTCACGTGCAGTCGATTAGCACATCATTCTGCCTCTAGTTCTCAACATACATCCACGAATCCGCCGTCCCTCACCAGGCCTTGCCACCGTCTAGTCCAACCCACCCTCATCTTTCAACCTGGCTTTAGTGGGATGGTCTTCTAACTGTCCTTTCTGATTTGACTGTTGGCCTGAATACAGTCTTTACTCAACAACCCAGCAGGCAGAGTGACCCTGTTTAAATGACAAAATATTAAAATTACTTCTCTGCTGGAATTCTCCAGCCGCTTCCTATATCACTGAGTGGGATCCCCTATTTCCAGTAGTACCTTTCCGACTCCAGTCCTCCTCTATCTTTCCTTGGCTTCATCTGGTTCTGCCATAGGACATTTTAGTATTTTCACTTAGACTTTGGAACTGAAAAGTAGCCTTTTAATTAGCTTGTGCTGATGTTTCATCTGTTTGACATTTTTTAGAAAAGATTTTATTTATCTACTCATGAGGGACCCAGAGAGAGAGGCAGAGACACAGGCAGAGGGAGAAGCAGGCTCATGCAAAGAGCCCGATGTGGGACTCGATCCCGGGACCTTGAGATCATGCCCTGAGCTGAAGGCAGACGCTCAACTGCTGAGCCACCCAGGTGACCCTGTGTTTGGCATTTCAGACTCATTTTCACTAATAAATGGTAGCCTGTGTCCCACTGCATGGTCTTTCTTGCTCAAGGATGTTGAGTGCAAGAAGGGAAAATCTGGGAGTCGAACAAAATAGTGTCTTGTACTCCTAATAAAATCAACAAAAGTCTGTATTATTGATAGGCATCTAGATTTTGGTTCTAGGCATTTCAAAATCCTTGACATTGAATTTAGCTTTCTCCTGTTTATATCTTTAACGAAGAGTTTCTCTCAATGAATTCAATGCAACAAGTGCACATCTAAAAATAGTTCTAAGCACACAAAAAATTATGAGCTCGTTCTGTGTTGTCATCATGTAGAATTACTCTCTGCACCTCAAATATGTTTCTCCCTCCCCTAAGAAATTAAACACAGACATGAGATATAAATGACTACGTGTCTGCTGTGAGGCTGTTGGACGTTTTAGTTGTAATTAGCAGAATTTCTAATATTAACCAACATTAGTTAACAACGTAACGTGCTTAAACATGGAACATAATACCAATGCTCAGTAGATGAGGCATATTCGTCAATGTACCTCGTGCCCATTAAAGATTTCTTTCTGAAGGCCACACTATTAAACAGGCTTATTGTGCCTCCCACCATGAATTTTGAGTTTCCTCCTCTACTCACTCTGTGGACGTTACTCCTTCCTTAAGTCGTGGTGGCGAGGACGGGCTCCAGGCCCGCGTCAGCAGAGCGGAGACAGGTGCTGCCCCGGGGGGTGGTGGTGGTGGCGGCTGGAGGTGTGGTTCTGGGGCACGGAGAGCGTCGTCTGGCTTTGATTCGCTCATGTGAGTTTGTTGTTGTTGTTGTTGTTTTACCAAAACGGGCCTAAGTTTGCATTTTCCCGATTGGGTGAGCCAGTAAGGGCTCCCTGTAAAGTGTTCCGGACAACGCTGGAAAGTGGGAAGGAAATTTCCTGTCCTCGGAACGTCCAGAGGTAGTAACTGTCCACATTTTTTTAAAAAAAATATTTTATTGATTGATTGACTTTATTTATTTGAGAGACAGAGAGAGAGAGGGAGAGAGCGAGTGAGCCCAAGCCGGGGCAGAGGCAGAGGGAGAAGCAGGCGCCCCGCGGAGCAGGGAGCCCGGCCCGGGGCTCGATCCCGGGACCCCGGGGTCAGGACCTGAGCCCAAGGCAGACGCTCAGCTGACTGCGCCCCCCAGGCGCCCCATGCACATTTTTACCGTCTTTTAGAAATTCTTCCCTTGTTTCGTATCAGCCTCGGAGGGCTTCTCTCGGGCCCCCTCCGGCCCGCCCGTCTGTGTATCCGTCCTGCTCTGAGCGAAGCCGCCGCGGCTCGGGCCTCCCTTCAGCAGCCGGACGCCGTTTCCCTGTGTCCGGAGCTGTCCTAGGTGCTGTAGGTGCTTCATCCTTTGCCTTATGCTGCTAATCTCGAATATTAAAGACATTTCCCACGTGACAGACGTATGGATCAAACAGCAAAATATCAAAATATCTCCCGAGTTTTCATGCACGTGTCTTCTGTGTAAATGTGATCGTGTGTAGGTTCTGCTGCTCCTTCTACGCACTTTAGGGCACGAGGCAGTCGTCCCAGGATGTGTTCAAATTTCCGTGATATTCTTGTCAGTGAATACGCCGCGATTTCTTTGGCCCTTCTCTTAGTAGTCAGCACTTCGGGTTTCTTCCATCTTTAGTATTTATCATGTTTTGAGTAGCACAAAACGAACATCTTTCTACGTAACGGTTTTTCTGCATTTTGTACGATTTCTTTAGGAGAGACCCCAGGATCAAGGACGGAGCCAAGGGAGCGAGCGGCCCGGGCCCTCACTGCGAACCGCCCGCCTCGTCCCACAGGCTCCCGCTGGCGCTGTCAGGACGCGGACAGTCCCACTAAACCAGTCACGACGCTACTGTCGTGTTCTCTAGTGACGGGAAATCACGATTCAAAGAGATTTTTTTTCTACACTAAGACGTCTGAGTTTTTTCCGTACGTTCTTCCACTAATTATATTTTCCTCACGAATTTTCAGTCCGTTGACCATTTAAAAGTCGAATCTTTTTAGTTTCCCGGGACCTTGTGTGTGGGCCCCGTCGGTAGACTCACTGGCCAGCGCGGCTGTGACGAAGGCCTCCGAGGAGACGGCCTGGGGGGCAGACGTTAGTCTCACGGCTGTCACTGCTGGACACCTGAGATCCAGGTGTGGGCAGGCCGCTCCCCCGAGAGCTCCTGGCCCTCGCCCAGCTCCCGGCGGCCTCGGTGTCACCGTCCTCACCCCACCCCGCCCTTACGCTCACACGGCGTGTGTGTCCGGGGCCCCACATGTTCACTTTTGACACAGACAGTGGTCGCGCTGGACCACGGCCCACGCTGCCCCACGTGCCCGCACCTTAACCGACTCCATCTGAAATGAGCCCGCTTGCAAGTGAGGTCACACCCTGAGGTACGGGCGGTTGGGGCCTCCGCCCGCGGAGTTAGGGGACGAATCCGACTCGTAATTCAGCAGCTCACTCATCGGTATGTTCGTTGATGATTTCGGCAGGAGCATTTATGGAGGGTTCCCTCATGCCGATCATTGGAAGTAGGTGTGAGAGAGAGCCCCTGCCCTGGAGGGGCTGGGGGTCAGGGTGGACCCACACTCCCTTCCACCCACCGCCTCAGCGACACCAGCCTCTTCCGTGTTTCGGGGCGCGGTGGGCACGAGGCTGCCTCGGGAACCTTGCACTTGCTTTCCCCTCTGCCTGGATCATTGTTCCACGGATGCCCGTGGGGCCTCCTTCGCTGCCTTCCGTTCTCTGCTCAGAGGTCACCAGCTCTGACGGTCCTGTCTGAAGTGGTGACCCCACGCGTCTCGCACGACCTATTTCTCTTTCCCGCCTTTACCTTCTAAAAATTTCTCATCACCTTCTAAGATCATAGTCTACAGTTTGGTTCTTTATTTTGCTTACTGTTTGCCCTTGCACTGGAATACAAATGGCTTGAAGACAGGGGCTTTGGTCTGTCTTACCCACTACCGTATCCCAAAGGCCATACTCAGTCAATACGCAATGAGTGGACGAAGAGAGGATTGTGATCCAGTGGATCAGGTGCTACGAGACACTGCGATGTTAAGGTTTGATTATTTAGTGGCGTTGTTATCAAGACGTCACTTTTTAGAGTAGTTTTAGCTTCATAGCAAAATTAAGGGGTAGGTACAGAGATACCCGTAGCACAGCCTCCTCTGTCATCGACCCGATAATATTCCCCACCAGAGTGGTACGTTCGTTAGAACTGATGAACCTCTGTCGACATCATAATCACTCAAAGTCCATAGTTCACATTAATGTTTGCTTCTCGTGTCACGCACACTACGGGCATGGACAAGTGTAGAATGACACGTACTCATCACTATGGTATGTAGAGTGTTTTCATCGTCCTAATAATCCTCTGTTCTTTGCCCATTTATCCCTCTCCCCACCTCCCTACCCCGTCAACCACTGATCATTTTATTGTCTCTCTATTTTTCCTTTTCCAGAATGTCAAAGAATTGGAACCATAGAGCATCATGTCTTCTCAAACTGGCTTGTTTCACAAAGTAATGTGCACTTAAGTTTTCCCCAATTCTTTTTACAGGTTAATAGCATCTTTTCTTTTCTTTTCTTTTCTTTTCTTTTCTTTTCTTTTCTTTTCTTTCTTCTTTCCTTTCCTTTCTTTTCCTTTCTTTCCTCTTTCTTTCTTTCTTTCTTTCTTTCTTTCTTTCTTTCTTTCTTTCTTTCTTTCTTTCTTTCTTTCTCTCTCTCTCTCTCTCTCTTTCTATTTCTTTTTTAGTGCTGAGTAATATTCCATTGTCTGGATTTACCACTGTTTATCCGACTCCTGAAGGATATCTTGGTTGCTTACAAGTTTTGACCATTATGAACAGAGCTGCCATAAACATTCATAGGCAGGTTTTTGTGTGGAACACTTATGTTTTCAACCCCAAATAGTGTGGTTGCTGGACTGTATAATAAGAGTATGTTTAGTTTTGTAAGACACCGCCAAGCTGTTTCCCAAAGTGGCTGCAGCGTTTGGGCCATTCTAATAGGTGTGTCGTGGCTTCTCATAACTTAAATTGCTTTTCCCTGGTGACATTTGATAGGAAGAATTCTTTTCATATGCTTATTTGCCATCTGTACACAATCTTTGGTGAGGTGTCTGTTAAGGCCTTGGGACCACTTTTCAATTGTTTGTTTTCTTATTTTTTAAGTTTCAAGAGTTTTTTTCATATATATATATTTTAGATAACAGTCCTTTAGCGTATGTTTCCTGTGCAAATGTTCTCTCGCAATCTGTGGTTTATCTTCTTATTCTCTTGACTTGGTTGTCTTTCACAGGGAAATTTTTTGTTTTAATGAAGTTCAGTTTATCAGTTCTTTTTTTTTGATAAAGTTTTAAATATTTTATTTATTTATTCATGAAAGACAGAGAGAGAGAGAGAGAGAGGCAGAGACCCAGGCAGAGGGAGAAGCAGGCTCCATGCAGGGAGCCCGACATGGGACTCGATCCCAGGTCTCCAGGATCAGGCCCTGGGCTGAAAGTGGTGCCAAACTGCTGAGCCACCAGGGCTGCCCCCAGTTCTTGTTTTTACCATGGATCACGTATTTGACATTACATCTAAAAAGTCATCACCATACCCAAAGTCAAATAGAGTTTCCCCCCTATGTTATCTTCTAGGATTCTTACAATTTTGTGTTTTACACTTAAGTCTGATCAGTTTTGAGTTATTTTTGTGAAGGGTAGAAGGTCTGTGTGTATATTCATTTTTGTGAATGTGAATATCAGGTTGTTCCAGGATGACTTGTTGAAAAAACTATCTTTGCTTCATTGGACTGTTTTGCTCCTTTACCAAAGGTGACTGGACTATATTCGTGAGGGTTTATTTCTGTTCTATTGATCTATTTGTCTGTACTTTGTCCAATACTACACCGTAGCTCTGTAGTCAGCCTTGAGGTTGGGTCGTGTCAGGCCCACAACTTTGTTCTTCTCCACTATTGTGTTAGCTCCTCCCACTCTTTTGCCTCTCTACGTGAACTGTAGAACGCAGTGGCTGCTATCGAAAAACCAATTTTCTGTGACTCTAATTGGGATCACGTTGCATCTATAGATAAAGTTGGGAAGAACTGACATCTTGACAGTGGCAGGTCTTTCCACGAACATGGAATATTTCTCCACTTATTTACTTCTTCTTTGATTTCATTCCTCAGAGTTTTGTAGTTTTCTTCATGTAGGTCTTATACATATTTTGTTAGATTAATACCTAGGGATTTCATTTTTTGGAGCACTTTTAATGAAAGTGATATTATCATAGTTAAGGTTTTAAGTTCACTATTTCTTTATTTTATAAATATTTATTGAGCACCTATTTAGGTAGTACACGTATAGTCATGACCAATGCCTAGTACAATTGTTTGTTTGTTTTAGCTTTCTCTTTCCCTTAAGAAGAATTCTCCTAAGTCATGAGTTTACCTCTGAGTATTGCTTTTATGGATCTGGGAAAGCACCCGGTAGTTTTATTGCAGTAGAGAAGAACGAGGCACTGTATGAGTTATCTACATTAATCATCCATCAATTCTCCAGAACAACTGTATAAGGGAGGCACCATTATCTTCAATTTGTAGACAAGCTGAGAAGTAGCAAGTCTAAGGGCTGGAGTGCAAATCTAGATATGTTAGTCATCCCTTTCACTCTCTGAGGATTCTTCTGTTTGGCATGGTTCTCCTCGGAGTACAAATACTCTGCCATTATATTCTTAATGTCCTCTTTAATGTGACTTTTCTTAGGAAACTTTATTTTCCAGTTATTTTAAATTTTCGTTGTTTTTTTTTTTTTTAGTTTAATTTATTAATTCCAGGTCTTAATTTCTGACCATCTCAAAAAGTAGTGTGTAAATTCCTCCTCTTAGATTTATTGGATTTCTTAGCGGCCTACCGTGATCTGTGTTTATTTGTGAGCCGCACGTCCTCCCCAAGAAGGTCTAATCCAGGTGTGTGTGGTATTGGGTTGGTTCTCCCTGCCTCAGTGTAGTACAGAGAGCCAGGTGCTCCAACGCACAGCCCCTCTCAGAGAGTTTCTCTTAAGGGCCAAGGTGGGGAAGGGTGGATGGAAGAGAGAATGATCCCTCAGGGGTCCCAGGAAATGCTGCCTCCTTTGGTGTGGTAAGCCTGGCCACCCTGGGACGGCCGACCTATCAGGTGGGCTGTCTGCGGATTCTGTTCATTCATCACGCCTGTCATTCATTTTCGTTCAAGTGACTTGTGGCTGGAATGGCTCTGTTCCTTAGTTGACCATCTTCTCGGGACATAATGGTCCTGCCTTTGACACACGCTTGTATGAATATCATCATGACTTTCACTCTTCCTCCTCCGTGCTGGCTGGCTCTTCCCCTGAGCCCGGATCCTATCTCTCAACAGCCCTTGTGGCCAGTGTTTTTAACAATCCTGCCCCACTTCTGTACATTAGCATTTTAAAAACCTTCAAAGTTCTAGCTCCATCCTGAAGTTTTCTCCTAATATCTCTAATCTTAATATTTAAAAAAAAGATTTTATTTATTTATTCACAAAAGACACACAGAGACAGAGAGAGAGAGAGGCAGAGACACAGGCCGAGGGAGAAACAGGCTCCATGCAGGGAGCCCGACGTGGGACTTGATCCTGGGACCCCAGGATCACGCTCTGGGCTGAAGGTGGTGCTAAACCGCTGAGTCATCCAGATGCCCCCAAAAGATTAAGATTAATCTCCCATTTTCCCTTCTAATTTTAAATATTTTAATTATTCTATTTAAATATTTAAATATTCTTTCTTTATGTTATTCTGATTTATCCTATTTTTATATATTAACATTTTAATGCTTAATTATGACTTCTTAATTATAATGACTTTTTTTGTCTTTTCTAATTAATGCTATCTATTTCATGGATTAAAATAAATTGATAAGTTTTTATCTAACATTTTACTGTTTTCATTTCTGTATCTCTCTGCCTTTGGTGCCTCAAATAATAAACAGGCAGTTAGATTTGTTTTTTTTTAATCAGTCTTAAATTTTATGACTTGATGGGCCATTTAGGCTGCTTACAGCCATAATATAATAGTCATTTGCTTATATAATATTTAAGTATTATTATCTATCATCCTATGTGACATGGTAAAGATTATACGTCCCTGTCTCTTTTCTGTTGAGGGTCTTTATTTGTGACTTTTTGTTTTTCACTCTGCTAGTATTACGGAAGGATATTTTTTCATCTTAAAGACTGAGTGTGTTTAAACACCGCTCGATGATTTAAATAATGTTCTTTTTGGTCCTTGCAATCACCATGCGAAGTACTTGGTAATTACCTTCAACACCTTTAACAGTTTGGATGGTCCATGGTTAACTAACTCTTCAAGGCCCGATTCCATCCCTGTGGGGAGCACATCATCCTGCAGAATGCAAATGCCACGGCCAGTGTGCAGGGCTTCCTGCCATTTATTATGGACTCCTCATCATCTGTCTCCTACTCCATACCCTACTTTTTGCCCCATGTTGACACATTTTTTCCCTATTTCTCCAGGTCCCAAGTCATGGCATCGTCATTCACTTTTATGCAGAATTTCCTTCCTTCTGGTAAATCATTTGTGACAATTACCTAATAACTCATCTTCTGGCTTCTCAAAACCTTGTCTAGGACAGTGGGAGGCTCAGTGATTGAGCGTCTGCCTTCAGGGTGACCCCGGGGTCCTGGGATCGAGTTCCACGTCGGGCTCCCCACGTGGAGTCTGCTTCTCCCTCTGCCTATGTCTCTGCCTCTCTCTGTGTCTCTCATGAATAAATAAATAAGATCTTATTTAAAAAAACACAAAAAAACCCTTTTCTTTCCTGATTACTGTTGTGGGAAGAACAGCCAACTCTCTCTAGCTTGAATCCCAAAGAACTTAGCTTCTTGAAGGACATTTGAGTCACATTCCCAATACTTTTTCTTCAATAAAAACAAATCTAATAGTCAGTCTACCCTATCTGTCTGTCTATCTGTCTACCTACCTACCTGTCACATTCTTTTAGTTGCTGATGTTTGATCTAAGTTGGCCCTTCTAATTGTTCCCATTATGCTTTGGCCATGGATATAGGACTAAAAACAGTAACAATAACACCAAATTTCTGGGCACTATGATTCAAGAATTACTCTAGGCTTATTTCTTCTTTAGTCACTTGGAATTTTCTTATAATCAGTATGTCTTGTTCATCAGCTCATTGAATCCCAAACCCTTTACTGGAAAACTGGGGCACAGGGGTTGGTGCCCTGTGACTTTTTCTCTGCTGTCTTTCTGGAAGTGGATATATCTCTCCTCTCTGTTTTTTTTTTCTTTTTTTACTTTGCCAATATATGTTATTTTTGCTTGCTATTCAAATTCTGTTCTTGAGTTTAGTAGGAACTCGGTTACAACTAATAATTTGATTACTTTTAAATATGTCACAATCGACATTTTGACATCTGGTGCCATGGTAATTTGTAATTGCTACAACCATTAACGCCTGCAGCATAGATAAAATAAACCTGATTTCTTCTCTAGCTCTTTTATTTCTCAAACAAGCAAGCACATTGAAACATAATCAAATGGGAGAACTGATTCCACCCTGAATTTTAGAAGAGTGAGTGATTTGTAGACATTTGTGCCCTTTTAAAAATCAAACTTTTAATTATGAGGTGGTAATGGTGGATTCACATGCATTTTGATAGAAATAATACAGAAAGACTTGGTGTGCCCTTTACCCCTTTTACCTAATGATAACATCTTTTAACACTAGACTGCAATAGCAGAACCAGGATATTGATAGTCAAGATACAGGTAGTTGAATCACCACGAGATTCTCTCTTTTTACTTCTAACTCTTACGATCAACCACCACCACCCTCCTTCTTACCACCCCACCACCCGGACCCTCCAGTCCTGGCCCTGACCTCTGACAACTACTGGTCTCCATTTCTTTCATTGTTTTTCAAGACTGTTATATAAACGGAATCAGACATTTTGAGACTGGCCTTTCCCCCCACTCGTTATAATTCTCTGGCAATTCATACAGGTCGTGTGTGTATCAGTATGTTCCTTTGCTACCACTATTTATCGCATAGAATAGTATTCCATGGTGTGGAGTACACGACTGTTTAGCCATTTACCCATCGAAGGGCATCTGAGTTGTTTCCCTGTTTTTGGTTATTACAAATAAATCTTCTGTGAACGTTATTACACAGGCTTTTGTCTCAACATAAGTTTTCATTTTTCTGGGATGAGAGTCCAAGGGTGCAATGGATTTGTTTTTGTGCTGTCAAGTCTGGAGAGTTCTTTATTTATTCTAGACACAGTCCTATATATGTGGTTTCCAGATACTTTACTTTTTTTTTCTCTCAGTCTGTGGATTGTTTTTTTTATCCTCTTAATAGGATCTTTCACAGATCACAGGTTTTTAATTGCGCCAATGTTCAATTCATCATGCTTTCCTTTTATGAATCATTCTTTTGGTGAGAAGTTTGGATCTCTTTGCCTAGTTCTAGATCCTGAAGATTTGCTCTTTTTTTTTTTTTTTTAAACAATAGTGCCTTTTACTTAGAAAATTGCTTGCTGCTCTCTTCTCAACTGAAATCAATAGTCTTAGGTCCAAAGTTTAAAACTATATAAATGAACACATGGACGAATTAGCCATAGCAGAGATAGCTGGGATCTTTAAAAAGTATCTTTGATGGCCCTGTTATAAAGAACCACAAAGTGCCTCTTCTGTAGGAACTGTCATGAAAGAAGGTAGAGCATGGAAACAGAGGACTCCCATTCTGTGCGCCTTAAAGAGTTATTGGCAGATTCCCAGAATGAGGGGCATCCTATAGAAATGTCAAGGAGGAAACTGAGGCCAGAGGTCATGCAACATGTGAAAACATTCATTTGTGGTGAATAAATGGCCTGCCTGGAATTCAAGTACAAACAGAGCTGTGGCTTGTTCACCTAAGACTGTTTACCCTCCTGGATCACGGAACCAATGGTGGCTGACTCATACGATTAACAAAGGGTTATAACCCACAAAAGGTTAGTAAGAGGTAGGGATATTGTTGAGAACTAGACAATAACTAAGAGAGCTACAACCATGCACTTTGGGTATTTGGGTCTTCTAATTAGCCTAGTCTTCTAAAGGGTCAAAATTAAAAATAAATAGAGGTCAGAATTATAAGGTGGTGGCTTCAAACTTTATTATTTCTAGAAAGGGTTTGCTACTTTGAGACTAAGTTCATGGTGACTTGACAAGTGGTGATAGGAGTTTCTTTTTAGAAGTGAAATTTAGGGGCACCTGAGTGGCTCCGTCGGGTAAACGTCTGATTCTTGATTTTGGCCCAGGTCACGATCTCAGGGTCACGAGACGGAGCGCCGTGTCAGGCCCTGCGCCCAGCAAGAAGTCGGCTCGACATTCTCTCTCTTCCTCTCCCTCTGCTCGTGCTCCTTTTTTCCTCTCTAAAGTAAATAAATCAATAAATAAAATCCTAAAAAAGAACCACCCTGAAATTTAAAATAACTTTTCAGAGTTAAATACAGCAGAGGTTCTGTATACAGATTTTAAGGTGAAGTCGATAGTCATTTTTCTCTAATAAAACACAAAACAACACACTTTTATCTTCCAGGCTTCATATTTCGTCTCTCAAGAAACTCGTCATCCGGAGCATAAGTTTGCATAACATATTGCAGATTAGATATTTACTTTCTTTGCTCCAGCCTTTGGGCCTTAGCTAGTCTGCTGAAAAAGGTGCCAGTCTATACCCGCAGAAGGAAAAAGAGGCGCTGGCAGTCTGTGGGGTCATCTGACAGGTGTTGCAGGGCTCCGCTCATCCCAACGTCTCCTGTTCACGGAGCCTAAAACTTCTTGCCATCCTTCCAGTTAAAGGCCTCTCTCCAGAAGATCTTTTTTAAAGATGGAAATATCTGGACACCTGGGTGGCTCGGGGGTTGGGCATTGGCCCAGGCTGTGACCCCAGGGTCCCGGGATCGAGTCCCACGTCGGGCTCCCTGCATGGAGCCTGCTTCTCCCTCTGCCTGGGTCTCTGCCTCTCTCTCTGTGTCTCTCATGAAAAAATATATAAATAAATCTTAAAAAAAAATAAAGATGCAAATATCTTACCAAGGAAGTAGATACTAATATCCTCAAGTGACTCACATTTCTGCACCCACCCCTGAGTGACAGTAGCACCCTAAGGAAGCAGGAACCAGACAGTTGTATTCAAAGGAGGCGGCTAGTAAGGAAGGAGTGGGGGGGCCTTCTCGGGGGCCCATCGCAGCACAGGCGCAAACTTCATGAGAGGAAGGTTTCTGAGGTCAGACCTTCCAACTGAATCTTCTTTTGCAAAACTAACCTAGGCACTTCCAAGTCTAACCGAGGAAATTGTGGGGTTTTTAAGAGCCACGTTGTATACAGTTTTTCAAAAAATTAAGTTTCGGAGGCAGTTTGCGTACAGTAAGATGCACAGATCTTACGCGCGCATCTCGGTGACGTTTGGTGAACGTACATAAGCCCCTTGTGAAGAACACAGCGACTAAGGTGGGGCCCATCGCATGGCCTCAGAGATCTCCCCCTGGTCCTTCCCGGACACCCCCGGCCCCCGCCCCCGGATGGGCTATCACTGTGCCACGGAGGCGCTTCTTCTAAATGCCGTCCCACAGCCGCTTCTGTGAGTCTGACGGCTTGTGCCCGTCCGGGGTCTCGGGACCCAGCCGTGGTGCTGGTGTGTCCTGGGTGTCCTGGGTGTCCTGGTTTGGCCTTCAGTGCCGAGTGCGAGTTTACCCCAGGACTGCACCGCAGCCTGTTTTCTCCTCCCCGTGATAGACATTGGGCTGTTGCCCGCTGTTGCCCACCACGAGCGAAGCTGCCGTCAGTGCTTTTGTGCTAGTCTGTTTGTGGGCGTCGGTCCTCATTGCTCTTAAGTGCATGCCCCCGGGTGGAGCTGCTGTGTCAGAGGGTTAGTGTGTGGGGACTACGGACCCTGCCACGAAGGGCTCGTGCTGCTTTACACTCCTGCAACCCGCGTGAGAGGCCTCAGGGCTCGCCGGTGCCTGATATTCTCAGTCTTTTTCGTTTTAGCCCTTCCTCCAGGGACGATCTATCTCGCTGTGACTTTTATTATTTACTTTAATTTAAAGTCAGTCAGTTGGCACATGGTGTATCGTTAGTTTCAGAAGTAGGGTCCGTGATTCATCAGCTGCACGTACCACCCGGGCGTCCTTCACGCCCATCCCGCTGCTGCCCCGTCCCCCCCGCCCCCCCGCAACTCTCAGATTGTTTCCTGGAGGTAAGAGACTCTTATGGCTTATCTCCCTCTCTGATAATTGTCTTATTTTAATTTGCATTTCGGTAATGACTAATGATAAGCAGCACCCACTCCTGTGGACACTGGCCAGTCCTGTGTCCTTCGGTGAAGTGTTTGCTTAGGTCTTTTGCCCATTTTAAAAATCCAACTTCTGGGCCTACTTGGAGTTACTTCCTATTGGCTGCATTATCCCCTGGGTATGGATCATACGTCCCTGCTTCTCTGCAGTACTGCTTAGTTCTGGTTACGTGCAGGACACTGTTGTAGCTACCCCAGACTCTCTCACATTCTTCTGAGAATTACTGGCTTTCTGGTTTTTGTAGATACTTTAGTAGATAATAGCCTGGGATCTAAGTGCAAACCTCATCTCCTTTAAGCTATAACTGCTCCTAGTATCTTTGTTCTGTTTTTATTTTGCTTTTAAGCCTGACATTAGGTGAAGGTTTTTTTTTTTTTATTATTTTTATTTTTATTTTTATTTTTTTTTTTAGGTGAAGGTTTTTTCATTGTTGCCCTTTTTCAGATTGAGGAGACTTTTTTCTATTATAATATTGCTAAGTGTTTTCGCTTTTAATCAAGAATAGATGTTGAATTTTTCAAAACTATTTTGAGTCTATTGATCGGATTCTGCAGTTTTAATTTTTAGTCTATTAACGTGGTCAGTTACATTGATTTTTAAATATAAATCAACTTCTTCCTGGAACAAACCCCATTTGGTTGCAATGTATTTTTTATTTTATAGATTCTTGGATTTGATTTGCTAATTGTATTTTAAGGATTTTTGCAACTGTGTTCATAAGAGATATGTATCTGTGATTTTCTTGAAATGTCTTTGATTTTGATATCAGGGTAATTCTGGCCTCATAAAATAAATTGGAATATATATATATATTTTTTTTCTTGAATTTTCTGAGACAGCCTGGATATAAGATTGATATTATTTCTTCCTTAAATTTTGGTAGAATCCACCTGTGAAGCACTAGAGGCATGGGGTTTTCTTTGTTGGAAGGTTTTAAATTATGAATACAATTTTTAAAAAAGATTTCATTTATTTATTCATGGGAGATACAGAGAAAGGCAGAGACACAGGCAGAGGGAGAAGCAGGCGAAGGCAGATGCTCAACCACTGAGCCACCTGGGCGCCCCTGAATACAATTTCCTCAACAAACATTCTTTAAGGTTATTAAGATTTTCTGTCTCTCCTTGTGGTAGTTTGTGTAAGATTTGTTTATCAAGGGACACGTCTATTTCATCCAAGTTGTCAAAATTATGGGCATGTAGTTGTTAACAATATTCTTTTATTGTTATTTTAATATCTGGAAAATCTATGATGGTCTCCTCTTTAACTGCAGATACTGATAATTTGTTTTTGATTTTTTTCCTTGAATACTGTTGCTAGAGGCTTATACCTCTTACTAATTTTTTTCAAAAAATCAGTTTTTGTCCTTGTGGATTTTTTCTATTTTTCCTTTGACCAATTTCCACTGCCTTTTTTTTTTTATTGTTTCTTTTCTTCTATGTCTTTTAGGTTCAATTTGTTCTTCTGTTTTTTTTTTTTTTTCCATTTAAAGGAAATATCTGATATGGTTTCGAAAAAGCAATAGAAAGATTTGCATTAGTGTATACTTAGAAAACCTATGTTGAACAAATTTTGCAATCTTATTTCTGTTATCAAGGGAACTAAAAAAATTAAATGACTATTGTAAATTTAATCTCAATCAATTACATACGAAGGGTGTGAAGATTGAGGTGCATAGAGAAATCATGAGGCAGAAAATCCTTGTCAAACCAAACTCCTAAAAATAGCACTTTAATGTGGAGATGGAATTATAGTTATATATTTCAGGCAATTACACTGAATATGTCTTTTTTTCATTGTCTCTGCCTTATCAGTCATTATATGTGAAATTTTGTCTTCACCATTGACATATTGATCACATACATGTCAATTATGAAACATTTCCTCACAATACATTTCTTTTAAAATATATTTCTTCAATTTTCTGACATCAAAATGATGTATGGTATGGTTAGATAGCTTATATTTTTTGACTTTTATAAAAGTTTTCTTTTTATACCGGTCTACATGTGTGTTTTTCCACTCATAATGTAAACCTATAAGCAAGCATATTGTCTATCCCTATAGCTTATCCTAGACTTCAATAAATGTTTATTGTAGTGTTTTTCCTTTTATTTTTTATTTTTTTTTTGTGTGTGTTTTTCCTTTTAGATGCAATGTTTCTTGGCATTTGAAACATTAAAAAATTGTCCTTTTAGTTTCTGAAGAATGAGAATCTGATTTTAAAAGTTAATTGGGCATAAAATATCATATTAAAAGATGAACATGAAACCAGTCCTTTTTTTTTACTCCAATTTTCCAGCTAGGATTTGGAAACCATGTGAATGAAGATCAATTAAATATATAGTAAGACATAAGATCAGAAAAATGTTGATAATTACTGAAGTTGGGTGTTGAATAAAAGTGGGTCATTATACTGTTCTCTCCACTTAGGAATATGAGTGGAAAGTCTAAAAATGTCTATTAGGCATGCACGTATGGAAACTCAAAGAGATGGGAAAATTGTGTCTTGTCGTTGAGATTTCTTGTCTAAGAAAATATTTCCAAACATGGATGGATCTTGGTTTCATGGGCCTACAGCTAATATGGTACAGAGGGGAAGGTTCTGTCTGAGAAAATGAGAATGAAACTATGTGAACAGAACTTGGTAAGAAAGGGAATATTTAGAAGAGAAGAAGAAATCACTACAAATTATTATTTGTAGACGCTGACAAATAATAAACATAACCATAGTGAAATATGAATGAACTGCCTCCTATTTAGTTTTTCCCCTATATTTTTGACTCATTTTCTTTGACTGACTCTTGATGTGACAAGATTTTGTAATACCATTTTCTATAGAAAGAATAAATGATAATTTGAACTTTTCAAATGTTTGGTCACATTTTTTTGACAGTTTAGAAAAAATTTTAAGCTTCATAATTCATTATTTGCAATACCATCTATAATTTTGGAATTTTTTTACTTATTTAAATATTTATTTGAATCTTAATTTGCTTTCCATTTTTGAATTTTGATCCTTATGCAACCAAGCCCACCTCTAAGTAACAGATTAGTGTTTAACTTCATAAAAATATATTCTTATGTTATTCTGTGGGAACATTTTTATTTTTAAAGATTTATTCATGAGAGACACAGAGAGGCAGAGATCCAGGTAGAGGGAGAAGCAGGCTCCATGCAGGAGCCCGATGTGGGACTCGATCCCGGGACCCCGAGGTCATGCCCTGAGCAGAAGATGGACACTCAACCGCTGAGCCACCCGGGAGTCCCTGGGAACATTTTTAGAAGCAAATTTGGCTCTTCCCATGGTATTGAAAGTGATCCATCCTCTGTATTGTACGTAGTATTTTTTTCAGGCAAAATGTTAAAGAGGATAAAGGGTAAATCTTCTCATGATTATCCTTTTTTTTCTGGGAAATCAGTGAAGTTGAAGAAAGATTTAAAAATGAGAAATGAGGGGGAAAAAATAAAAATGAGAAATGAGGGCTGCCTGGGTGGCTCAGTCTGTTAAGCGTCTGCCTTCAGCGCAGGTCATGACCCCGGGTCCTGGGATCAAGCCCCGCATCAGGCTCCCTGCTCAGTGGGGAGTCTGCTTCTCCCTCTCCCTCTGCTGCGGCCCCTGCTTGTTCTCTCTCTGTGTGTCAAATAAATAAGTAATATATTGAAAAAATAAAAAATGTGAAATGAATATATAGGCGTCGTCACACTAGTGCAAACCCGTGGTTGACTCTGTTCCATCTTCCGTCTGGGAGATACCGTAAGAGGCAGCTTATCCACTCACAGTGAACGGGGTGTCCCCCCCCCCAGTCCTATTTTTTTTTTATTACAGTCACATCGTAGGGTAGTTTTCTATGAATTTGGGTGAAACTAGTTTGATGCCTACCTACCCCGTTTGCAGCCTGGAGCTCCTCTTCCTGCCCCGGGTCCTTTATACCTCTGCCCCGCTGTGTGAGGGGGACGATGGCGAGAGGACGCGGCCGCACGTCCCCTGCACGTCGGGCACGAGTGTGGAGAGGTCCCGGGGACGGCCTTGCACATCCGCCCGCACACGGGCGCCGCTTACTCTCTTCCCTCAGCTCAGTTTCTAAGCCCACAAAGAGGGGCCCTTGGGGCACCTGCTCTGGGGTCCCCGCGATCTCCCACGAATTGCAGGAATGAGCAGAAAGCACTGGGGCTTGGGAGCGTCGAGGGGAGGTGGGAGGGGGTCGCATAATACCAAGAGGAGAAACCCAAGGCCAGGGGCGCGGAGGAGGGGGACCGGGGTTCGTCTTGCCCGCTCTGCTGATGACCCGAAGTTTGAGGAGTGAGGGCAGGGAAGCTCCGGCGTGTGAGGCCTCGTCCTCCCTCCCCCAGTCTTAGGAAACCTGCTTCTCCGTCTTACGTGGGGCCCCATTCCGAGGCCTTAGGGCGTCTGGTCCTGTGCCCTCGCTCCCCTTTCAGATCGAAGGCTCCTGAGTGGCTGCTCCGGGCCGCAGCTTGACACGTCAGGACTGACCCCCTCTGTGCTGCCCCCGGTTCCTTCTTCTTTCCGCGCCTGCATGATCCTTTGTGTCACTGAGGTCGGGGACCGAGACCTTATTGGCCGGCGGGTTGCTAACGAGGAGGCCGGGGGGCGGGCGGCCTTCAGGTTTCCCCAACACAGACTTGCTCACAGAAGACCTCACGTGTGTCTGCAAATGATGATTTACTCTGCGCGTCACTCGGGTTATCCTCCTCGGGACCCCGAGAGAGCAAATACCTTAACCTACGTCAAGAAATTCATGATTTAAAAAAAAAAAAAAAAAAAAAAAAAAAAAAATTCATAATTTTAATATAACCGCGTTCCTTGAAGCATCGGTATAACTGGGGAGAAACCCCACCGACCGCGCCTCCTCCTTCTCCTCAGACGTGGGCTCGCTTTGTCAAGAGCACGCGGGAGCCTTTCGCCACCCTCTGCTGCGGAGGCTGGTGGGGGCCGTGCTCTGCCTAAGGGCTTAACATGCTAAGAAAGTTCTCTTGTCTCTTCTTTTTTTAAAAAAAGAGACTTTTAGTATTTATTCCTGAGACACACAGAGGCAGAGACCCAGGCAGAGGGAGAAGCAGGCTCCACGCAGGGAGCCCGACGCGGGACTCGATCCCAGGACCCCGGGGTCCCGCCTTGGACCAAAGGCAGATGCTCCACTGCTGAGCCATCCGGGGCCCCTAAAAGTCTATTTTCCAAGCTCTGGTTCTTTGTGCTGTTGAGAATCAAGACCTGGAGTGGACGGGCCTTGATGGAGCGCAGCGATTTGACGTGCCTTGGAGAAGGTGGAAGTAGGCCTGGAATGCGGGGGGGGGGGGGGGGGGGTGAGGAGCTGCCTTGGTTTGCGCGTGAAACCAGGTGGAGGGAAAGCCTGAGCAGGAGGGAGGGAAGGGGCAGGGGCTGGGCCACCTGCAGGGAGCCCGCGCTGTGGAGGGAGCCAGGGGGTGGGAAAGCCCCTCCGGCACCAGACACCGCGTCTTTGAGCTTGTTTTCTACACTGGATGGTCCTTTGCTCCCCACAAATTTTACTCAGAGTTTTGGCGGAATTTATCATCATGACGTTGGTGTGAAAATAAGGGGGGGGGGGGGCTCCAGGTGGGGCAGAGCGACCGGAGAGCGGGGGTTGGGTGGGGGTGGCCCCACAGGAGCCTTTGCCCGCAGGGAACAGCTGTGCTTCTCAGGGCTCAGCCCCGAGTCCCAGCCTCAGATTCTCGGGGCCACTTGGGGGGAGCCTGTGGGGCCTGGAGCCCAACCTCATGGCTGGCGGCCTGCGTGCCCCGCTCCTGGCCCCGTCCTCACCGCTGGAGGCCCGTGTGGCCCCCTCCCAGCTCCGTGCTCACCGCTGGAGGCCCATGTACCCCCTCCTGACCCCGTCCTCACTGCTGGAGGCCCGTGTGGCCCCCTCCCAGCTCCGTCCTCACTGCTGGCGGCCCATGTACCCCCTCCTGACCCCGTCCTCACTGCTGGAGGCCCGTGTGGCCCCCTCCCAGCTCCGTCCTCACCGCTGGCGGCCCATGTACCCCCTCCTGGCCCCGTCCTCACTGCTGGAGGCCCGTGTGGCCCCCTCCCAGCTCTGTCCTCACTGCTGGTGGCCCATGTACCCCCTCCTGGCTCCGTCCTCACCGCTGGAGGCCCGTGTGGCCCCCTCCCGGCTCCGTCCTCACTGCTGGTGGCCCATGTACCCTGTTCTGGGCTCCGTCCTCACCGCTGGAGGCCCGTGTACCCTCTCCCGGCTCCGTCCTCACTGCTGGCGGCCCATGTACCCCCTCCTGGCCCCGTCCTCACTGCTGGAGGCCCGTGTGGCCCCCTCCCAGCTCTGTCCTCACTGCTGGTGGCCCATGTACCCCCTCCTGGCTCCGTCCTCACCGCTGGAGGCCCGTGTGGCCCCCTCCCAGCTCCGTGCTCACCGCTGGAGGCCCATGTACCCTGTTCTGGGCTCCGTCCTCACCGCTGGAGGCCCGTGTACCCCCTCCTGGCTCTGTCTTCACCACTGGTGGCCCGTGTACCCCCTCCTGGCTCCGTCCTCACCGCTGGAGGCCCATGTGCCCCCCTCCCGGGCCTCCGAGCACCCCTGGGCGAGTGTCCGAGGCCTGGAGCGGTGGGTGGGGGGTGTCACTGTGTGCCAGCAGGTGCCCCGGCCTCCCCTGGTGACACTGCTGTCCCCGTGCAGCCCTCCCCTCCGACGATGGGCAGAAGCAAGCGGGGGGCTGGTGTCATGGTGCGAGCACCCCCAGCGGCCGCCGCACCGCCTCGTGTCCTGGCACCGCCCGTTGGCCCTGAAGCACCAGGGGTCCCCGCGGCCCTGGCCTCCTCACCACCGGAGCCTGCTGTCCCCACCCCGCTCAGCCCCTGCCCTGCGGAGTCGGTGGCGCCACTGCCACGGCTTAGAGGCACTTGGTCATTAATACCGGCGCTATTGATGATTGATTAGTGGTGGTACCAGTGTTTAGTTGGTAGCTGGGTGCCAGGATCAGATTATTATTTTTTAAATATTTTATTTATTCATGAGACACACACGAGACAGAGACCCAGGCAGAGGGAGAAGCAGGCTCCCTGCAGCGAGCCCGATGCCGGGCTCGATCCCAGGACCCCAGGTCCCACCCTGGGCCCCACAGGTGCCCCAGGGTCAAATTATGAAAAAGAAAAGAAAAAGAATGTACGGGCCCATCTGACCTTTGTGGCCTTTGTCGCTCTCCTGTCTGCCTCGGGACACCTGCTTCACGTAAACCCCTGAAGAGTCGGCGACACTAGTGCCCGTGTGTGATGGTAGCGTGGGCACCCACGGGCACACGCGCACGCCGCCCCCCAGCACGGCCACAGCCACGTCCGCAGGTACGCGTGGGTCTCTGTGCCGCGCGTGGGTTAAGACAACGGAGATTTTGTTTTTTCTTACATGTTTGCCAAACGTGAATGACAATTTCATTCAAACATTTTGATTTTTATGTGGATTTTAAAGAAATCCCACCTCAACTACTCCTTTATAATCAGAACTATTATTTCCTTTTTTAAAAAAATAAATTCATTTTTTATTGGTGTTCAATTTGCCAACATACAGAATAACACCCAGTGCTCAGCCTGTCAAGTGCCCCCCTCAGCAGAACTATTATCTCTAGTCTGTGGATGGTTATTTTTTCTGAAAAGGTGTGCTTCCTGCCTAGCAGAGGCCTCACTTGCCTTTGGCCAAAGAGCCGTGGTGCCCAAGAGACCCTTGGAGGATACTTGTAGCTTCAGGTGCTTCGCGTTTCCATAAATACCAGTCGTACGGATGAAGCTGGGGGGGCTCATTTGTTGCTTACCTAGAAAAAATGCTAATAGATATTGGCCCGGCTGCACTTGAGGAATCCGGATATTGTCTCGATCCCAGAGTCGATCACGATCCGCACTCGTCTATTCCTTCCGAAGACTCTCTCCGGCTTTCCCCCACCGCCGAATTCATTCTCATCACCTTGATTTCAGGAACACACAGGCTAACGCTCTGGAATTCCACCTGCCACGCTTTGCTGCCTGCTGAGTGATTTTATTTTATATTTCATTTCATTTCATTTCATTTCATTTCATTTCATTTCATTTTATTATTTTATTTTATTTATTTTATTTTATTTTTAAAATTAAATTAAATTTAATTTTTTAATAATAAATTTATTTTTTATTGGTGTTCAATCTGCCAACATACAGAATAACACCCAGTGCTCATCCCGTCAAGTGCGCCCCTCAGTGCCCGTCACCTAGTCACCCTCACCCCCCGCCCTCCTCCCCTTCCACCACCCCTACTCTCTCTCCTTCTTCCGTGGCTTCATTTTGTTTTTCTCCTTGGCACTTACCACCTTTGCACAGCCTGTGTAATTATTCAATTATTTTACTTATCGCCTGTCTTTCCCCATTAGTGTGGGAGCTCCGTACAGCCAGGGCTCTGTGTATGGTCCCCCCCCTGCTGTCTTCCTACCCCGGAACCGTGCGTGCCACGTAGTAAGTGCTCAGTAAATAACTGCTGAACGGCGAATGAGCGAGTGGAGGAATCTAGGGCCGCGGCTGTGCTCATAGCTTCTTACTGGCTCTTGCGCGAACGTGGAGATGTGCGGTTTCTGTCCCGGGCATCGGCGAGAGTTTAATGAAACGCTGGACTCTCTTCCCAGAGGGTGTGTGCTCATTCAAACACATTTACAACGAGTGTAAAAGGTTCGCCCATGAACCCTCATAGACATTTCTTCCTAGTTCTAAAATTCTGATCACCCCCGCTGTGTTCCTCCCACAGAGTAACCCCTCATTGCTCTTGCCTTCCACACGTCCGCCTCTTAAATTTGTTCACTAAATGAGTTTTAAAAAACAAGTCAAAGTGCCCTGTCATTTTTGCAGGTGTGCCCCGACCTCAAAAGTCTTTACTGTGTTAAATCTTACACGGGACACTCATCATGGTCCCAATGTAGTTTTTGAATATTTGCCAACGATCTACGTCTGCCGTGGAGCTCGTAGCTCCCACATGGGGTTCTGTGAGCATCAAAGAGCTGGTTTTGTTTCCTCTTCCCCCACCACTGCCCCCCAAACCAGCCCGCTCACAGACCGGCGGCTGGTTCTTCACCCGTCCTTCATTTCTTTGGATTTCTCATCTCTTCCAAGTCCTTACTCCAAGTGTCTGGTCTTTAAGGTGCCCTCCGTCGTTGACGCACTGTTGGGTGTTTATTTCCTGGATTGCAGTTCCCTTGGCAATTAGATGCTTATTTTGTTTTTGTCACTTTTTTACTTATTATTCAGTTAAAACGATCTCTTATTCCTCCCTTGATACTCTAAAATTCTCGAAGGGAAAGAAATATGCCCTTCTTCTGCTCTTAGGTCTCCTCATCGTGTTCCATATAGTTAGTAGGAAGTGGATGCTGCTGATGCATTGTAGCAAGTGAAGCCAGTCGAAAACTACATCGATGTGACCTTGTAAGATAATAGGAAGGTTAAGATACCTTCAAGGTGTGTCCTGTCTTATTTGGGATAAAGGATTTAATGAAAGTCAATGATGACTTACAGTAATATCACATTATTAGCCCACCTTGAAGAGGGTATACACATGGACTACTCCTACTAGACTCAACACTTGGTCTTGTTTATTCTGTGAACATTCCCAAAGAACAAGTTGATTTGTAGATCTTTATTTTTAAAATTTTTCAAAGTAAACTCTATGCTCAGCCTGGGGCTTGAACTCACTGCCCGGTGATCAAGAGTCACATGCTCTACCAACTGAGCCGGCCACGTGCCCCATATTTTGTAGATCTTTCAAGAATACTCAGTCCTTTAAATAAAGTGGGATGAGATAATATCACTCATGACACCAGGAATTAAAATTCTTTAAAATTAAGTGAATTAAAAAGTTTCTCTCATTTTCCTTTTTTGGAAGTGAGAAAGGAAATGATTCATAAGAGGAGATAACTATTGTGGTGGTTTTTTTTTGTTGTTGTTGTTTGGTAGGAAACTTAGTGGGGCTGTCACCTCTGAAATCAGTCCTCCCTATAACTATTAAAAAGTCATAATAGTACCCAAAGGCGTATTCAGATAAAGAACTGGAGTGAACACGTGTAGTGTTTTGTGAAGTAAGGCATATTCCCAAACGTTATGAAATTAATTGCATTTACTTTCTTTGGAAGTGACAAAGATGGAAACTCCTCAATGACTAATGTTTTCAACTCTGATCTGTATTTCTCTCATTTCTAGGACAAACGTTTTCACAAATGTACAAAAACAAAGCAGACAGATTAAAATCTACGCTAGTATTTCTGGCTTGATGGCTGGAAATGCCATCATATATGCTCACACTTTGGGTTCTATTTTCATTTATTCATGTATTTTAAGTAGGGTCCAGGCCCACTCTGGGGCTTGAACTCACAGCCCTGAGATCAAGAGCCAGGTGCCCCTGTTTTTGATTTTAAAAGAGAAATCAGTAGTAGCTTCCATTTCCTTTTCCACAAATAGAAGGCAGGGTGAGCCCAGAGCAGCGCCCTGAGGTCGATTCCCCGTCTGAGCTTTGCCAGGCTCTTCACCAAGCTTTCGTGAGGGATGGGAAGCTCTGGATTTCTAGACACTGGCCCTGGGGTTGGGGTTATAACCATGTCGCCAGCGGCACAGAGGCCACAGCTGCCCAGTGGCTGGGGACCCACGTGGGTCATCTGACGTCCTCTCGAGAGAGGCTCCTTTGAAGTTCCCCTTTTATGATGACTCGACAGGTACCGCCAATGCCAACCAAGCTTTACCAAGGAGCTCCCTGGTTTCTTTGTGACGGCAAGTCACACCTGAGATGCCGAGGCCACGCTGTCGCTTTATCACATGGTCTTCATGCATGTGTGGCCCTGATGCGTGTGTTTGGGAGGACAGCGAAGCGAGCATCCTTCCTGGTCTTCCCGGCCACAGGCAGCTGTGCTCTCCCAGAGACGGCCGCGCTCACCTTGGGACCTGCCGTTGGGCCTGCAACCTGCCAATCTGTGTCGCAGCCGGGTGGCCCGGCAGGTAAGGTGTCTTACCTGTGTGCGGAGTCGCCAGAGCGGGCCGGCGGGTCCAGGCTTGCTCGGGGCACCGGCTTCATGCGGGGCGACAGTCGCCCTAGCCCAGTGCAGATGTGCCCACGGCCAGGTACTACATGTCCGGTCATCAACAGGTAGTGCTTTAGGTGCCCCGGAAGGTGTGCGGAGGGTGTTTGCAGTGAGGCTTTGTGTAGCCGCAGGTGGACGCAGAATGGTGATGATGATGATGATAAGGAGGAGGAGCAGAGGGAGGAGGAGGAGAAGCAAGAGGAGGAGGAGCAGGAGGGGAGGAGGAGGAGCAGGAGCAGGAGGAGGAGGGGAGGAGGAGGGAGGAGGAGGAGCAGGAGCAGGAGGAGGAGGGGAGGAGGAGGGGAGGAGGGAGAGGAGAAGGAGAAGGAGTAGGAGGAGGAGGGGGAGGAGGAGCAGGAGGAGGAGGGGAGGAGGGAGAGGAGGAGGAGAAGGAGTAGGAGGAGGAGGGGGAGGAGGAGCAGGAGGAGGAGGGGGACGAGGAGTAAGAGGAGGAGGGGAGGAGGGAGAGGAGGAGGAAGAGTGGGAGGGAGGAGGAGGAGGATTGGGCGCAGGAGGGGAGGAGGGAGAGGAGGAGGGAGAGTGGGAGGGAGGAGGAGGGGATTAGGAGGGAGAAGAGGAGGGGAGGAGGGAGGAGGAGGAGCAGGAGGAGGGAGGGGAAGACGGAGAGGAGGGAGGGGAAGACGGAGAGGAGGAGGAGGGGGAGGAGGAGGAGGCAGCCGTGACTTTTGCCTGCGGGGCGTGAGCCCAGAATTGTGGTCGCCGAGGCCTGGGCGTCCTGGGGACGCGGCCTCAGGTGATGCGGGGCCGACGGCGGGGGGGGTGGGGGGGGTGGGGTGGGGGGGGGTGGGGGGTGGGGGAGCGCCTCACCCTGCAGGTGCGAGCCGGCGGGGGCAGGTAGAGATGGTCTGCGCGGGTCGGTGGGAGGCCCAGAGGCAGAGGCAGGGGCGCGCAGGGGGGAGGCGGGCTCCGGGGAGGCCGATGCGGGCGGGAGCTGGACCCGGGGTCACGCCCGGAGCCCCCCGCCCCCCCATGGCAGGTGCCCTCGCCCTCGCCCTCGCAGGGGGGCCGCGGGCATCCTCTGGGGGCGGCCGTACAACCCCTGCGTCTCTTTACACCGATTCCCTGAACTTTGGGTCCTGTACCACTGAAATGCTGGTGTTGATACTCAGCAGCGATGCACGCAGCCTGGTTTTTTTAGGGACTGATGTGGGCTTTTTTGTCCCACGAGGAAGCTCCAGTGGCCACACTGCAGCCTTAGCCCTGCACAGTGAGGAAAGCGCCTGCCGCCACCTGGTGACAGCGTGTCCCAGTGCACAGTGCGGGCGGAGCGGAGAAGTCACTGGGGCGGGGGGGAAGTTTCAGTGCAAGGGGGTCCAGGGAAGGGGGTCACGGCCAGGATGTGTGCGCATTTCCTCAAGGCCTCAAACCTTCCGTGTCTGACACCAAATATGTGCCCTTTCCCTGAAGTGAGCTTCTGAAAACAGGTGCCACTTACTGAGCACGAACACGGCCGGCGTCAAGCACTTTATGTCCATCATTTTTCTTTCTTTCTTTCTTTTTTTAATTTATTCATATGAGAGAGAGAGAGAGAGAGAGAGAGGCAGAGACACAGGCACAGGGAGGAGCAGGCTCCATGCAGGGAGCCCGATGCAGGATTCGACCTCAGGACCCCGGGGTCACGCCCTGGGCCAAAGGCAGACGCTCCACAGCTGAGCCCCCGGGGGGCCCCTTTATGCCACATTTCTGATGGATTTCCTTAGATTTAAGTAAATTGCAAAGTAACATAAAACTGCGTCTTCCTACAGATACCCCACCACGGGGAGGAGCGCAGAGTGAAAAGTGTTTTGGCCGCTGCTTTTGTGTCTCTCACTCAGTCTCCAGAGAAGTAAGCAAATAGGCATTTTGGTTTGTTGGTCTTAAAAATGTAAATGGAACTAATGTTTTGATGACCCTGCAGTTGACTCCTTTTCACTCGGTTCCATGTCCTGCAGATCTTTCTGCGTCAGAGCTACAGAATTTACACACAGTAGACGCCGGATAAATGTTTGCAAAATAAACCTTAGACTTCAATCACATACTCCTTTTGTCCAAAACCAGACATTATGCTTTTTTTTTTGCTCCATTTTCATCTATTTGAAGCATTTGCTCCTCCTAGGTTATTGTGGGTCTGCTCTCCTTTTTGATTATTCTTCATCAAGATCTCTTTCATGGCAAGTATCTCTTTCATAGCAATAAAGATTAGTTTCATCAAAGATCAGTTAAAATGGGGCACCCAGGGGCTCAGTGGTGGAGCACCTGCCTTCGGCCCAGGGCCTGACCCTGGGGTCCCGGGATCAAGTCCCACGTCGGGCTCCCTGCATGGAGCCTGCTTCTCCCTCTGCCTGTGTCTCTGCCTCTCTCATGAATAAATAAATAAAATCTTTTTTAAAAAAAGGTCAATTAAAATGTGTGTGTGTGAGTGTCATTTTATTGGATAATTTTCACATGTAAGCACCAGACTCTAACTTCTTATTCTCAGCTGTCTCATATAAATTTTTATTTATTTATTTATCATTTTTTACTATTTTTATAACTCAGTAGTTCTCAAGTTTTACTGGGCGTCAGATGCACCTGGGGGGTCCTTGCGACCCAGGTTGTTGGGCACCGGCGCACAGTCTCTGGCTCGGGACGTGTGGGGAGTGGCTGAAAACGTCCTTTCCAACACGTCTGCACGTGGTGCCAGTGCTCCTGGTCCAGGGGCCGCACCCTCAGGGGCACCGGTCGGTAAGACTCTCCCTGGACCCGCCACGGGCTCGCTTCCCGGCCCCTGCTGTAGGTGCCCGCAAGGAGCAGAGCCCACGGGGAGCGTGGAGAGAGGCCTCGGCGGGCCGCGGGCCTGGAACCATCTGGTGCGAGCAGAGGCTGGAAGGGACTGTCGCTCTCCGGGTGGCCTCTCCGGGGCTCATGCTCCCACCATGCGGTATGTGCTCTGACCTCCAGCGGTTGCCTCATCCTGGAGTCTGAACGGTGGCATGAGAGTGCCTCGACTTGCAGAAACCAAGATGCATTTATATTCCCTTCCTGGTGCTAGCTGGGCCAGGTGACACTCCAGGTATTAAGTGAGCTGAGGCATCCAGCCAGGTGTCTTCTCCATTTCATGGTTACGGCCGAGTCAATACTGGTGCGATTCGCCTTGTAAAAGTGAGTGCAGGAAACTGTTGTCCAAGAATCTAAAATAGGTGAGACAAAGAAGGACTTAAAAACAAATTGCCATAGAGTTCCTGTCTCCAAATGTAGTAGAATCACCGCATCTTTGATTTACAAAAACTGCCTGCTTGTGCGTATATTGGGCAGAGAAAATAGTCATTTACGGCCTGGATTATACGAAATACAAATGTAATGTATGTATATGAAACACAGAATGGAGTTTATTCTTGAGAATGATGAGGTGTATGAGGTATATTCATACTTCTAAGAGTTTGATCTGCTAGATGAATTGTAATTCTTGTAAAGGCTTAAATATTCACATTTGGAGCAGACACTTTTTAATGTTGATGCACAATCAATACCCTCGGAATCAAGAAAGCGCATGGGCCCGATCAGTATATTTGATCCAGGTTGCTAACGCGCTTGAAATATTTGTGCAAAGAAATTTTGCCACTTCTGGAAATGGAGCAAAAAAAATGTTATTAGCTATTAACTATAGGCTTTCAGTAAGCGTGCGACTACCCGTAAAAATATATAGTATTTTTTATGTGTTCACTTGAACTTCACGTCAATGGCATCATAATCGTGCGCATCGTTGTTCAGCTCCCTTCTGTCCCTCAATTTATTCGTCTTAACTGCTGTGTAGTATTCTATCCACATCTATCACGAAGTTTATCTCTTGCCTTACATTTTTTTTTCTTTTAAACTATTTATTTTTTTTTAATTTTTTTTATTTATTTATGATAGTCACACAGAGAGAGAGAGAGAGAGGCAGAGACACAGGCAGAGGGAGAAGCAGGCTCCATGCACCGGGAGCCCGACGTGGGATTTGATCCCGGGTCTCCAGGATCGCGCCCTGGGCCAAAGGCAGGCGCCAAACCGCTGCGCCACCCAGGGATCCCTCTTGCCTTACATTTAGTTGGCATTTAGATTGTTTCCAGTTTTCCGTTGCTAGAATTCTTCAGTGAATGTTCTTGAACACATATGGTCTAGAGTCTAGAAGTGAAATTGAATGGCAGACACATATGCAGCCTTATTAGATGTTGCCAAATCGCTCTCTGAAATAGCTGTGCCATGTGAGGCTGCCTCTACTTTTGTACAAAGGCTCTTGTTTCACATTCTCCCTAATATTTGAATGTGAACGTCTTAAAATTTGTCTAGCCTGAAGTGTGAAATTTCATGGTTTTAATATTTACTGGTATAGATAATAATGCTGGTGCAGATACTGTGCTTCTTATTTTATTAGTTATTCGTCTTTTATTTTACACTTACATGCTAGGCCAATTTTTCGGCTGTGTTGTTTCTTTAAAAAAAAAAACCCTATCTTTTCTTTTAAAGATTTGTTTATTTTAGAGAGCAAGAGAGACAGTGGGCTCCAGGGTGGAGGAGGAGTACAGAGAGAGAGAGGGATAGGGTCCCAAGCACAGCCTTGCCCCTGAGCGCAGAGCCCAAGACCCAAGACCGTGACCCGAGTCGAAATCACAAGTAGGGTGCCTAACCGAGCCACCCAGGTGCCCCGTTTCTCTTTTTAATTTATTTTAAATTAATTAATTAATTAATTAATTAATTTTTAAAATATTTTTGAGAGAGGGTAGGTTTTTTTTAAAGATTTATTTATTTATTTATTTATTTATTTATTTATTTATTTATGAGAGAGAGAGAGAGAGGCAGAGACACAGGCAGAGGGAGAAGCAGGCTCCATGCAGGGAGCCCGACGTGGGACTCGATCCCGGGTCTCCAGGATCACGCCCTGGGCCAAAGGCAGCCCTAAACCTCGGGGCCACCCAGGGATCCCCGCCCCCCCCCCGTCTCTCTTTTTAAAATTGATTAAAGGTCTCCGTGTAATCTGAACACTGTGCCTATTCTTGGTCACCTACTTTGCAAATATTTTCTCCAGGTCGGTGGCTTGTATTTTAGTTTTATTTCACAGTAATCTTGCTGTTGCAGAGATTTGAAATTATGGTGTAAGAAATATTTTCGGTCCTTTTCTCTCAGGTTTTTATGTCTCTCCCCGCCCCTTCCCTTTTATCCCAGAAACCCTCTCTGGTTTGGCACCTCAGCAAGCCTGAAAGTTTGCCTTTTACGTCAGGCCTTTCATCCACGTAGAACTACGCCGTATGTTGCAAGTAGCATCCACTGCCTTTTCCGTGTGGATCCTTCACGGTGGTGGCTTTGGTCGTTGAATAATCTGTACCTTCATCTCTAACGTGTGTGTGTGTGTGTGGGGGGGGTCCGTTTGAGGGTTTTCTTAATTCTTGTTCCATTACTGTATTGACTTATTCCTGTCGTTGTGGAAAACACGCATTTCCCTTTTCCCGTGAGTCCACTTCATAGCCCCCTGGAACGCTTCCGGGCCTGCCGTGATTTCAGCGAGATAAGCAGGAGTCTGCGGACGTGCGTGTCCCAGGTGTGGAGTCCGGGGGTGGTCGCTGGTGCATTCCAGGTCTGTGCCTCCTGGGGAAAGCCGGGATTGCGTTTCCTGCTCCCTTTGCCTTCGGGCACGAGCGTGCGACTCGTTTGCGGTGGTCCCGGTCTTGCAGGGAAGCTGGGGAGCCGGCCTGTGCTGTGCCCCGCGGGAGCTTGGGGGCGGCCGAGCCCCGCTACACTCAGGGGTAGACGCGGAGCAAGCCCCGCGTGACCTTTGGTGGACACGCGGTCGAGTGAAAAACGAATCCTTGTTGTCTTAAACCTCGGGGGCCTTCGGCATCGTGCATCACGCGGATGCCCCTTGGCGCATCCTAACTGCTCGTTAACGTGAAGTTGGCAACTCGAGGATGGGCAAAAGGGCGCACAGACGCCTTGCTCTTGTTAGAAGGTGATGACGTTATTTTAATGTCTCTCTTTTCGCTTCCTTTCCCCGCTTCCTTCCAGTTGTCTCACCAGCGGGAGCCAGTTTTGATGGCCTGCAAGTCCTCCCCCAGCCCTCAGCTCCTCACACGGCCTGTCTTCCCCTCCAGCCTACGCGTCCTCTTTTTTTTTTTTTTAATTTTCATTTTTTTATGATAGTCACACAGAGAGAGAGAGAGAGAGGCAGAGGGAGAAGCAGGCTCCATGCACTGGGAGCCCGATGTGGGATTCGATCCCGGGTCTCCAGGATCGCGCCCTGGGCCAAAGGCAGGCGCCAAACCGCTGCGCCACCCAGGGATCCCACACATCCTCTCTTTGTCTACACTTTTAACGATGATGCCTGCAAACATAAATGTTTTTACCCAAAATCTGAGATGATGAAGATCAACCGCGTGACTCTAGAGAGGGGGGTCATCAGTGCGAAGCAGGTTGTCGCAGCTTCCTCTTATTATCGCATTGATGTCCGTTGACCTGATACACGTCTTAGACTGGCTCTCATGGCAAAAGCCATAATTCTCTGTTGGGGTTGATCACATTCACAAGCTTGTGTGTTCGGTGTCTGACTTTTATATTTCTGGAATGTTCAGGGTAGGAGGGTCAAGATAAGTCCTTTTATTTTCTTATTATTTTTTTAATAATAGATTTATTTTTTATTGGTGTTCAATTTGCCAACATACAGAAAAACACCCAGTGCTCATCCCGTCAAGTGCCCCCCTCAGTGCCCGTCACCCATTCACCCCACCCCTGACCCACCTCCCCTTCCACTGCCCCTACTTTGTTTCCCAGAGTTTGGAGTCTTTATGTTCTCAAGATAAGTCCCGATGCAGGGGTCGAGCCCAGGACCCCGGGATCACGCCCTGAAGGCAGGCAGACACTCCACCGCTGGGCCACCCAGGCTTCCCAAGAAAAATTTCCCTTATGTTTGATAAGTTCCTCTAAAAGACGCAAAGTCATCTCATGTTATGGTGGATTGGATGGGATGTGCGTGTGTGTGTGTGTGTGTGTGTGTGTGTGTGTGTGTGGGAATTCATGCCCAGAGCACGACAGTTTTAATCGTTGACACTTTAATGGGAAGCGTATGAGTCCTTCGATTGGAATGTTTGCCTCCTAACACCCAGAAGGCGTCAGGGGGCAGCGGACGGTGTGGGGCTGATGATGAGCAATCGCGGAGCACGGAGCCCCGCAGCCCAGCACGGCGGCCCACCCGGAGGCTTGGCGTCTGCCCGAGGAGGACGCGTTACCTCCAGACAGAACAGGACGCAGGTGTGAGAAGGGACGAGCTAGCGGCATCGGCCAAATTCCCGTTTTCTGGTCCTTAAAGACTCCTGGTGAGGGTCACAGACGTCCCCAGAAATCACCGCAACCGTCGAGAGCTGCCGCTTGTCCCTGTAATAGTTCCAGTGGCGAGGAGCCAGCCCTCCCGCGTGGACTACCTGCTGGCAGCCCTCCCGCCCCTGAAAGAATGACCGTGGTCTGGTTAATGAGCGTTTACATCTGATTCCTTCCAGGTGGTTCTTCGGCGCGATCAAGAGAACGGAAGCGGAGAAACAGCTCTTACATTCGGGAAATGAGCCGGGCGCCTTCCTAATCAGGGAGAGCGAAAGCCGGAAAGGAGACTTCGCCCTTTCAGGTACGGGCATGGCCTTACGTGGTGTGAGCGTGGCTCTGGGCGTCTGTAGGAACGAGCCCGTGGGGAGTGAGCCGGAGGTTATTCGAGCCGCCGTGTCTCTTGCTTCCGTGACAAGCACCAGGTTAACGCTGAGCTGCCCGAGAGTGACACGGAAGTTGGCAGACAGTGGCCGTCTCCGAGCAGGCGTCGCTGCAAGCCCGCGCCCTGGCTGGGACACGCAGTCGTGGGTCTGGCTGCGTTTTCTCACGTTTGCGTCGTGTAGGGGTCTATCCTTCCAGGGAACTGAGAAGCCGAAGCACAAGCTACACGTGTGTCCGAATGGATCTTTCCACGGTGCACTTCCAGTTGCTGCATTTCATTCGTCTTTGCCGGGCTGCCAGGAAGTCAGTTGAAGGGGCCCCTGGGTGGCGCAGCGGTTGGGCATCTGCCTTTGGCTCAGGACATGACCCTGCGATGGGGCCCCACATCGGGGCGAGCCCCTCCCGCAGGGAGCCTGCTTCTCTCTCCCTCTCTGCCCACCTCCTCCCCTGCTTGCTTGCTCACTCTCTCTGTCAAATAAATAAATAAAATTTATAAAAAAAAAAAAAAGAAAATGAATTGAAATGCTTAGTGCGGTTGCATTTAGTTAACCCTATGACATGCAAAATTCAGCCAAATGTGGTTTTCCAACTAGGAGTCAACTACATGTTTACATTGTATTAGGGAGGAGGACCTGAGGATGGTCTTAAATAGTTACAGGTGCTTCCATGCCTGCCCCTACCTTTGAGATTCTTGGTTTCTCGGGGCGCCTGGGTGGCCCAGTGGGTTAAGCGTCAGACTCTTGGTTTCGGCTCGGGTCATGACCTCGGGGTCATGAGATGGAGCCCCCCCCCCCCGTCCTCCCCCGTCCGGCTCCACGCTCCGGGCCGCCTCTGCTTGAGATTCTCTTTCTCTCCCTCTGCTCCTCCCCCCACTCACATGAACTTTCTCTCTTTCTCTAAAATAAATAAATAAAATTAAAAAAAATCTCTTTCTTGGTTTATGTTGCAAGGATACAGAATGTTCTTTTCTTTTCTTTCTTTCTTTCTTTCTTTCTTTCTTTCTTTTTCTTTCTTTCTTTTCTTTCTTTTCTTTCTTTTCTCTTCTTTCTTTTCTTTCTTTCTTATTTACTTGCTCATGAGAGACACAGAGAGGCAGAGACCCAGGCAGAGGGAGAAGCAGGCTCCATGCACCGAGAGGCTGATGTGGGACTCGATCCTGGGACCTTGGGGTCACAACCTGTGCCGAAGGGAGGGTCAACCACAGAGCCCCCCAGAGGCCCCCAGACCATGTGTCACGAGAGACTTTCTGTCCTTGCTCTGCTCTGACCTCTGTATTGCCCAGGCCCGTCATGTGTTACGGCCCCCTTTAAAGCGTGTTCTCTGTCTAGATGGCAACCTTTTGAGGGGAGGCATTTTGCCTTCCTTTATCCCTGCGGCCCTGCCCTAAGTGTCTGTTAACCCCGAGGCCCGAGGCCCCGGTGCCGCCTGGGTCGCTGCGCTGGCAGGCAGGACAGCTCTCATGGGGCACCAGTGAGGCAGCCCCGCAGCTCACGTGTCCTGGGAGCTCTGACTGGCGCCGACTCAGGCCAGGCTGCGTGTGTCCGGTGCCCACTTTCCTTACTCACACCAAGGCCGTCCCAACTATCAGGGCGGATGGACTGGAGCTGGAAGGGACTCAGGGCGGGGGTGATCAGGCGGTTGTTTTCAGAGGCTCCATCCCTCGCCCCGGCCTCTGCGGGCACAAAGTCAGTGTGGTGCTCTCCCCTTGCTCGGCCTCGGCTCCGCCCCTGCGTAGTTAGAGGACGCTGTCCTGATTAGCGTTTTTGAAGTGTGCTCAAGTATGATGTGCCACCGACCTTTCTAATCTTGCTTATACCCACGGTGATAAAAAAAAAAAATACAACAACTGATACAGGATGAGCATTAGCCACTTAGAATTAATGCCCCATCCGCTTGTGGCTTCATGCCAGTGCACACCTGTATACACCCAGGTGACATATGTATTTTATTAGATATAACTTTTTCCTTACTATGAAAGCAATATCAACATTTTTAGATAAACAGAAAAGCTCAAAGAATAAAAAATATCAAAAAAATTTAAAATTTGATATTAAGTATTTTGATTTAATATCAAAATACTTCTCCTGAGAAGCTTTTTTCTGTGCTAAACCCCTAAGTACATTTATTTATTTTAATAAATTTATTTTTTATTGGTGTTCAATTTCCTAAGTATATTTATTTAAATAAACACACTCATTCAGAAAATAAATTGAGATTATCTTGAAAAGAAAAAAATATAGATGTGTGGGTATATATGCATCTATATTTATAGGTCTATACACACATATTTGTGTGTGCACACTCGTAACAGATCTGGGTTTCATCTTTCTTATTCCATCTCAATATTCCGTGAACAGCTTTGAGTGTCTTTTCGTATTCTTCCCATTAACATTTTTAGAAATATTTTTAGAAATATCCATTGCGTGGGTATTTATTTTTAATAAATATTCTTAAATTTTTTTTATTTTTAAAAATTTGCGTGGGTATAATATTTTTAGAAATATCCATTGCGTGGGTATTTCATCATTCCACCCATTTCCTGTTTTGTGTGCTTTCATTATTTTTAGCTGTTTTGCTGCTCTAAAGTGTGATGCAGTGAACATCCTTATAGATAAATGAAGATTTCCATGAGAATATTACGCTCAGAGGAAGAAAAACGAGTCTCTTGGAAATCTCTATGCTTAATGATAAGAGAAAGAAGAGAATTCCTTATTTAAATGCACCCATGTTTGTTTATTTGGCTTTCCCAGTATCTATATGCAAAATCATTATTTAGCTAGAAGCTAGATTAAATGCTTTAGATCAGCATTAAAGGTATAGAAGAAGAATATCTCCATGAGGAAAACAAATGAAAAGAATTGCTTGAGTCATATCTTTGAATAACGCCCGGGCTGCAGCGACGATCCTGAACACTTTCTAAGTAGAATATTATGGAACAAAACAGCTTGACAGGCTTAGAACAAAATTACAAGGATATTGGCTTTTATGTGCCGAGAATACCCTCGCGCTTGCTTATGGATTGAGGAAGCTTTGTAGGCCTTGCTTGGAACCAGCACATGATTATAGATTCTTTTTGAACGAAGTCAAACAATTTAGAGTCTTTCAAACAAGTTATCTGATTGCCGCGTATTCACTGGGGGACAAAGTCAATGCAGACCATTCGATGCTACTGAAAGGAACATTTTCCTATTAGCCAGGAGGAGGGCTGCCCAAGGGACAAAGGGAAGGAAAAAGGTCTCCAGTATGTGCACATTAAAGCAAACAGCCAAACCAACACACACCCCAGTGCTGAGTGCTGGTTACCGCCCTGGATCCCCAGGCTCGCCCCACGGATGCGTTCCGGGGGCGGTGGTCCCCTTAATTGGTCGGAATTGATGGTCTCTGATTTCGCTGGCGGCTGTGCTGCCGGAGGAAGGCAAATAACCACTCCTTTTCTATCTCTGTCCGTCCCACGCGAGTTTTCCTTCAATGTATGGTCTTTGTTCCTCAGGCGCGGCGGCCTGCAGGTGTCCCAGGGCACGTCCCGAGCGTGTGATTTGCCGGTGCGGGCGGTGGGGCCTCGGCCCAGGTCGGGGAGGCTGCGGGGGGCTGGCCGTGGTCCCTGGTGGCCATGGCTCCAGGGGTCCACGGGGCCTGGATGGACACCCAGGGTGGTGATGCTTCCCAGGACCGCAGGACCCCATCCTCCAGCGGCTTCAGGCAGCAGGTGGTTTGATGTGCAGGAGGTGGTCACGTGCATGGGAGGTGGTCAGGTGCATGGCAGGTGGTCAGGTGCAGGTGGTCTGATGTGTGGGGAGGTAGTCAGGTGCACGGGAGGTGGTCAAGTGTGCAGCAGGTGGTCAGGTGCATGGCAGGTGGTCAGGTGCAGGTGGTCTGATGTGTGGGGAGGTAGTCAGGTGCACGGGAGGTGGTCAGGTGCGTGGGAGGTGGTCAGGTGTGCAGCAGGTGGTTTGATGTGCGGCAGGTGGTCAGGTGCATGGCAGGTGGTCAGGTGCAGGTGGTCTGACGGGCGGGAGGTAGTCAGGTGCATGGGAGGGGGTCAGGTGTGCGGGAGGTGGTCAGGTGTGCGGCAGGAGGCTTGAGGGCCCGCCTGCGCTGGTCCTTGACAGCCAGTTGGTTTTCTGTTGAAAAATACAGAATTTCGATGGCACGTCGACTTGCTTGGCTACTTTTTGCCTTCGATCAAGGCCTTTGAGGGCAGCTGTTAGGGTTACTATCCTTCATGTCAGGTCGGTGTCGGGGGTTTAGGCGCTTCCGTCGGTGTTTACAGCCCGCTTGAGGGGGTCCGGGGAGGGGGCGCTGGAAGTGGGCGGCGGGGGCTGCAGAGGAGGTTGTCCCGGGCTCCCCGGCGCGGGGGCAAGTCATGCGGAGACCTCCGGAGCGCTGGGGCCACTGCAGCCTGCCTCAGGGACGGCCGCTGCAGAGGCGCCTGAGGCCCCCGCAGCCAGAAGGGCCCCGCAAGGCCTGGCGGACGAGCCCAGGGCAGCACCCGGGGAGCCCGCTCGGGGCTTCCTGCGCTGGCTCCCCTCCTCGGCCCACCCACACCTGCACCCCGCACCCGGCCCGGGGCCTTTGCTGCAGGACGGCAGCGGGGGCAGGTGCAGCCCCAGGAGGCCACCTTCCTTCGGGGAGCAGACAATACAGTGGGGGGACCTGGAGGGCTTCCTGGAGGAGGAAGCAGGTGTTCTGGGCCGGTTTATGTGGTGGGACGGCGGGAGGCAAGGGCACGGGTGTGCGTGCGTGTGTCCAGGGGGGACGGAGCACGGGTGGGCCTGGAAGGGAAGCCGTGGCCACGCTCTGTGGACCCGGGGTGTCCGTGAGGAGCCGGGCCTGGGCCGGCGGCTGAGGGTTCAGCGACCGCGGGGTGGGCGGCTGCGAGAAGTCCCGGGCGCAGCCGCTCAGCATCCCCTCAGAGGCGGCGGCCCAAGGCGGGCTCTGCCCGGGACCGGCCCCCCAGGAGGCCCCTCTGGTGCTCCCCTTTGGCGGGGCCGCTGGGCTCGGCACCTGTGGGCTCCGGGCACGGGAGGTGCGGCAACTCCGGCGCCCTAAGGCCGGGCCTGCGGGAGGCGGACGGCAGGTGCAGCCCCTGTGCTGGGCCAAATCTAGGACCAGCCCCCCCGGAGCCCTGCCCGCCTCACGCATGCCAGCCTGAGGGGTCCCGGGATCCGACTGGAGGGGAGGGGGTGAGGACCTGGGGGCGGGGGTGACAGGTGGTGATGGCCGGTCGGAGGGGGGGTCCGGATGCGGAGTGTAGGGTGACCTCAGACCCCGGGCTGGGCGACGGGGCTGCCGTGTGCGGTCGCCGAGCTGGGCCCCGGAGGGCGGCTTGCAGGGGGGGAGAGGAGGACAAGCGCCACTGGCCGTCGGGGCCCCGGGGCCGCCGTTGCCTCCTGTGGGACCTGTTTGCGGCCTTGGAGCGGAGCACTTCCCGTGGGCGACTCCGGCCGCCGAGGACCTGGGTCCAGGGGGTGAGGTGACTTTCAGGGTGCTCTGGGCCCGCTGTGAACCCCGCCTTAAGGCGGTGGGACAGGCCTCTGTAGCCACAGACTTTAATTTATTTAAAAAGATTTTATTTACTTGGTATGGATGAGAGAGCACAGGGGCCGCGGGCAGGGTGCTGGCGAGGCGGGCCCCCCGCTGAGGAGGGCCCCCCGAGGCTGACCCGGGCCCCGGGGTCGTGACCTGGCGGGACGCAGATGTGGGACCCACCGAGCCCCCAGCTTCGAAGTGACTACGCCGAGGTGACTGGAGCGGATCAAGCTCTCGCCCTTCAGATCGCGGAGAGCCTGGCGAGGCTGTGCTCACGGGCCCCAGCGTCTCCAGGGGGGCCGTGGGCCGGGCGGGGAGGCCCGGGGCTGGGTGCGTCGGGGAGGACGCCCTGCGTCTGTCCTTCGTCCTGAGCCCTCTATCCCGGGGTTCCTGGTGAGCCCCTCCTTCCCTGTAGGTAAGGTGCCCTGTAGGGGCGCAGGGTCACGTGCTGGTGTCTTAGCGGGGACCACGGTGCTCTTTGCTTCTGGGCCGTTGCCCTGCAGCCGCGGCCGCCGGGGCACTCGGGGCGGCAGGTGCTCGACCCCTGCTCTCCCTGCCGCCCCCCGGAGCAGAGGGCCGCGAGGCCGGCCCCCCCCGTTCTTACCCCCAGCCCAGACCTGGCAACCTCGCAGTGACCCCGCCTGCTGCTGGCTTGTTCGACCCAGCGATTCCGCCGTGGCCGGCTGGTTGTCTCCAGGGACTGAGCCTTTTGTAGACGGGACAAGATGGGCAAAGGATGTCGCCTGGGCTGCGGCCGCCGCCCCGCTGGCTGGCACAGGTGCAGCACCCCCCTGCTCTGACCCTCCCCGGCCCAGGCCGTGCTTGCGGGACCCCTGAGCTGTCCATTCGCTCTTCGTTTAAGATGCTTGTGGACATGGGGCCCCCAGGGCGCGCCCACGGTTCCGTTACTGTGAACCACGGACGGAAACAGCTGTAGGTCCCACGTAGGAGCCAGTGGAAAGGGTCGGGAAAAATTGCTCCCTGAATTTATTATGCCAGGACACTTCCACGGATTCTGGGAGCATTTTTTTTTTTTTTCAGATTTTACTTATTTATTCATGAGAGACACAGAGAGAGAGAGGCAGAGACACAGGCAGAGGGAGAAGCAGGCTCCATGCAGGGAGCCCGACGCGGGACTCGATCCCGGGACCTCCGGGTCACGCCCTGGGCCAAAGGCAGGCGCCAAACCGCTGAGCCACCCAGGGATCCCCCCTCTGGGAGCATTTTGATATTGGTTAAAGATGTTTTGCTCTTCAAAAAATGCACATGCTGCAGAAAGAAATTTTTATGTTAATAACTCCAGTATCGCGTATAAAATGTATTAAATTTTAAACATGTTGGTGCCATCTTAGGAAATGCCTTTTAATTAAAGTCGTAATTTAGTTGTATTCAGCTTAATTGCAAATATCATTGCCCGTAATAGCAAGTGGCTTTTCTGTGAGTTATGGCATTTCTTAACATTTCCTTTTCTTACCATTACTACTGATAAATTGTATTTCAAATGTTTTTAAATACTCTATAAAGTTAAATTAACATTTTATTATGTAGCTCGAGTATCTATGTTTATGTCCGTCCATACACATACACACAGAGATGCACGGCAGTGAACCTTTTCTCTAGGGCTCTGGCTCATGGAAAACTCTTCTGTCTTCCTGAAAATGTACAACTAGCATTTCTAGAAGCCACAGGATTCTTTAGGGAGCTTGCATTCTATTTTTCTCCTTCTTCGTTCACTTGTCTCTGAGCACCGCATACCAATTCACCTCAATTTTCGTTTCTGGTTTTGTTTACCTTGTTTTATTTATTAAAAAAAAAAATCTTTCTGTATGAAGATTTTGAGCTATTTGGAGGAAAACATAAAAAAATGATGCATGTTATTATTGTTCATTTTTGAATATGACGTTTCAATAGTAAGTTCCAGATATTAAATAAATAAGTGGGAAGTTGAAAAGTCATGTGGAGGCCGGTGAACTTGCTAACTCGTTTGTAATTCATGATGCGGTCCATTCTGTTATTTTTTTCATTCTGTTAGTTGCCAAATTAATCTGATTTTTTTTTAAAAGATTTTATCTATCCATTCATGAGAGATGCAGAGAGAGAGGGAGAAAGAGAGAGAGAGGCAGAGACCCAGGCAGAGGGAGAAGCAGGCTCCATGCAGGGATCCCGGGACCCCGGGGTCACGCCCTGGGCCAAAGGCAGATGCTCAACCGCTGAGCTCCCCAGGCTGCCCTAAATGGATTCTTTATATTTTGTCCCGTTTGGTACTTCTACATGGAGAGGGTGGCCAGCTAGGAATTATTTGAGTTAGCATCCCCCTGTTCTCTACTTGGGGGCTCAGTCAGTGAGGCAGCCGACTTGGGCTCAGGTCGTGATCTCAGGGTCCCGGGATCCAGCCCTGCATGTGAGCCCTGCTCTCTTCCTCTGCTTACGGGGCCCTTTCCTTCCTGCGGAGTCCACCTTCATGGCCTCATCTGTACCTACGCACCTCCCAGAGGCCCACTTCCTAATACGGTCACCCCGGGGATTAGGGCTTCAGCATATGAATTTGAGGGGCAGACCAGCATCAGCCCAGAGCAAGGGCTGAGTTCCGTGCCTCGTGGCCCGCAGGCATGCCGGGGGAGGAGGGGGCGATCCACTCTCCTTGCAGCGAAGGGGTGAGGGCTGAACAATCACTAGACATTGGTCACATGTCCAGAGGCTTGGAGCATTAGCGGCCCTGCTACGTGTGCACTCATTCAACTGGATGGACAGGAGGACTGGTGCAGGGTTTGCTTTGTTTCCCCCAAATGCCAAGTTTCTTTTCATTGAGTATAATGGGGAAAAAAAAATAGAAGTGATGAGATTCTGTGTACGTATTAACTTTCCCAACATAATGTTCCAGAACATGAAGTCTTTGATAAGCTGAAAGTGGCCCATAGAACAGGTTCGGTGGTTTATTTATTTATTTTTTTTTTAAATTTTTTTTTTTTTAAGATTTTATTTATTTATTCATAGAGTCAGAGAGAGAGAGAGGCAGAGACACAGGCAGAGGGAGAAGCAGGCATCATACAGAGAGCCTGATGTGGGACTCGATCCAGGGTCTCCAGGATCACTCCCTGTGCTGCAGGCGGCGCTAAACCACTGCGCCACCGGGGCTGCCCGGTTCGGTGGTTTAAATGCATTTGAAGAAGACCTCGTGGTAGTTACATTCCCTCTGCCCTGACTCAGCAAACTAAAAAGTCTTAGAAGTCCTACAGCAAAGAAACTTAACTTTTCAACCCAGTTTCCCAAACCGCTTGATTAGAGAACCATTTATTTTTCTATAAAATGTCTGGGAAAAAAAAAAATAGTATAAGAGATGAAAAATCATCATCTGAAGGTGTAGAGAAAACTCTCCTTTGGAGGCATATTCCCTAAAAGGAACAGAAGAAAATTTTTGAAAGCATTTGATTTGCAATTATGAAATTTGAGAAAATACAAGTCCTAAGAAATTAAGCGTAAAAAGCAGCACAAGAAAGGCAAAGATGGGAGATATTAAACAGCAAAATTGTCACTTGAGGGCTGAGAAGAGAGAGACTTGAGATGCTCTTGGAGAGAGAAGAAAAACGTGAAAGTTTGTGAGGGCAGATAATGCGCACACAGGAGACATTTCTTGAAATTTGTAAGAATAATTAAATGCAAGCGACAATTAAATATGTGGTAGAAGAAAACTCTTCTGAGTTAAAAAACAAATCTGTGCTTGTGCATTAAGAGCACTCACATTGTTGTATGCAAAAAGATCCATACCTAGTGTGTCTTTTCCAAAATAATTTGCTGTCAGGGTGAACAAAGAATTCTGTGAGCATCCAGGGAAAAAATGATTTCAAAAGAATGAAAATTAAGTTGGCTTCAGAATTTTTAAAAAAGTATTTATTTATCCATGAGAGACACACAGAGAGAGAGAGAGAGGCAGAGACACAGGCAGAGGGAGAAGCAGGCTCCATGCAGGGAGCCTGATGCGGGACTTGATCCTAGGATCCCGGGATCACGACCTGAGCTGAAGGCAGACCAACTGCTGAGCCACCCGGGCATCCCCAGAATTCTTTTCCATACCCTTTTCCCCCCATACCCAAATTCAGTATAAACATTTTAAAAAAATGAAAGAAAAATTCACCAGTGATGAAAGGCAAAAACACAAAAAACAAAAAACAAAAACGAGAAAGACCTAAAGAACCCACAAGATAGTCTTTCTTTCTCCCTCGATCTTATTGATAAAGTTAAAAAGGTAACTGTGTACTTTCACCAGTTTTAATACTTTGTGATGTTTATTTTCTCTCCGACATTCATATATTGATCACGTAGACGTTGACACAGAGGTCCCAGATACCATGTTACTTTGCCTTTAAACACTTTGATGTTAGTATGTGTGTCCCCAGGGGTAAGGACCCACTTTCACGTTATCACAACACCAATATCAATCTCAGGAAATTTCACACCCGTGGAACAGTGTGACTATTATGGCGAGGGGACTCCAGTCCCTCCGGGTGTCCTTGCTGGCCCCTTGTTTCTTTATTTGTGTTTTGATGCCATAAAGGATTATGCATTGCATTTGGTTATTGAACCTCGTTAGTCTCTTTTATCCGCAAGAGTCAAAGCCTTTGAGGACTGTCCTTTGCATACCCCGTAAAGTCCTCTCAGCCTCTACGTTCACCCCTTCAGAGGACCACGCAAGGCCGCCTCCTAGCCTAGTCCTTGCTTCTCTGGAGTCCTACTGTGCTTCCGGCTGGACGACCCCAGCTACTGCGTGCCCATGCCTCATATTGCCCCCCCTCTTCCTAACCCTTTTTTCTTCCTTTCTGTGAGCAAGCTACTCAGGACTTAGCACAGTGTCTTGCATGTAGAAAAATTTTTTTTGATAAATATCTGTCTACTAAGGGTTGAATTGTTTTATTTATTTTTATTTTTTATTTTTTTTATTTTTTGCGGTTGAATTGTTTTAATAGTTTGCTACCGATTTTTTTTTTCTTGACTCGCTTTTCTTCTTTTTTCCCATAAAGATTTATTTACTTAATGGAGAGAGAGAGAGTGAAAGGAGGAGGGGGGGCAGGGGGAGAGGGAGGACAAACAGCCTCCCTGCCCAGCGGCTACATCCTAGGACTGTGAGATCATGACCTGAGCCACAGTCCAGAGTCTGACGCTCTGACCAACCAAGCCACCCAGGCACCTTTACTTTCCTTTGATTAGAAAAGCAATAAAAAATAAATTTATAAAATAAATAAAAAAGAAATAAAGAAAGAAAGGAAGAAAGAAATAAAAGAAAGAAAATTTCCCCAAAGCCATTGACTTGGAAAATGAAAATGAAAAAAAAAGCAAAATCTTGAAAAATTGGAGGAATATTTTGAACTATTTTTTAATCATTGAGTCATTCATTCATTCATTCACCCATTCATCATGAAGTTTCCTTTTCTGTGGGCTACATGGCACAACTGTGTAAACTACTGGCTCACCCTCACCCGTAACAAGCATTTGATTATTATGCATATAAAGCTCTTATATGCAAATTGCTTTTAGAGCCCAGAGAGCAATTATTATTATTATTTTTAAAGATTTTATTTATCTATTCATGAGAAACAGAGGCAGACAGGCAGAGACACAGGCAGAGGGAGAAGCAGGCTCCATGTAGGGAGCCCAACACGGGACTCGATCCCAGGACAGCGGGGTCATGACCTGGACCGAAGGCAGATGCTCCACCACTGAGCCACCCAGGGATCCCCAGAAGAGAACAATGATTTCCTGGATTAATAAGGGAGGACATTACAGGGAAATGAGACAACAGTCAACACTACCTAATAGTGAGTGGAAGTAAATGGAAAATAGTGGGCACAAAATTAATTTGTTTTTGTTCAGATAATGGCCATTGTTAAGAACCTTTCTTACTTTGACAAAAATCAGATGATGCTCCTTAGATTAAAATGGGAATTATGGGAACATCTGGGTGGCTTAGTGGTTTAGCGTCTGCCTTCGTGTGATCCTCAAGTCCCGGGATTGAGTCCCATGTCGGGGTCCCTGCATGGAGCCTGCTTCTTCCTCTGCCTGTGTCTCTGCCTCTCTCTCTCTCTCTCTCTCTCTCTGTATCTCTCATGAATAAATAAATAAAATATGTTTTAAAAAATGGGAATTATGGGGCACGTGGGGACTCAGTTCAGGGTCCTGGATCGAGTCCTGCATCAGGCTCCATGCTCAACGGGGAGTCTGCTTCTCCGTCTTCCTCTGTTCCTCCACCCACTTGCACTCTCTCTCTCAAATAAATAAAATCTTCAAAAAAAAAGGGAATTATTTTGAATACTTGGACAAAGTAGAGATGTGTAAATTATTCATCCATTACTACCGGTGCTTGAATGGCTATCAAGGCAGTACTAGCTATGATTAATGTGATCATGAGAAATCCAACATGAGTTTTATTTTTGAATAGCAGGACAGTGTCAGAGCTGAGATTTGAACTCGGGTCTCTCTAGACCTTGAGCCCAGGTAACATATAAACTTAATTATCTCAAACTGGGAGAAAGGAGAAAGATTAAAAGAAAAGTTGAGCAGTGGAAGACAGAGGAGGCAAAAGGGAAGAACATCTGAGAAGGCATGGATCGAACAGGAAATTAATCTTGGCTCTGGAAATGAGTCAGTGACCCACAGGCCTTCTAATTCTTCCTCTTTTCCACTGGTCCTGGGCATTCTCGTCCAGTTTATACTTCAGGGAAATAATGACTAATTAGATGTTTGCATTTCAAGGCTGCCTGAGTCTTAAGCATCTAATCAATTTCTTTTTAAAAAAGATTTTATTTATTTATTCATGAGAGACAGAGAGAGAGAGAGAGAGAGAGAGAGAGGCAGAGACACAGGCAGAGGGAGAAGCAGGCTCCATTCAGGGAGCCCGAAGTGGGACTCGATCCCGGGACCCCAGGGTCACGCCCTGGGCGAAGGTAGATGCTTACCCCCTGAGCTACCTAGGGGGTCCCTCAATTTCTTTTAGTTACTTTTGAATGGCAAAAAAAAAGTTGACAAAAAATCGAAAAAAATTGAAAAAAAATTGAAAAAGCCCCGTAGAATTAAGCTTTCAGCAGAGTCCACGTGGTATTTATACACAGTGATGTCATCTCTGATGCCGGATGTCAGGTCTGCCTTATTTTAGCCCTAAGGCTCTGCTGGCTCCTGGAGCAGGGCTCCCGCAGCCGCAGCAGGTGCAGACACAGGTGCAGGCACAGGCGCAGGCGCAGGTGCAGGTGCAGGTGCAGGGCCCTTGCTCCGGGGCTTTGCTCCCTCTCGCGGCGCCACAGGAAACAACAAGCTGTGACGGAGACAATCCAGGGAGTTTCTGTTTCTAGGGGTCACGACCCAGTAACTTACAGGAAGGGGAAGAACGTAGAACATCGGGTTTTGGGTAAAAGCACGTTTCAACCTTAAGAGAGCGCCTGTGCTGTAAATGAAAACACATCCGACTGACAGTAATTTTACTTTATTAATGTCAAAGAATTGACGGAGGTACAGATTTCCTTGGGGTGCCCGGGGGACTCAGTCGGTGAAGCGTCTGCCTTGGGCTCAGGTCGGGACCCCGGGGTCCTGGGTTCGAGCCCCACGTTGGGCTCCCTGCTCAGGGGGATCTGCTTCTCTCCCTCCTTCCTCTCCCCCCCCCGCCCCCGCTGATGCTCTCTCTCTCTCTTTTGTCAAGTAAATACATTAAAAAAAATCTTTTAATTTTTTTTAATGATTCAGGTATCTACGTACTATGTGGTGGGAGCTACACAGAGTGTGTTCATGGTGTGAGGAGCGAACGGAATAAATACAGTCCAACGTAATAAATTAGTAGCTCTGATTTTAAACTGTGTCTTTAAAATGATACATGCATATTAGCTGCTTTGTGACTATTTATCGGCTTCACATCCATCACGAAGTCATTCCTAATGCATTTCAGAAACATGCTTTGCATTAAGTCATTAGAAACCTCGGCACAGGAGCTGCGATCTGAGAAAGTACTGTAGTCTCCAGAGCCCGTGCACGGCAGGCACTAAATTTATTTTCCTATCTGTGTTAGCAGGACAGGAACTTTCTTTAAATCCCTTCTCTTTGCAGGGCTAGCCCCTTGTCACCTTCAGAAGCGTTTACAAATGTTTTGCCAGAAGTAAACTATGGAGGAGGCAGAAAGCATAAAAGGAGAAAAACAGACATCATATTCCTATTTTTGTATGATTTTAGTAAAGCATCATTTTTGGTGTATCTCTTATGTGTGAAGACACACTCACACAGGAAAGACATCAATATATTTACCCTGTTACTCTGGTTTCTACGAGAGTAAGCAAATAGCTGAAATCAAGGAAAACACGTCGCTGGACTATGCAGGGTAACGATGGGTTGGAGTAGAAATGAGAATTTCTTTCTTATGCCGGCAATTTGAAAGAAGTCTGGGAGCTGAATTTAATGCTACAAATATCTAGGCTGGGAGGGCGAGGGCCTCCGTGCTCCGGCTGGACGCTCGCCTTGCAGGTGCTATGGTCTATGACTGTGAGCCTTGTAGCCTGATTGGGTTTGGATTCTTCCCCTTTCATGGTGTGGCTTGGGGCAAATCACTCAGCCTCTCTGTGCCTCGGTTCCCTCTTCAGCAAAATGAAAATTAAAAATGGCATAGGGGGTCCCTGGGTGGCGCAGCGGTTTGGCACCTGCCTTCGGCCCAGGGCGTGATCCTGGAGTCCCGGGATCGAGTCCTGTGTCGGGCTGCCTGCATGGAGCCTGCTTCTCCCTCTGCCTCTCTCTCTCTCTCTCTCTCTCTCTCTCTCTATCATGAATAAATAAATAAATCTTAAAAATATGGTATCTACTGGGAGCCCCTGGGTGGCTCAGTCAGTGAAGCATCGGCCTTTGGCTCGGGCTGTGATCCTGAGGTCCTGGGTTCGAGTCCCGCATTGGGCCCCCTGCCCAGCGGGGAGCCTGCTTCTCCTTCCACCCCTCCTCCATGCTCTCTTTCTCTCTCAAATAAATAAATTGAAATCCTAAAAAAATATATAATGTCCACCCCTGAGTGGTGATCTTTGGATTAGATGAGTTTCTATAATACAGAGAAGGGACTTAGGGCATTGCTTGGCAAAAAGCAAGGATATTTGATATATTTGTTGTCATTAGCATCAAACCCGAGCAGTAATGAGCCTTCAGACCATTGGGCCCATCGTGGGAGCTTGCGGTCGTGGCCTGACGGGGGCGGGGGGGGGGGGGACGTGCTATTTGCAGTGTGGGATGGACCTAAGATGCTGCTGGTTTTGTTCTTTTCTCTGGGAAATTTGTGGTGCATTTTTGGCATTTTGTTTTGTTCGCTTTGGTACTTCAGGTGGTAAAAACCACGGGTTAGGTCCGGTGGTGGAGTTGCCGTCGGGGTGGGAGGGAGCCCCAGAGCCCAGAGCAGACTCTCAGCTATCAAGCCCACGTATCATCATCGCGTGCAAACGGGTACGACCTGCCGTGGTTCCGGAACCCCCAGAGTCTTCAGGTTTCATCTGTTGAGGTTGCCTCTCAGTTCGCTCTCTCCGAAAGTGGAAATCATAGTTTTTCTCCGCCGCATTCAAACGTTGCGACGACTGCATTTATTTCCGCACGGCGCCTGGCTAGCATAGTGGAATTAAAGAATTTGAACCGAAAAGGACTTTCAGGTCATCTGGCCACAACACTCCTTTAACGACGGAGGGGATTGGAGGTCCCGTGGGGTAAGTCACTCACCCACGGTGACACACGGAGCTGTGAGCAAGGGGCAGCCACCGTCTGAATTGGGTCTTTTGACGTCTTTTAAATATTACTCAGAAATCACGCTGCTTTCTTTAACATGCCCTCTGGTAGTCAGTTTTTGCCCCTAAAATTGAGTGGTTTAGTCCTCCGCACGAGGGTGTTGGTTGGTGGTGCTTGGCGAGGCTCTGTCCGCGCGGCCGGCCTGGGCCTAGCTCCTCGTCTCTTCCTCTCCGGGCCTGGGGCCGAGGGAGCCGCAGTGGCTGTCCCGGGTAAGGTGCTCTCGGGGTGAAGAGCGGGGGCGGGGGGGGGTGCAGCCAGGCTCAAAGCTTCTGCTGGGAGGTGCCATAGGCTGTGTTTGCCCCCACTCACCGCCCCCCCCCAGCCACATCCCGAGTCAGTGAGGTGGGCAAGGGTGTTACACCTGTTGGAAGCCACGGCAAAGACCAAGAAAGAATGATTCATGGACACGCCTTATATAAACGAAGGCAATCAGAGGGTTCAAAATCCAGTGCAGGAGGCACACAGTGAATATTGAAAGGGTTCGGGACAGGCTCCCCACCCCCCCAACCGTGTGCCACGTTGGCGTATGGATTACTTTGAGCTGGAGGCACTTGAGGCCTTGGGGGCTCAGGAGAAACTCTTAAGCCCAAAGAAGAATCTAAATTAGGGCTTTTCCAGAATACGAGTCATTAGCAAAATGCTTTCTATCGGAGTGACCCACCTGTACGGCAGGGCAAACGCCTAAGTACTAAACACCTGCTCTTCCCATCACCCCGTGACGTACATTTCCTTCCTCTGAAATCCCAGACCCCCCCCCCCCCCCCCCCCCCCGGCCCCGCTTCTCTGTAGTCGGGACGACATAGAGACCTCACGTAGCTTGGCTGCCTTTGGAGTTCCCACGTCCCCGTGAATTCCCCGCACGGGGGCTCCGTTCACGTTGATTTTTCTCCTGTTAATGTGTCTCATGTCAGTTGGATTCTTGGTCCAGCTAGAAGGGCCTCTGAGGGGGTGGGAACTTGCTCCCCACCCTTTATGGGGGCGGCACCGTGGAAGGAGTTCGGTAGCTCGGGTCGGGGTGCCCGAGGCCCGGAGGACGCCGTGGGCTGCTCGCTTGGGCGGGGGCCGCACGGGGGAGGAGGTGCCTGGGCCGGGCCTTGTAATGAGCTTGTCTCTAACAGGTAAGGGGAGGGGCGCGGTGGGGCTGCCTGGAGGGCCCGCAGGACGGGACGCAGCGAGTGCGTTCGGGGCCCTACACCTGAGCGCCTAAGCCTCGCGGGTAGGGGCAGCGGAGAACGGTCTCGAGGCTTCTGAACCGAGGCAAGGGGACACCGGGGAGCTCTCAGAAGGAGAAAGCTGGTGCAGATTTAGGTTGGCGAGAGGCCTCGGGTGACCGGCACGGGGGCCGCGACGGGGCCAGGAGACGGCAGCCAGGGGCTCCTCCCAGGCGGCGGCGAGGACTCGGGGCAGGCCTGCTGCCCAGCCTGAGGGGGGGGCCAGAGGTGGGAGGAAGCCGGGGACCCCAGCCAACCTGTGGTCAGCGGGCCGGGGCTTTAGGACGGCAGTGCCGGTCCCCGAGGTACAGTCCCCCAGCCCGATGTGGGTTGAGATTTGGCCTTGGCCCGTCGAGGGCCTGGGCTCCTGGAAGGCAAGAGTGGGGGCAGCGCCGCAGAGGGCCGGGCTCACGGTGGTCGTGACGGTGGGGCGATGGCCCGGGTCACAGCGGCCCGGGAGCAGCGGGTCGCAGGGGGACTGAGGCGGCGTTTCCAGGAGGCCGGGCCCGAGCCGCCCGCGGGGGACCCTTCCCGGCTCGCCGGCACCGTCCTCGTCGCCAGAGTGCACAGGTTCGTCTGCTTCCAGGGCTGGGAGCGCCTTCTCCGGCGGCCTGGATGCTTCCCGGCCAGCCCGCGGGGACAGCTGGCGCGGGGGCCACTTGGCACAAGAGGAGCCCTTCCGAGTGTCGTCACCTGCGTTCCAATCGCCACACGGGTTTCCCTGCTTTGCCCCATGGCCCAGTTACTTGATCTCCCCGTACACTTGGGTTTCTCCCCTGTGACATCCGGAAGATGGCATCTGTCCCTGGGTGCTGGCGGGATTAAAGGAGCCGTTACCTGGAGAAGCACTGAGGGCGCAGCCCACGGAGGCACCCAGGACGGTCCAGCCACATGCTGTTGTCGTGCATGGGGACAGCTGCCCGGAGGTGCCCAGGACGGTCCAGCCACATGCTGTCGTTGTGCTCGGGGATGGCGGCCTTTTGCACAGAAGGCCGGAGCACCTTGCAGTTGGGCCACCTTGCACTGGAGCACGAGCTTTGAACTTTTTCTGGGGGGAGGAGACGGATGATGCTGAGTGCTCACGCGGTTCACCTCTGCGCCCCGGAGCCGGTGAGCCCTCAGGAGGGTGCTCGGCCGCCTCCCGGTGCGGCCCGTGTCTTCGGTGAGGTGTGCGCTGAGCAGCGACGGGCGACGTGCCAGCGCCAGAGCCTCGCGGTCGTCAGCAAGCGCTTCTCTGAAGCAAACAGCAGGACGTGGCTCCTGGCACGTGTCCTCATTCAACTCGAAGAAGGTTCCAGGAACGAGAGCTACCGCCTCTTGGAAATGTGCGTGAATCGTGAGCAAATCACCAATCGCCGTCACGCGTGTGTAAGAACAAGGGAACAAGTGGAAGGACACGATAGCCTGCGATGAAAACCAATTTGCTAAGACGCGAGAAGCTCCTTTGTGTTTCGCAAGAAGATAAAGATTGATTTCAAGGTATTTTAATTCTCATTAATTACTCTCGGCAGCGACTTCCGAGCTGGCTCCATGTAACGTGTCCGCTGGTCCCTGGGTGGGGACGGCGAGGAGCCGGGTCCGGAGCCCCCAGCACGCGGAAAGCTTCCTGGCACTTTCAACGGAGTTCGTTTTTTTATTTTTATTTTTTTTGCAAGGAGGGAAAAGAAAGATGCTGTCCGGAAAGCTTCGAGATCTAAAACATTCTCCTGAGGAATCAGTAAATAACTACTTGGTTAAAACAAACAGACCAGGAATCGCGAAATCAGCGGTGGGAGGTTTCGCGGTTCCCGCCGTCGCTCGCTGTCCCCGCAGGTGGCTACACTTGGCTCCCAGCCCTGCAGACGGCTCAGGGCTCCAGAACTCGGGGTTTTGGGTTTTTTCTTCCCCCACCAGTAAAGGGGAGGGAGTGAGACTAAGTCACCCTTAAAATTTCTTCTTGTTCACACGTCGCCGCCTCTTTTTGCTGATAAGACGGGGAGCGCGTGCAGACTGTCTGCTCTCGTGTTGTTCTTCCCGAGGCGCCTTCTACAGTCTGAAAAGCAGCCTCAGCCCTTCCACGGACAGGCCCCCGGGCCAGCCTCTCCCGTTGATGGGCAGCTCGTCCCCAGGGCCTGACGGGCAGCGGGTGCACCTTTTCCTCATCATCTCACGTGTGCATGTGTTTGCTCACTCGGACAGGAGGTTTTAGGTTGGCTTGCGGCGCTGAGACACGGTGTCAACTACGACGGGACATAAAGAAGGACAAAAATCAATGAAAAAGAACAGAGAAATAGATTTTGCTGAGCTTCTAATGGGAGATAATTACCGCAGTTTAGAAATCAGCTTCGCCGCAGATTCCCGGGCGGGTAAGGCAAGCGGGGAAGCTCGTGCGGCCTGTCACTGGCTTACGCGGGAGGAGATGCTTCTGTCTGATTTTAAGCATCAAGTTCAAAAAGAAATGAGTTCCTGGGGGTCTTTGTACAAAGAAAATGCCAAGTATCAGGGGCAGCCCCCCCGGGGGGGGGGAGCTCTTTGGCCTGGGGCATGACCCCGGGGTCCTGGGATCGAGTCCCGCATTGGGCTCCCTGCATGGAGCCTGCTTCTCCCTCTGCCTGCGTCTCTGCCTCTCTCTGTGGCTCTCAGGAATAAATAAATAAAAAAATCTTTAAAAAAAGAATACCCAGTATCGGCATAGACAGCCTTGCGAGGAACGTGTGGACCCCAGGCGTGCACTGCTTCTCTAAAAAAGCCTGAACATTACGTATTTGTTCTTGCTTTAAAGTCCCTCTACCTTTATCGCCGCGGGGCTGGAAAACAGAGGGAGGAAAATGCCCACAGACCTGCCGATCTCTTCGATCTCTTCGTGTCGGCCGATGGGGTCCTCTTCGCCCCTGTGCCAGCGCGGTTTTCCCGGGGAAGCTCAGCTGGGCTCCCCGCGCGGCCGCGGGCCCCGGGGTGGGGGAGCCGCCCGGTGCAGCCTCGTGACCCCAGTTACACTGTTCTCTTAACTTTGTGTCCCTCTCATTTCCTTCGCACCTGATGTCTCTTCTTGTGCTCCATGATTTCACGATCATACTTCTAACTCTCCACTTTGAGATGTGCCGCGATTTAGCAGTCACCTGGCGCCATAAACCCGCTGCGGTGCCGTCCTTTTTGCGTATTGCTTTTCCTATTCTGGATGATGAGCTGCGTTGAGTTTCCCACGTAAATGCTGCTACTGAACGTCATGCTGGGAAGGGGCCTCCAGTAGTGGACGCGATGAGGACCAGCCTTTCACGACGTGTCGGTGTGATTGTGTTCAGAAGGCTGCTGCTGTGGCACCCGTTACGTTTTCCGTGTTTTCTTTCTTTTTTCCATGTTCTGTGTTTTCTGGACGAGGACCTATGTACGTGAGAAATTTCTCTCTCATTTCAATTCCAGGAATAGTGTTTTTTTTTTTTGTCTGGTTTGGTTTTGGTTTTGAGTCACAGCTGATGTTCCGACTCTTCAGGGAATCAGGTGACTGGCTGGATTTCCCTCAAGGCCCGAGCTGCCAGGAATGCAGAGAGCCCCATCTTCCGCGAGCAACCAGCAACCCTGGATCCGAATGCAAAGCCTGCCGGCCTTGCTCCTGGAGTAGCATCCTTTTGTCCTCCTTCCTTTAGTCACTTACTCTAGGTTTTCTTCCATTTTGATAATTTATGCAAGCCTTTGAGTCTTTCTGGAACAAAGCATGCATGTAGCGGAATAAATGCATGTCAGTATTTGGGTTATTTCCTTAGGGTAACTTCTGAAAAGTGGAAGCACTGACTCTCATGTCACATTAAATCTCAGCCCGGTGAAAGATTTTCTGTAGGAAACTGAGATAATATAATTCAAGCATGTAAATTCCTGGTGATTTATTGCAGATATAATACTGAGTGAGATGTTAGAGTCCCGAGAGGAATAAAGAGTCAGCTTGTTTCCTGGAGACTTTCTCTGCAATATTAGATGATGCAAATGCCGTTTTCATGGGAAACTGCAGGAGATACTTCCCAGTTATCTGGAAAAATATTCAGTGTGACAATTACGCATTATTAATTAAAGAGATGCTCATTTTCTTTTCTTTTTAGTGTGTGTGTGTGAATGTGGGCTCTACACCCAGTGAGGGGCTCGAACTCACCGCCCTGAGATCAAGAGCCGCATGTTCCACCGACTGAGCCAGCCAGGTGCCCTGAGATATTCATCTTCTTAAGATTTAACTTATGTATAAACGATACAATTGACATGCTGTTCTGAGGCTGTAAGAGCCAGCTTTGAAGGAGCGTTGCTTACTTTTGGAAAGAGTCAGGCCGTAGGGGTCTTGAGGGTAAGACCAACGTGGTTCTCAAAAACGTCATAAGTACTTAGTATATGGTTCAGGCTCATGATTTCTGGGCTACGACGGAAGAGACCGTCGATTTTTGTGTGTCAGGGTGACTGATGGTGCCATCTTTAACTTATAAAGGTCACTAGTGATTGCATATGTCCTCAAACAGTATTTTTAGTAAGTTTTCTTACGTCAACGAATGAGAACATTCTCTCTTAATTGCTCTTCACTTAGCCTTTCAGTTTAATAGAGGTACTGACCAACGTCCAAGGCGTATGTCCTTAAGGATCCACTAGTTGAGATGGATGCATAAAAATAGTTGCTCGTTCCCTTTGGTTGTGTTGTGTGCGGTTTTTTTCCCCAGATAAGGAGGTAACAACTTTTCCCCATGATACTGCTTTAATATTTTAAGACAGATGTACTTTCTCCTTTCCAAACTATTCATGTTGGGATCCTACTCTATCTGCTGTAGAACAATATAGAGTGTAAAGTGAGTGTGTGTCTTGAATTCTGTTTTATTCTACATATATATTTTTAAAGATTTTATTTATTTATTCATGATAGACATAGAGAGAGAGAGGCAGAGACACAGGCAGAGGGAGAAGCAGGCTCCATGCCGGGAGCCCCACGTGGGACTCGATCCCGGGACTCCAGGATCACGCCCTGGGCCGACAGCAGGTGCTAAACCGCTGAGCCACCCCGGGATCCCCTTGAATTCTGTTTTAGTGGAGATACAATATAATAGCTCAATTAAGTGTTATTTGCTTATTGGTATAGAGCAGCCGTAGCATGATTTCTGATAGCCACGGCTGTCTTCGTAATAGTTTTGTTTTTGTTTTTTTTTCTTTTTTTTTTAATTTTTATTTATTTATGATAGTCACAGAGAGAGAGAGAGGGGCAGACACAGGCAGAGGGAGAAGCAGGCTCCATGCACCGGGAGCCCGACGTGGGATTTGATCCCGGGTCTCCAGGATCGCGCCCTGGGCCAAAGGCAGGCGCCAAACCGCTGCGCCACCCAGGGATCCCATTCGTAATAGTTTTGAATGAAGACTACTAATAAAGGGGAGTTTCCAAGCGCAAGAGCTCTCTCTCACCGAATTAATAGCAATTTCGTCACTTAGTGCCTTTGGTGGCCATTGTTGTGCAGAGTGGGAAATTTTACTTTGAAAGTGGCTCCTTTTGGTTGACAAAGCGATTCGATAATGCTGATGTTCTGACACAGCACTCAGACATTGCACATTTAGGTGTATCTATCATCCTTTGTGAATAATGACACTCAAACTATCCCTGTGGGGGTATAGAGATAAGATCATTATTCTCATTTTCTAGATAAGGAAACTGAAATGAAATTCCTTGCCTAAGGTCAAAGAACAAATCACTGGTGGAATAAGATTAGGGCAGCGAGTTCTTGATTTTCAATCTGTTGTTCGATCATCTAAGCCGTAGTGTTTTACTCAGGACGGGAACAGATTATTATCAGTCAGGAGGAATGAGGCTCTGCCCAGATGATGCCAGAAGATGAGCTGAAAAATGAAAATCCGCTCAATCAACCATTTGTTTATCTATAAAACGCCAGACTGCTCTTTTCGCCGATATTTTTCACTGGAGCTACCAGCTTGTCTCCGTGTCTTGCAGACACAGTCTCTAGCTTCAATGCTCTTGTTGTATCCTGAAGTCCACTTCTGGAGGTTCTGTCTTGTACAGATCTAATTTTGGGATATCTTGCAGTTCGTACTGATTTATTTAGCAGGTAACTAAGACGTTAGCGGTGTGGTGCAAGGGGGACAGAGCTCCTGGGAAGCGCTTTTAGGCGAAAACTCACAGCACTGCTTTGTGTAGCGTCAGACACACCCTCTCCTACCGTCAGGGACAATCCCAGGTGAGGAGAATATAAAGTTAGGAGAAAGCTGAGTAAGAAAGCGGGACTTCTCGATCTGCCATCAGCCACTTAGGGAAGCACTGGAGCCTGGCAAAGAGGGCTGCAAGTGGGAGATGCCATCCCCATGGCACGGATTCCCCCCGATTTAGTTGCCCTGGGTGTGAAGGTGGCTGCGTCACCGCGCGCCCTGTGCCTCGGCCCTCACAGAAGTTCATGAGAAGACGCAGTTGAATTCTTTCAACGTTCAACAAACCCACGTCGTCCTCCTCCTTCATGCTCACCTACACCTCTGCAATACATCCTAATTCTTGGACATGTTCTGGTAGATTAATCTGTTGACGGGTGAAACATTTTCCCCCAGGTCAAACGGCATAAATAAGAGTCAAGATGTAAGCTCGGGATGCCTGGCCTTCTGGCTAAATCCATTCAATCATGACGCTCCTGAGTTTGTTGATGAATGGTCCCATTATATTTTATAGTTAGCCTTATGGTTTTTGCAGATGAACTACTAGAATGCTTAACTAGTCTGAGCTCCGTCACTGACGGTGACAATGGCACAAACATGATCATTCACCGATAGTCCGTAGAATTTGCAATAGGTTTGGCTCAATCACAAAGATCACAGTGAGCCAGAAAAGGAATAGAGAAAAATTCATCTCTCCCTAATTCTGAGACCCCCGGATTTCAATCTTTATCAGGAATGACCACTCGCAAATGTCTGGACTCACTACTAACGGATTAAAACCACTTTTAAAAGACAATCATATATTTTGGACTTGATTACTCAAGGATATAATATTAAAAGTGCCTTCACCCTGATTAAAAGGTATTGAATTTCCTCGATGTAGCTTCTGTGGTCTAATTTGTACGTTATAGATGGATGGATGGATGGATGGATGGACACATACGTACAGTCTTCCAGTCAGATAAATACCTGGGCTGTCAGAGATGGAATAGTTATATCTGGGTTAGGTATGCTGCAGAAACATAAAAAATAGATACAAATTTGAATGACTGTTCCTCTAATAGTATTTATATTCTGGGGCGAAGAGTGTTTTCCTCCCTTTAAAAGTAAAATTCCACCTTTAAAAGTAAAATTCCAGGGAAGTTTATCTTGAAATATTTGCATAATTACCTATTTAATTGTGCAGCAGACATCAGAAGCTTATATTTCACTTCAAATTCAAGAGCTGGTGAATCGTCGTCCATGCATTTAGCAAATGCTGATGTTATTTGTTAACTCTGTGCCGAGCTCCGATTAGATATTGGCTCAAAATAGCAGAGCCCCTGCCATCAGGGAGCTACCTCTACTGAGATCACTACATTCACTATTATTATTATTATTATTATTATTATTATTATTATTTTAAGATTTTATTTATTCATGACAGAGAGAGAGAGAGAGGCAGAGACACAGGCAGAGGGAGAGGCAGGCTCCATGCAGGGAGCCCGACGTGGGACTTGATCCCGGGTCTCCAGGATCACACCCCGGGCTGAAGGTGGCACTAAACCGCTGGGCCCCTGGGGCTGCCCTACTTTCACAATTAAATGGGGTGATAGGAGGGAGCTGGGTGGGGAGAGGTGCGTTCCACAGGGTGGGTGGAGAAGGGTGGTTCTGAGAATTTAAACTGAGACCCGCAAGGAAGGGGCCTGGCTAGGGCGACGAGATTTGTAGGAAGAGCATCCAAGTGGTGCGTTCAAGGCTCTGAGGTAAGAATTACATTTTGAAAGGACTGCAACGAGTAAAGGGAATTCAGGGAGAGAAAGCAACAGCCATCAGAAATGGTTGATTACTAAGGTGGAAATGATTGGAAATTTGCAGATTTCTTAAAGCCTGCTCTTTTATTTTAAGGATGGGGAAACTGAGGCCAGGTGAGATTGATGTGTTTTTGGTCATATATACAAGTTAAATTGTAACCTGGGTCTTGCATTTCCTGATCTATTGCTTTTTCTTTTTTAAAGATTTTATTTATTTATTCATGAGAGACCCAGAGAGAGAGAGAGAGAGAGGCAGAGACACAGGCAGAGGGAGAAGCAGGCTCCCTGCAGGGAGCCCGACGTAGGACTCGATTCGGGGACCCCAGGGTCACGCCCTGGGCCAAAGGCAGACGCTCTACCGCTGAGCCACCCAGGGGTCCCAATCTATTGCTTTTTCTATTAAACAGAATTACTTTTATTGTGCCTGAGAACTCTAAGTGTATTGCAAAGTATTGGTTTTTACAGTTGAGACTTGAAACCTTGCCAGAGTTGGCAAACATTTATTTAGGCTTTCTTTATAATCAATAACAATTGCCAAAGCCATATCAATCATTGTGATTTGCATCCCTTATTAAGAAAATCACAGGGAGTACTTTAACCCTTCAGTCGTTTATTGATTTTAGTCTCTAGCTTGGAAATCTTTAGATCTTTTGTGACACATCAAAAAAGGAATTCCTGCTTATGTCTAATTTCCACACAGTCCACTTCAGGTTGAAACCAGGTATTGTTCATCTTGTTTAAAAGAGGGGAATTTTTTTTATTGCTTCCAGTCATTTCTAATTATGACCCTATTGGCTTGCTAGACATCTCAGCTATAACCTACGCACTTTTCTGTTTGATAAATGGCAAAGCTTGAATTCCCAGGCCAATCATATACATATAAATTGCAGGTATACGTTCTATTTAGCTACGTTTCTACTTCTAATATTTTTTTTACTTTGTGGAGAAATGAATTGGGCTAATATTGTTGACAATCCTCCTTGATCTTTTTGCTAGACTTTTAATCCATATATAGGAGTTGTTATGAGCTTAGCTCTACATCCTGGTAAAACCCTTCCATTTGGTGATGATCATACAGGGCAACTAACATTGTTCCAGGAGTCAAGGGCAGTGGGAATGGTAACTTGACAGACCAGGGAGTCCAAGAGTGTGTTGCAGATACTTCAAAAATTGTAATTTAAGTAACTTATATGGTGGGACGCCTGGGTGGCTTAGGGGTGGAGCGTGTGCCTCGGGCTCAGGTCATGACCCCAGGGTCCTGGGATCGAGACCGTGTCGGGCTCCCTGCAGGGAGCCTGCTTCTCCCTCCGCCTGTGTCTCTGCCTCTCTGGGTCTCTCATGAATAAATAAATAAAATTTTTATTTATTTATTTATTATTTATTTATTTATTTATTTATTTATTTAAAAGCTTATATGGCTTTTAGAGAATCCATATATACTCCCACCCTCTGTACTATAAAAAACTAAAATGTTTTTCTGTATGCAGATGATGTGACTCTTTTTCAGTTTTATTGAGAAACAAGGAGAGCATTATAAGATATTTAAAGGGTACAATGTGACGATTTGTTATACATATACTTTGTGAAAGGATTACTCCCACTGAGTTAATTAACATAGTCATCACTTCACATATTTACCTTTTTTGTAATTTAGAGAACATTAAAGTTTTTTTTGAAGTTCTCTGTTTTTTTCTTATTTATTTATTTATTTATTTATTTATTTATTTATTATTGGAGTTCAATTTGCAACATAGAGCAAAACACCCAGTGCTCATCCTGCCAAGTGCCCCCCTCAGTGCCCGTCACCCAGTCACCCCCACCCCCCTGCCCACCTCCCTTTCCACACCAGAGTTAGGGGTCTCTCATGAAGTTCTCTGTTTTCTTAAAAAATATTTTATTTATTTATTTGAGAGAAAGAGCACATACAGGGGGAGGGGCACCGGGAGATGGAGAAGCAGGCTCCCCGCTGAGCAGGGAGCCCAATGTGGGGCTTGACCCCAGGGTCATGACCTGAGCTGAAGGCAGGTGCCTAACCTACTGAGCCACCCAGGAGCCCCTAAAAAAATTCTTTTAAACTGATATGGGACATATGTAATAAAAGTACACGATTTGTAAGGGTTTGGTTTGATGAACATTCGGAAGGTGGATGTACCCACCTAAACCAGCATCCAGTCAGGAAAAAGAATCCTACTGACCTGCCAGTCTGACTCCGAATATCAGTCGTTCTGCTAGTTTTTAAACAATAGTTTTAAGTAATGTTTGTGAGATTCATTCATGTCGATGCATTTATAGTTTGTTTATTTACAAACCTGTATGGTATTCCCTGGACAAGCACACAACAGTTTCTTAGTCTCTCCTACAAGTTCATGGACATTTGGATCGTTCCCCGATTTAGACCCTTACAGACGCTGCTGCTAAAAGCGTTCTTGTCCATGTGTTTTGACGCACATATCACACATTTTGTTGGTTATATGCGCTGGAGTGGAATTGCTGTACTATAGGAATGATCATGTTCAACTTTTGATCATGACAGTTTTCTAAAACGACCGTGAAAATCACACTTCCGTCGTCTGTGTATGAGGGTTCCAGTTACTCTGCTTCCCTGGCAGCACTTGGTATCGTCTGCTTTTTTTTTTTTTTTTTTTTTACTTTAGCTGTTGTGACACGCGCGGATTATTTTGTAAGGAAAACCTTGTCCCAGCCATCAGCGCGCCCTCAGTAGACCTCCAGGCCGGGGCTGAGCTGTCCTCTACTCAGTCTTCTTTCCTTTTTGAGGACACCGCTCCAGGTTGAGGGGTTATTGGAGCCCAAGTTTCTGTAGTCAGCAAGGAATTCAGAATAATCTGTACGCCTGGTAAATGCCGCTCAGTTCTTACCAGTAACTTTGCTAAATGAAAGAGCAGCTTATGAAGTGCGTTAGTCAGTATTCAAATGCAAGTGCCTTTTTTTAAAGATTTTATTTATTTATTCATTCATGAGAGACACACACACAGAAAGAGCGAGAGAGAGAGAGAGAGAGAGAGGCAGAGGGAGAAGCAGGCTCCACATGGGGAGCTGACGCGGGACTCGATCCCGGGACCCCGGGGTCACGACCTGGGCCGAAGGCGGGCGCCACACCGCCGAGCCCCCCAGGGATCCCTGCAAGTGCTTTTAACAGCACCTCCCACGCCCTTCACACTAGCTTAAGTGAAAAAGGTGACTCGGTGATTCTTGCAGCCGAGAAGCGAAGCTTGGGGCTCCGGGGCCAGGCTTCACCTTCCACGCCGAGGAGACGGCTGCTCGGCAAAGCGTCTCCCTGCCCGGCAGCGAGGTTTCGCCGGTGGCCCCAGCTCCCAGCCGTGGCAGACACGGAGACAAAACGGCCACCGGAACAGCAGGCGCCTTCCTGTCCTCCCAGAGCCTCGTGGCACGAGCCCCGGGATCGAGTCCTCGTGCTCTGGGCGCCGTAGCTTGGCTCAGGGCTGGCCCCGCACCTCTGGGCCACGCGCTCTTAAGGGAGCAGCGTTGGGGAGCTGCTGCCCGAGGGGGGAGGCTGGTGCCAGGCAACCGCGGCCAACGTCCAGCCCGCGTCAGGGGGTCTGAAACCGGGTGGGCGTCTATGCCGTTCGCTGTGGCTGCACCGTGTGGGCCCTGGGGCTCGCTGCTGGCGTCGTGCTGGGACGGTGTGAGCCCGCGTCTCGCCGCCCGCAGAGGCGCTCAGTGTTGCCCGGAGTCCTGAGGGCGCTGCTGCCGCCCAGCTCAGCGTCCGCGCTGGGGCATCTCCTGGGACACAGTTCTCCATGGTCTCTGTCCCAGGTACAGCTGAACGGTTTCCAAACAACCTGTGTCATCTCATCCTACGGTGTTCCTGAGACGGATAACGTTTCCTTCTTTGCATTGCTAGTAGCATAGAGTCAAAATTTTTTTTTTTTAAGTGAGCTCAATGCCCACTGTGGGGCTGGAACTCACAACCCTAAGATCAAGAGTCGCCTGAGCCAAACAGGCGCCCCTAGAGTGAGAGTCAGTTTAATGGCTTGTTTTAATCAAGTCCAATAGGCCTCCAAGCCTCGCTTTTTTTTTTTAGTGATGACCTCACTCCTTTATTTTTATATTTCCTTTAAAATGTGATTTCCCAGGGCAACCCGGGGGGCCCAGCGGTTTAGCGCTTCGGCCCAGGGTGTGATCCTGGAGTCCCGGGATCGAGTCCCGCGTCGGGCTCCCTGCATGGAGCCTGCTTCTCCCTCTGCCTGCGTCTCTGCCTCTCTCTCTCTGTGTCTCTCAGGAATAAATAGATAAAATTAAAAACTAAATAAAAAATAAAATGTGATTTCCCAATTCTTTTCCCTTTTGATTCTGCTATTTAAGCTTCCTGAAGTCTTCTCTGAAACCAATTTGCGAAACAAGTGGGACTTAGGAAAATTTCGTTTCATGCATTAAAACCATGACCACAAAATAAGTAAATCTGCTTGGCTTTGGCAAGAAGTGTATTATTAACAGGACTTATTTTGGGTTCCAGTTTTAGACGAAAGGGTTGTGAAGCACTACAGAATCAGAAGACTGGACGAAGGGGAGTTTTTCCTTAGCCAGAAAAGAACGTTTCCAACGCTGAATGAGTTTGTGAGCCACTACACCAAGACGAGCGACGGCCTGTGTGTCCAGCTGGGAAAACCATGTTTAAAGGTGAAATGCTTTCAAGCTGTGTCCCTTTTGAAGTTAACTTCTTTCCTTCAGATACTGGAGTCATGAGATCTTTCTGTTCAGGGAAAAAAAGGTCATTCGATCACCTGAGGCACAGATAGGCAAACTGTGGCCTACGAGCTGATACGGCCGCACACTTAATTTTTAAATTTTAAAAATTTTTTAATTTTAATTTTATTTATTGGAACATAAGCTTAGTGCTTGTTCATTTACAAATTATCTTCGATTTTTCTCTGTACAAGCAGAGTGTCACAGTTGCATCAGAAACCTCATGGCCCACAAAGAAACTGAAATATTTACTATCTCATTCTTTTCAGAAACAATTTGCCAACCTTTGCCCCAAGGCACTCACTAGAGACAGGGTTAGTCTGGTATCCTGCCCCTGGAGCACTAACTGAGATGGGTGGAGGGAGAAAAAAGTGCCCACAGATAATTCTCATGTAGATCTGTATTCAAGAATATTAATGTGAAATTATTAGACTCTACCTGGTTGAGATGCATGCGTAGAGGTACCACTTAACTACCTGTTCTAATCGTTTGACCAGGTCAAAAAACATTTATAGGATTTATCCACATCTATCATTATTCGGTTGTTGCTTGTTTTACCCAGACTTATTTAAAGTTAGGTGATGGCCTTACACTGTCGTGGGGCAGAACCTCAGCTCCTCATCAGGGTTCGGGCCTCCCGTACCCTGTGCTTTATGTCTGGATGATGAGCGAAGGGCTCCTGGTAACGTCTGACCAAAATTTTATGGACAAGTAGAAGCTGAAGAATTTTGTCCAGTATGTAGGGAATTCACTGACTTAAGTCTTGCCGAGTGAGCCTGCAAGTTTTGGTATGAGTATGTGCGTGTTGGGTGGTATGGGCATGACCCCACAAGAATATGTAAGCTCATGCTAAGAATAGCTTACCTGATGCAAAGATGTGGCTTAAAAAATACTCAGTTTAGCCAATACTGTTGAATTCTGGTGGGGGGGCAAAGTGTTCACAAAGAAGCGTTCACCCTCTGTGTACTCAACATGCTGATGATTTGGCGGAGGAGCTAAGATAATCCCTGACGGTAGATAGTGAACTAGACTATGAACTCTAGGGAGGGCCGGGGTCTCGTTTTGTTTACAGAATGGCATCTTGCTGGTGTTTGAAAAACATGGTACTTACTAAATTAACAAGTACACGAATGAATGGACAAATGAATAAATGAATTTGAAACAAGATGAAAAATTTAAATGTGCAAAAATATATGCTACATATGGTAAATGCTGTAGGCCAAAGGATTTGGGAAGTCATTGCGAAGGAGGTGGAACTTCAAATGGGCCTTAAAACTGGGAGGATTTAGCTAGGCAGGAAGACAGGAAAATCGTGCCAGGCCCGTGGGAGGGTGGCATTGGGTGTAGGGTGGGCCAGATGGACATCATTGCTTCCCATTTTAAAGCAATTAGAATAGAATGTACAAGGTTTTGGTTTTTAAAAATGGCATCTTTTTAAAAAGTGCCCAGACTATTATTTTCAACCAAAAAAAATTGTCAAATCTTTTTTTCTTATAATTATTCTAATTATTCCGTGAAACAGATACAAGTGCCAGTGACTTTTGATTTGTCGTATAAAACCGTGGACCAGTGGGAGATAGACCGCAGCTCCGTGCAGCTCCTGAAGCGGTTGGGATCTGGCCAGTTTGGTGAAGTGTGGGAAGGCCTGTGGAACAACACCACTTCAGTAGCAGTAAAAACATTAAAACCAGGTATGAGGATGAGGATGTCAAGGGCTAAATGTCAGATGTTGATGTTTAGAAGCTCCCCTTGCCACGGCAAATGTCCAAGGGGTCGCAGGACAGTCAATGCCGCACCAAGCAGATGTTGCGGTCACTTTCTCTGGGCCAGGAGACAATAAAGCATAATATGCTTTATTTATTTATTTTTTAAAGATTTTATTTATTTATTCATGAGAGACACAGAGAGAGGCAGAGACATAGGCAGAGGGAGAAGCAGGCTCCCTGCGAGGAGCCCGATGCGGGACTCGAATCGAGGACCACGGGATGATGACCTGAGCCAAAGGCCGATACTCAGCCACCGAGCCACGCAGGCGTCCGCATAACATGATCGTAAGGGCAAGAGCATGAGCCTGCCATCAGCGAAGGCTTAAAGTATCCCCAGTGCAAGATTTCCACCAAGCATCTCTTCTCTAGAGTTAGAATTATCCCTCTTCCCATTTTTTCTTACCTTTGTTAAAAATACCGACTTTACTGAAAATACTTAAATCAATGGAACCTTGGAGATCTTCAGGGAGAAACAATTTTGTTAAGTACTAACTGTTTATGGCTGAAAGGTAAAATGGTCCACCTAAAAGCCCTCATGTTTGGAAATGTAGGAACGATTTTTTTTCTTCCATCTCCTTTTTCCTATCATGGAAATTAAAAAGACGCTAAAATCATATTTATTCAGCTCGCCATTAGCCCTTCTAATTTAAAAGCAGGATAAGAAAATTTAGAAAAAAATCAAGTGACTTTCCTAAGACTTACTAGTAATATGAGCTGGAACAAAGTGTTTTTTTTTTGGAACAAAGTTTTAAACTACTCTATGCCTCAGCTTTATCATTTGCAAAAAAGAGGGTAGAAACAAGGCCAACCTAACTGGATTATTATGAAGATTAAATCAGGTCATTAGTGCAAATGCTTTGAATAACGTCTGGTTCATAGTAAGTGACCAGGAAAAATTGTTCTTATTTTAATTTTTCTTATTGCTGTTATTATTGTCGTAAGGTCGGTCGGTGGCAGAGCCGGCATTTGAACTCCCGTCCAGCACTGTGGCACCACCCCAGGGAAGTGACGTTTTATGAAAGTGCGACACTACTGTAGCCGCCTCACATCTTCGTCGGATAACACAGGCGGGAGTAATACCCGGAGGCTAGAATATGGTTCTCTCGGGGACCTTCACGCTTTCCCTAACCCGGAATTCCTAAGGTTTAGAAGTTCTCCCAGTGGCAGGAAGCGAGCGTCCCGGTATCGCCGGGTGGCGGCTGGGGTAGCACCATGGTTCCCAAACTGTGTGCCGAGGCACGTTGGGGCCGCACGGGGAATTTACGGGGATGCCTCAGTATATTTAAAAGTTTTGGGGTCAACAGCTTGAATAGCACACAGTTCGGTATTAGATCATGTTACATTCCTTTTGCTGCTGTCCTATCTTCGCGAAAATGGGTTTTGGGTGCCGACTGGGATCACACGCCAAGACCCATGCAAAAATCAGCCTGGAACAGGAGCTGAGGGTGGCAACGGTCTATCTGTTCCCAAGACTTGAGAGATTGTCCTGGGCCCCATAGATGCATGTATCTCTTAGTAATTGCGGTTAAGGATGAAATAAAAATTATTTTTTCTCTTGATTTATCTAGATTACATTTTAAAATGGATATTAAGTTGTTAGGACACAAGTACTTTTAAAGTAGCTTTGGTTTAACCAAGGAATCAATAGGACTGTTAGATGTTGGCTTAGGGGCATCATGGAGAAAGTTACTGAGACAGTGAAGGGGCCCTGAAGTGAGAAGGTCTGGGCCCCTGTGGTGTCACAGTAGGAGCCAAGGGTCTGGCATAAGATAGACCTGAGTTCAGCCGTGGCTCTGGCCTCTGTGACATTGGACAATCTATTAATCTTTCGAATCTTGTCATCTGGAAGTGGGAATTTTAGTAGTTCCTACTTCACAGGGTTCTGTGAGGACAAATTGAGTCAATGTGAGTTCTTTAATTATAAATTTATTTTTTATTGGCGTTCAGTTTGCCCACATATAGCATAACACCCAGTGCTCATCCTGTCAAGTGCCCCCCTCAGTGCCTGTCACCCCGTCCCCCCGCCCTCCTCCCCTTCCACCACCCCTAGTTCGTTTCCCAGAGTCAGGAGTCTTTCTTGTTCTGTTTCCCTTTCTGATATTTCCCACACATTTTTTCTCCTTTCCCCTTTATTCCCTTTTACTATTTTTTATATTGCACAAATGAGTGAGACCATATAATGTTTGTCCTTCTCCGATTGACTCACTTCACTCAGCATCATACCCTCCAGATCCATCCACGTCGAAGACAACCTACAGATGGGAGAAGAGATTTGCAAATGACGTATCAGATAAAGGGCTAGTTTCCAAGATCTATAAAGAACTTATTAAACTCAACACCAAAGAAACAAACAATCCAATCATGAAATGGGCAAAAGACATGAAGAGAAATCTCACAGAGGAAGACATGGACATGGCCAAGGTGCACATGAGAAAATGCTCCGCATCACTTGCCATCAGGGAAATACAGATCAAAACCACCATGAGATCCCACCTCACACCAGTGAGAATGGGGAAAATCAACAAGGCAGGAAACAACACATGTTGGAGAGGATGCGGAGAAAGGGGAACCCTCCTGCACTGCTGGTGGGAATGTGAACTGGTGCAGCCACTCTGGAAAACTGTGTGGAGGGTCCTCAAAGAGTTAAAAATAGACCTGCCCTATGACCCAGCAGTTGCACTGCTGGAGATTTACCCCAAAGATACAGATGCAGTGAAACGTTGGGACACCTGTACCCCGATGTTTCTAGCAGCAATGTCCACAGTAGCCACACTGTGGAAGGAGCCTCGGTGTCACCGACAGATGATGGATCAAGAAGCTGTGGTCTATGTGGACAGTGGGATATTCCTCAGCCATTAGAAACGACAAATCCCCACCATTTGCTTCAATGCGACTTCTCAGCACGTTAGCCTCAGCGGGCACCGACGGTCCTCTGGAGGGCGGGTTCGCTGGTCAGGAGTTCCGTCTCAGCATTCACACCTGCCTTGTAAAGTGACGGGGAAGCACTTTTGAGTGACCAGACGTCACGTGAAGCACTCCAGGCGAGGACGACCTATTCCAGCACCTGGGATCTTCTCGATCACTGCGTACATAGTATTTTGAATCCTGATCTTGTTCACAATTGAGCCTAAGTTTCACTTCCCGATCCAATCCTTCTTTTCCAAAAACGAAGCAGCTAGCTATCCATCCTAACTTTGTTCTCTAGGGAAGGCTTTCTGGAGGTCAAAAGAGAACAACAACAACAACAAAACATCACATTTCTTATATTAAAAAAAAAAAAAGCCACGATAGTTTTCTCTCCAACAGGAATAATTATTATTGATTTACAGTGCAATAGCAGCAAACAGCTTTGGTGATTGGTTAAATGTCTTCACTTCACTGGGGCCATTAATCAATCTTAGCAGCTATTTATTGCTTAGCAGACTACCACGCAATAAAGACGAGCCTGAAATCAACTCCCACAGTAGCTTTGACAGGCAAAAATTAATATTTAATGTTGCATTACTAGCTGGGTTGAAATTGGGTCTCTGCTGTGCGGCTGGTCAGCCGTAACCAGCACGGCCAGGAGTGCTCGGAGCAGCCGTCACCCGCAGAGGCTCCTGGTGTCCCGGGGCCTGGCTCTTGTGCATGGTCTGATTTGGCAATGATTCGAGTGTCCTGCATTTCACGAATCTGATGGCCACCGAAGCATTAGGGTAGAAACATTCGGTATCTACACATTGCCTGAGTGGTGAGGTAACAATTGCTGTTACCTCTGGAAGCTTCATGAGTCAGATTATTTTGAGGGCAGGGTGGGGAGACTCCCATGATAACCCTAGTCGGCCATAGGCCAAACTAATTGAAATAAGAAGAAAGTCCCTTATTATGTTTTAGGCGCCTCCTGTCTTCTCAGCCCCCTTTTGCCACTGTGGTTCAAAACTTTAATCCTATTTGATTATGTGGAGCAAACCCACGATAGGGATGGAATTGAGGAAGCACAGAAAATCATGATGGAAATGAGACTAGGTCATTTTTCTCTACTCTCCCTCTTTGAGTCCTTGCCCCTCCCCTCTGCAGTCTGAGAAAATACTTATAATTGATCCTTTTGGTTTTTTCCTAGAGTTTGCATATTAATAATAATACAAATAATGGCCAATAGTCATTGAATATATACATGCCCAGTATTGCTGTTTCCTGGTGATGATATTGCAATATCGGTAGAGTTACTGGCTACGTTTTGCAGACGAAGAGATGGAAGTTCAGAGACCCTTGGTGACTTGCCGAAGGTCACACAGTGAGCTAGGATTTGATCAGAATCTGGAATTTGACTAAGGCTGTGTTCTGGGCGTCGATGCTCTCAAGGGAATACCAAAGGATAGACTGCCCAGACGCTTCATGTGCAATGATCTGCAAGTCCCATGCAACTCTTCCTGACTTCATATTAATAAACAAGTTGGAGCCTTATCTCAGAATGTCAAAGCTTTTCCATGCCTGGGTTCAAATGTCAATCATGAAGGTATTTCATGAGAGACAGGTGAATGGAGCAGCCTCTTTGAGCATCAGGGGAAATGCTATTTGCACTTTCCACAGCAAATGCTGAGATGCGGAATGACAGCGTTCCTCGTTCCTTCAATTACAGGAATGTCTCGGAAACATCATATCCTAAAAAATAATGAAAGATCTTAAAAAATTACTGATGAAATGTAAACTCCAGGTATCCTTCCTCCTCTCAGATTTTATTTGTTGTTAGCTACTTGACGCTTTGCATGGTAAGGGCTGAGCCATTAAAATAGAACTTAATTGTAAGTGAGCCTTCAAAATAGGTCCCAGGACTGTCTCCCTTATCATTTTGTTAAGCTACTAAGAGTCTGATCACAGATGCATTAATGTAGGAGAAAAAGTTGAAGATCCATTTCAAGTTAGACCTATAGGGCTGGGGGGAAAAAACGCTGAGTTTTGGGTAGCCCTCGAATGTTTTCTACGTGGTCCATACCATCTGTCCCTGTAGAAGTAAGGACATAAATATGGCAGAGAGTCATGGCCTCAGGATGGTTCTCCAGCTGTCCCCACAGTGGGGACCAAGGACAGGGCAGCGATCAGTTCCCTGGATCCTGGGCCGGGAAGCTCTGGCCGCAGTAATTAAACATTCAGTGTCCTCCAGCCTTCATGGCAAGAGAATGTCTTCTCGTTGTGTTCTCAATTTGCTGGCCTTGTTTTATCAATTAGACTGTCAGTTCACTCCTTTTCCCCTCATTTTTCATATGGACCTGAAACAACCTCTCTTCACCTGCGGGTCATAACACATAAATTACACACCCTTGGTGCACCCAACATCGGTTATTAGGTTGCCTGGGCCAGACTGAGTCTCTTCTTTGATAAACCTGAAGATTTGTGACACCAATGCTCTTCCTTTACTGAGAAGCAGGAAGCAATCTTGGTGATTCCCACCAGACTGCTGTGAGGATAGGAATGCCTCGATAACATAAAGTGATTTCCTCCTTTTCTTGTTTCAGGTTCAATGGATCCAAATGACTTCCTGAGGGAGGCACAGATAATGAAGAACCTAAGACATCCGAAGCTTATCCAGCTTTATGCTGTTTGCACTTTAGAAGATCCAATTTATATTATTACGGAGTTGATGAGACATGGAAGTCTGCAAGAATATCTCCAAAGTAAGCTAAAGACTTAATAAAAGGAAAAAAAAAAAGAGGAATTTAGTTTAGCTAGTCCTATAAATGTCAATTTAGCAAGCCTTCTATAACCCAAAGGATATTTGCTGTGTGTGTATCTATGAGAATGAACGGCTTAGCATTGAGTGGCTCAACGACATTTTAATAGGATACACACCGTGTACCAAAAAGAGGGAAAATATTCATGTAGTGAAGAACAAATTGTTCACAGTAGGCATATTGGAGCACGAACCTGAAGAATGGATGTTTTTCTACATGATGCTTTGTTTCCTACAATAACTAATGGAACATCAGCCATGAACCTGTTTATTCTATGGCCCAGAATTAGGGGACGTGGAATACTTTTGGGGAAAGAGAGGTACCCTCATTCTTTTCCCGTCGCCGGTGTTTGGCAACCTCGTACTGGTTGGGGTTTAACATACTTCCACTGCTAGGCAACATTAGAATTTTCAGACTGAAGAGCAGAAATATCCAATTGCTTTATTTCTGCATCTGCTTCCTGTAGTCAGAGAAGACTTAAGGGCACTGTGAAATTTTGATGTTTATTACAAATGAATAATTTAATACGCCAAAATATAATGAGTATTAAAATGAGATGTTCAAAGTAGTGGAGATCAAGTACTGAGAGAATAATTCATGCTTAAAAAAGAGACTTTTTCCTATGCTTTCCCGAAGTGTCAGGGTGGGATTGATAGAACGTGTATAGGTAAAGGGAGGTGAGAATAATAGAACAAAGATATTAGAAGGATAAGAGTATTCTCTGATTTCAGGGTGACTTATGAAGCTGGTGGTATTAAATTGCAAAACTGGAGAAGAACAAAGAACATGGGCCTGTTAAGTGCTGTTAAAAAAATATGCCTAGCTCCTTTGCATAAAGGTATCGAATTTAACAGTGTCAGAATGTGTTAGCGACCAGAGAAAGACTAACCTCAGCCATCGGACATATTTATTTATGTATCAAATATTTCTCAAATTACATCCCTCCATTACTTCAGAATCATAAATCCAGCTCCCTTCTTGACCACTCTACTTGAATGCTTCCCTGGACAGTGCAGGTGTGATGCAGCAACACCCCCTTCCCCCAAATCCCAGAGGCACTTATTCCTCGCTCATGCTACGTGTGCAAAATAGATGCGTTGGTGGCTCAGGTGTTTTGATCACCTTGGCGGGGGAATGGGATGGGACCAATCTCGTTCTGGCTCTTAGAGCTCCAAACCAGGAGATGAGAGATGACTTCTGTGCCCTTTTTCATTTGGTCAAATCAAGTCAGCGGGAATAGGGAAGTACAATCCTCTAACATAGTTGAAGAGGAGAAAAAAAAAATAAAGGTTTGTGAAGAGCCAGAATTTCTACTACATGTGTCCGTTGAAAATCTCAAAACAACGTGCCCAGAACTGATCTTCTATCATCCCCAGTAACCTGCTACCCCTGTGGTCTTTCCTTCTTTGACGATGTCAACACTCAGCCTAATGTCTTGGATCGTCTCTACTTCTCGCAGCTTCCATCTAACCAATCAGCAAATCCAACTGACTTGTTTCAAAATATGCCGAGGACGTTGCCACCTCTCAGCACGCCCACGCTGGTCCACGCCGTCATGAGCTCTCTCCTGCAGGTGCCGCAGCCTCCTAAGTGGTCTCCCTCCCTTGGTTCTTGCTCCTCCCAGTCTCTCCTCAACACAGGAGTTGGAGAGATCCTGCTAAAATGTAAATCAGACCGTGGCCCACCTCAGCCCAAAGCCTGAGTGACGCTGGTTCTCTCCGTACAAGGTCTCAGGTCCTGCATGGCCGCTCTCCATTGCCTCTCCGACCACTTCTCCCCCAACGTCTCCCGTGTTCACCGTGTGTCCCTCCCTTTCCCGCTCTTCCTGTCTTCCACGTGTGCTTCGCACTTGCTCCTCCCTCCCTCTGAACTTTCCTTCCATTAACATCCATGAGCTCACCTCCTCACTTCCCTGAAAAGTCTTTCCTCAGAGCTTCCTATTGTGGTGAGTCCTTCACTGGGCACCCTCTGAATTCTGAAATTTAACCTCCTTCTTCTACCTCTTTGTAGCCTTCTTTCTTGCTTTTGTGTTTTCTTAGCTGTTGATCATCTTATAATGTGGGACTTTGTTATGTGGCCTTATTGTAAGTATCCTCTAAAATACAACTCTTTGAAGACAGATTTTTCTTTGTTTTCATGATAGTACAGTGTCAGGCACATAGGTGTGCGCTAATTAATTATGTGTTGAGTGAATGAATGAAAAAACTAAAGGAGAAATTGAGTGGGGCTATTCTGAACCTAGAATGATCAGGATTCAGAGTTTGAGCCTGTTTTGAGACTCTTGGGTCAGCTTGATAGGATCCACTTAGGAATTATGGACTCCTTTGGCATTGAGGATTTTTGAGGTCTGTTGACGTCTTATTCATGGGCGAGCACATATCTTGTCCTATTCTGGGTTGGGCCTTTCAGGGTCAAGTTTACCAAGGCCTTCATTTGCCAAGAAACTTAGTAGCCACGAGGAATAATGAAGAGATGCTCATTTCGGACGATCCCTTCCCAATCGAGAGGGCTTACATTCAATTGAGTGATCTTAGGGTGAATCTGCCACTCTTAGCAGCCCATCGCGTTAACTGTTGTACAGTGAAAGACTCTTGAGTAGTGGAACATAATTGAAAATATTTTCTTGTTGCAGATGTAAGTTGTCACAGGCCGGCGAACCTTTATATCAGTTTTGACAACTGGCTGTTGTATCAGAAGCGGGTTCTGAGGTTTACTTAGCCAGTTCCTAGGCCACTGCATTCTTTCAGGGTAGAAAATGTGTTATTACTCAATTTTCTTCTCTATTGTGCCTGTCAGTGAAAACTTTTTATATCCACTGTAATAGGATTAGATGTCGTATTTGATAGTTGAGATGACATACGTATTTTTCTATAGAACCATCTTTGTAGTCCCTAAGCTTAGCTAAATATATTTTTTTTTGTAATAAATTTCTCCAAAATGGAAGAGGCTTGTCAAAAACTTTAGTATTGAGGGTAATGGATGTCAGGTATTTCTCACTGAAATTTAAAGAGAATAAATATCTGCCTCTTTTGTGCATTCATACATATTTTTAAAAACGAAAGTCAGCATGTTGTTCATCATTGTCCATGAGCTTGGACATGATTGGTCATAAGTTCACACCTAAGTGGACTGAAGTAGGCCAGGAGTGTTTTCATCGAGATGCTCTATAGCCAAATCCAACTGTAGCCCCAAGATTCAGGTGCTCAGCAATCATGTGGGAGGCAAGTTTTAGGGAGGAATATAGAAATGTTTTTAAGAGCATGAGATCTCAATCTCAAACATGTCTGAACTTGAATCTCTGCTCCACACCTTCCTCCCCATTCTTCTGAGAGGCAGAAACTCCTATGAAAGGGGCAAACAATAACAATCATATAGTTCTGAGTATAACATGAGGCGATGTAGTGAAAATCAACCATATGGGTTAGTGGTAGGAGAAGTGCTTGTATATTCAATTTTTTTCTTTAAAAAAAAACCCCACTGTATAGTATTTACCATGTGCCAGGCATTTGTCTTTCCTTTTAAAGATTTGTTTGTTTGTTTATTTATTATTTATTTGAGAGAGCGAGTGCGCATGAGTGGTAGGGGTGGGGGGAGAGGAACAGGAGAGAGGGAAGGAGTGAGGAGGGGGAGACGCGGACTCCGCGCTGAGTGCAGAGCCAGAGGTGGGGCTCGATCCCACGACCCTGAGATCATAACTGACCGATTAAGGTCGCTTGCCTGCTTAACCCCTGCCAGGCCTTTGTACGAGTGTCATACAAGTATTGACCAAGTTCATTCTTCTGACAACCTGGTGAAGTGAGAATACTTATGGTCACCATCATTTCCATCTGGTGGTGGAAGAAGCTGAGGGATCATCTTTTACTGAAAAAAAATGGCATCCATAAGAAGCACACATTATGTGGTATAATTGAGCATTAATTAAAAGTGAGCGAGTCGACAGCAGCACAGCCACTGAACGAATCAAGAATGAGAACCCCCGAGTGCCACCTCCTTGGCAGCTCCTCACCGTCCCGAGGGGCCTGGTTATTTCTTTCCCTTAACTTGCACGTTCCTCTCCCAGCGCCCCGTCGTCTTCCCTTCTTGACTGGGGTTTGGGAGTCGGCTTCTTCTCTTGCTGCCTCCATGTCCTCAGCTCCTGTTCTGCCCTCAACCCTTATCCCCCATCTCCAGTGACATTGCTCTCCCTGCCACTAAGGTCACCAGCGCCTCCCCAGTAGCATTTGGTAGGCGCCTTTCCGACCTTGTCTTGCTGGACTGTGGAATTGGACAGTGGTGGGGACTTTCTCAAGACCTTTGTTGGGATGCTCCCTTCTGGTTTTCCTTCTACTCTTCCGGCTGAGTCTTCTCGGTTTTCTTGGAGGTTCATCTTCCTCTGTCGTCCCTAAATGTCCGTGTTCCTCATGATTCTATCACTGCCTAAGAGTCTCACCTGCCTCTAACGGTTGAGTCGTACCCATAAGCTATGGTTGTTAGCTGCCCGCCCTCTCTTGGGCTCCAGACCCGTGTGCCCGTCTTCCTTTAGGCGTTTCCATCTGGGCGATCCACATGCATCTCTACCTTAGCAATTCCTAAGCTGTTCAATCCTGTTTAGGCAGCAGCAGAGGTAATAAAACCAGGTAGGAGCTACCGAGTTCTTTCTAGGCTCCAGGCTCTGCTTCAAGTGCTTTACACGTACCGACGCATTGCACTTCTCGTTCTAACAGCTAATACCGGACGGTAATTGCAGCCGCCACTCTGCAGGCGAACACGCTCGGCACAAGGGCGTCAAGCGCCTCGCCTGAGGTCAGGAAGAGGCAAAGCTCAGATCCAGACCCTGGCGCTCCAGCTTCAGGCCAGTTTTCTAACCCCCGAGCGATTGTTGCCTCTCACGTTAGAAATTGTGTCTGAGGGATCCCTGGGTGGCGCAGTGGTTTGGCGCCTGCCTTTGGCCCAGGGCGCGATCCTGGAGACCCGGGATCGAATCCCACATCAGGCTCCCGGTGCATGGAGCCTGCTTCTCCCTCCGCCTGTGTCTCTGCCTCTCTCTCTCTCTCTGTGACTATCATAAATAAAAAAAAAAAAAAAAAAAAAAAAAAAGAAATTGTGTCTGAGACTCTTGACCGTGAAATTCAACGCGCTTTTGGTAATATTTGCCTTATTGAGTCAGGGGTGATGATGGTTTGGATTTACATGAGACCTTTTTAATTCTCCAAAGATCTGAAAACGTCTACTAACAGGATAGCAGCTAAACAGTACCCAGGGATGGCTGACACCGCACAAAGCAGCGCAGAGGCACTTTGACCTCTCTACTAACGATCACACAGACTCTGCTGCTTGACTTTCCTACACTTAATTATATAGGATGTGTAGTGGGAGAAACTATGTCTACTAAAGGCATGATCATGCCTGGAGAGATGAGCAAACTATTTCTAAAAAATAACAGGCTTAAAAAGGGAAATAAAAAAAAAAAAGTGTATCAAGCTTAATGGAGCACAGATATATGCGTTTTATAACTACCGATAGACCATTTTTGTTAGTGGACTAGTTTTTAAGAACAATATGATAGGAAAAAAAATGATGGAAGAATGAGAACTTTTCATCGGCTCAGCCATGCAAAATAGCATTATTTTATAGCTTCAGACTAAAACAAACTATGAAATGTTTGAGGGAGCTCTAGAGGCAACCACGCAAACTCTTCCGTGAAGCGAGGACTCAGCCATGTGTGCTATGGAAAACGGCCATAGTTGGACTCTTTCAGATGTTGAGAGCTGGGTTCGAATCATGGGATACCGTTGTTTCTTTCTGTGTGTACGGGGAGAGAGGGCCACAGCCTTGGGGTGTATTTGGACTCTGAAAATTGTTGCCTCGTTAAGCTTCCCAGGAAATGGATGGTCTATATTCATTCTATTTCTTCACTCAACAGATCAGTGCCACGGCGCTTCATCCCCCTGGTAGCTCATTCATCGCACTTCTCAGAATTGACTTCAATAATTCACATGTTCCCCAAGATAAATGTCTCACTTTCTCTTATTGCTCAGATGACGCCGGAGCAAAGATCCACCTGAACCAGCAGGTAGACATGGCCACACAGGTTGCCTGCGGGATGGCTTATCTGGAGTCCCAGAACTACATTCACAGGGACCTGGCTGCCAGGAATGTCCTGGTTGGGGAGCACAATATCTACAAAGTGGCAGATTTTGGACTGGCAAGAGTTTTTAAGGTGAATTTCGTTTTGTTTCAATTAGGTGTTGGCCCGGGTCAAAAGCCTTAACATACCAGCAGCAGACTCATGGTTTTACTGTTGTTCTTCAACACAGTGTTTCCCCCAGTTCTGTGGTCCCACTTCAGTAGCCCAAGGCCTTATAGATAAGCCATCTCCTGTTTCTATTTCTGTTATTGTTGTTGTTTTCTTTTTTAAAATTTTATTTAAGTTCAATTAATGAGCACGTGATCCGTTATCGCTTTCAGAGGTAGAGGTCAGGGACTCATCAGTCTTCTATAGCGCCCAGTGCTCATCACATCAGGTGCCCTCCTTCTTGCCATCACCCAGGTACCCCGTCCCCCGCTGTTTCCATGTCTTCACCAAGGAGAGAGAAACAGAGAGAACGATGCCTAACCCGATGGGAAAGTATGTGATTAAGTTTGTGGTTGAGTGAACGATCTGCTTTTCAGTACCGGTAGGCTCTGTTGATGGGCCTCGACGTTCCTGACAAAAAGCAGCGCATTTTGCCAAGTTACCCCTAGATCCGCCTCTGCCCACTTAATGCCAAACGAATGTTCGTGCTGCCAGAAGTCTTCAGCAGTCGCTGACTTTTGAATCCTGCCCCTCTCCCCGCGTCATGACGTCAGGCCGAAAGACAGAGATACGGGAGATACGCTAGTAGGTGTTTTGGTCTGAACGTAGTTTTTCATTTCGACACTGTGCCCTACGAACATGGGTGTGGAACGTGAAGCACAGCATATAAGTGATTCTCTTTTGATCTTCATGAAGTCATCATCTCTTTTTAAAATAAGTTAATTAGAACCCCAGTGACTTGATATATTAATTTAAATCATTTGGATCCTACTTTTCAGTATTAGGAAGTGGTAACACGGTCATTATTAAAGGCAGTGGCTCTTCAATACCAGCAGTAAGTCTGAAATCAGACAGACTTTGCTTTCATTTTTTTTTTTTTTTATTCACTAAGGACCAAATGCTAAAGACCATCACACATGAGTTCTCCCCTAGGTAGTAGGGTGCACCTGTCAGTGGTATTTTTAGCACATAGTAGGCCCTTAAATAATATTTTATTGACTTCTCATAGATTCCTCAGACTTAGAAGCCGGGTTTGGAATTTGCTACTGTAATTATCCGTTGAACTGAGCTCATTTTGAACCTCTTTTCCTCTGAATTTTAACGTGAAGCAGGTTACAGATGAATGAGGGCAGGAAAAAAAAATATATCAATTGAACTTGGCTTGATTCCTTAATGCATTAACAGGTAGATAATGAAGACATCTATGAATCCAAACACAATATAAAGCTGCCAGTGAAGTGGACTGCGCCTGAAGCCATTCGTACTAATAAATTCAGCATTAAGTCCGATGTGTGGTCATTCGGAATCCTTCTTTATGAAATCATTACTTATGGCAAAGTGCCTTACAGTGGTGAGTAATTAATTCTGAAGTGGGCCTTTCTGCTGCAGGTCACTTACTTAGGTGTGACTTTAACTGCTTTGCCCAGACTTGGAGGGCAGAGTTATGGGGCTGACCACACACCACGTGCCTGTGGGAGCCTAAGAGATAAAATTTGATGACGATGATTTGCATTAATGAGGTGGTTTATTGCCTCTTTCTCCTTTGCTCTGGAATTGCGGCCTTATAGACACCACTGGCTGCAAGATTTGGTTTAATCTCTGCAGCCTGGGCAGGGGATGGTCGACCTCCTAGCTTCACCAAGGAAATCCGCTTGCTTTGTAATCTTGAATATAGTCATCTATGAGTTGACGGCCCTGACCTTTAACTTGTTTTTTGTTGGTCCTATTCTATGATTATTTAGGCCTGACAGGTGCTCAGGTAATCCAGATGTTGGGTCAAAACTATAGACTCCCTCAACCTCCTAACTGTCCGTCCCAGTTCTACAACATCATGTGGGAGTGCTGGAATGCAGAGCCGAAGAACCGGCCCACGTTTGAGACCCTGCTTTGGAAATTTGAAGACTATTTTGAAACAGACGTTTCATTTTTGGATCACAAATAACTTCGGAAAATGAACACCGAAGAAGAACATTTAATAATGAAGTAACAAAGGAGTGCAATAATCAGTCCCGAAGTGCAACCTGATTAATCAACTGCCAGGAGAGCTAACCTCGACACGCGCAAGGGATGGGGTCAACCGGGCCACGTACCATGAAGAAGATTCTATGTGCGTTTTATTGACTGGGCAACACCGCAGGACAGTCTCCGATGGCGTCAAAATCAAACACATCAGCACAGCTCTTTTCCTTTTAAAAAATACTTACATTTCTATTTATTGTTTGAAATACCGATCAAGAGGATCAACAGATGATAGTCAATTTTTACTCAGTGACTGTTGTAGCATTTTCCTGTTTACTGATTAAAGTGGTTATTCATTATTCCTCGGGTTGCTGCATCCCATCAGCCTGTTATTATGAAGGAATCTGATTGCTCTGCTGCACAGCAGGACCTGTGCTTTGAGATTTTTTTTTCCCCCTTTTAAAATATCCTGTGACTACAATGATGGTAAAGCCATGTTAAATGACTTGATTGTACTTGGAGTAATTGCACATATTTTTTTCCCTATGCATAAAAAAATGAAGCAGCTGTTGCCAAAAAGAATTAAAATTTCTCTCATTTTGTAGAAGGAAATGATGGGAGTTCTCTATACCTCAGTATGTGTGATCTGAGAATCATCCACATTAGTTTTAATCTCCTAATGTTAAGAATCGGATTGCAAGGCGGAGGAGTTATTATCTATGGAAATATGTGGGAAACGTTTAATAGCCGGCAAAACCTGAGAAATAAGGATAAAATAGTTTGGGAAAAATGAAAGGCGAGCAGTAGGACTGCTGTGGCTCGGGTTTCTGAGTAATCCTAACTCAGAAACCTTCGGTGGACCTTCGGCGTGGGGGACGGAGCTTTAAATGGATTACAGTCCAGGTCAAGCCCAGTTTTAGATCCAGAGGCTGGGAATAGATCCGACCCCGGTGATGGAGCCGTATTTTCTGTCTGGTAGGACAAGAGGGTTTTGCTCCTCTCAAGTGGGCACGGACCTTTGTAAGGATGTTACTGTGCGAGCTTTGTGCCCCATTAGACGCCGAGGACGGGTCCTGAAGATCAAGTGCTATTCGGAGGTCTGCGCTGTGGAGCCACATGCACCGAACAGGCCCCCACGAAACCGGCTTTGGAGTCTGTTCCGTCACCTTTGGAGCAGAAGGGCCCACGGGAACAGTGGCGGGGCCACGCTCAGGGCGGGCGACGCCCGGGCCCCCTGCGCTCCCTGTGGCCTGGGGGACACGGGGCTCTGGGCAGCGGGCCGGTGGCCCTCGAGCGACACCGGATGGCGCCACTGCCCTGCACCTGTCCCCCCCCCCCCCCACAGCCGTCCCCGCTGTCACCGTGGGAAGCCTCTCCTGTCCTCCTTGCAGGGGCACCACCGGTCTCGAGGCCCCTGGGCGGTGCAGTGGGGCAAGCCTCCCCGACTCCTGCGTTCAGCCCCGTGGTGCTCTCGGGGTCGGGAGATCGAGCCCCGCGCCGGGCTCTGGCCCGGGGAGTCGTCCCCTTCTGCTCCTCTCCCCCGTGCTTTCTTTCTCTCGAATAAATACATAAATGAATCTTTAGAGAAGGTCGTTGTTTTCCTCTTCAGGCAGAGGGGGTACGTGCCGGCGGGCAGTCGACTCAGCTGAGGCCGGCGTGCGGCCTGCCTTCCTGCGGGCGCTGGACAGGTGCCACTCGGAGCACCGCCGTGGGCGTGTCACTCACACTTCTCTGGCTCCAGATGGGCCATATGGGCCCCTATTGATAATCGAGCCCCTTGACTATACATATATATATATGAAAGACTAGTCAGATAAGGTCAACACTAATAATATAAAACAGGAAAGATTTGTAAGATAAGGTCAACACTAATCATATAAACCAGTCGACTGGGTGTAGGACAACCATGTTTATTTAAAGTCAGAGTCTAACTGTGAAAACTCACCTGCCGTGTAATCTGTCTTTTTGGAGCAGCTAATAACAATACATTTCTTAGCAGGATCTGATTTTGAAATGTATAGAGAAGGTGATCCTTTCTGGTTTTCATAACACCTGAAACCGCTTCAACTTACTATGTTTGGTTCTTGGAGACATTTATGTTCAAGGTTCTGTCAAAGCAATCTATTATTCTTGTTTTTTGCCTGATGGATCACGGAGAAAAATAATGGATTCAGTTATGAGAAGCAGTAATAGATTTTTTTTTTTAAGCTGACATAAATTTCTTTCCCTGTATAGAATAAAAGGATTGGGAAAAGGTAAGTCGAATTTTCCTACAATGAGCCGGTTCTTGTTAGATTTACCTCCCATAAATTGCAGCAAAGCACTTTCTATGTAATGTTTTATTTATGTAATTCAGTTATTTGGAGGAGGTGGTGAGGGATGTGAGTACATCATTTCATGTGGTATTTCAAATCTCTTTTGACAAAAACCTAAGAATTTTTGCAATAGGAAAACTTCAAAATTCCATTAAGCCTCTTTTAAGAAGGTTAGGAAGGAAATAGGTTTACATTACCTAAGGTCAAAAGAGGCACAGGGTGGATTCCTAATAGCTGCGGAGCCTGAATATCATATCATCAAAACGAAGTAAAGTCGAAGCGACCAGCCATCTGCAAATGGGGCTGTGGGGCATGTGTGGGGGGACGGGGGGCTCTTAACGGACACCAGAGAGCAAGAGCGGGCAAGTATGAGGCGGGGCCCCTTGGCGACACCACTCACAACGCGTGTGACTACTTGGATCAACTGAACCGCAAGGGGTTCTTGATTCTCTTGATTCTCCCACTGCCCACGGGGAACCATTGCCCTTGGAAGGATGTCATACGTCCCTCAGCTGGAGCTCCCTGAGGATGCAGCGCCCAGCCGGCGGCCCATGGCTTTGCCCAGCAGAGGCCCCGTCTGCAGTGAGGGTTTCCATAGTCTAGTTGAGCATATGGTTTCTGGACCAAAAAGCCTGTCTGATAGCGTGTCTGTGTGACTTTTTTCTTTTTTTACTTCTTTTTTTAATGTATTTTTTTTTAAATTTTTATTTATTTATGATAGTCACAGAGAGAGAGAGAGAGAGAGAGAGAGAGAGAGAGAGGCAGAGACCAGGCAGGCAGAGGGAGAAGCAGGCTCCATGCACCGGGAGCCCGACATGGGATTCGATCCCGGGTCTCCAGGATTGCGCCCTGGGCCAAAGGCAGGCGCCAAACCGCTGCACCACCCAGGGATCCCCTAATGTATTTTTTTAAATTGGTGTTCAATTTGCCAACATATAGCATAACACCCAGTGCTCATCCCATCAAGTGCCCCCCTCAGTGCCCTTTAAGGACTTTTTACGACGATACATTATGTGAACTGGAATGGTGATGATACGGGGACTCACCTTGTGTGAATGAGTTCTCCCACTGAAAACGCCCTCTCTCTCTCTCTGTCTCTCTCTCTCAAAAAAAAAAAAAAAAGTAAATGAGGTTAGAATACCTGGGTATTGGAGTTGCCAACGAGCTCATCTGGAAATGTTCAGTTTTCTGGTATTTCCTTGACGTCGTTATGGAGAAGTTTTGGTCTATAGTCTCCAACATGATCCCAAAATTTAATGTTGTAGTATTAAAAAAAAAAGCTGGGTAGTTTGGTGGAGAAAGAATACTTTTAAGTCTTTTAAATCCATGGCTCCAGTAATATTTTAATTTTCATAGTGTCATCTTTTTACTGCCTACACTACATCATTAAACTCCTTCAGATTTTTCCTTTTTTATATGAGGGAAGTGATGGTAAATCTCTTAAATTATTTATTACATTTAGACATAAACTAGAGAATAAAAATAGCATGCAAACCCTGGATTTCGGAGCCTGTACAAGTTTAGCTGCGATCTGCACTTGGATGGCACATCTACCTAGGAGTTATAAGGTTCAGTTATAAGGCAAGAAACACCCAATTATTTCCATTTACTCTTCTTGCCTGACTAGTTTATCCATTAGTCATCGGAAGTAACAGGCTTCAGTATAACATATTTTTCATCCTCGTGGAATATAACCAGCTCTTCCAGAAAAGGGTAACAAATCTCAAATCTGCGTTAAGTATCTAGTTATGTATATTTCTGTGCAGGGGATTCAAGTCATATAACATAATAACCCTGAAATTTTATGTTAGGGGAAAATGGGTTAAAAGCAACTAAAATTGCTAGGTTTGGAAGAAGCCAAACATTGTGTCGTAGTAATCCTCTGGGATTTTAGAATAGAGGTTTGATTGTACCATATGTGATGGATAAGGTTGCTTGATATTAACCAAATAGCATTTATATTTTAGGGCCCACACAATTTCAGGGTAAAGGATACTATAGCTCTTAATAATTTTTCAAAATAAGCATTTAATTATGATTCAGAAAGTGGGAAACAGCCGATTAGCCAGATTCTATACTTTAAAGTTGCCACGATGAGATGTTTATATCTAAAACAATGAGTATTTCTATGTTATATGCTTTAGTAATACTTATATTGTCGAATTACATGTGAATGTATTTACCTGTGATTAATACATATGCATAAAAAAGGATAAAAATGGCTTCTTTTAGGGGCGCCTGGCTGGCTCAGTTGGTAGAGCATGAGACTCTATTTCAGGGTCGTGAGTTCAAGCCCCACATTGGGTGTGGAGCCCACTTAGAAAAGAAAAGAAAAAGAGAAGACGTCTTTTAATTGTACCACTTGTTATAATGCTATCACTTATCTTGGTTTAAATGCAACTCATATTTTAAAAATTTCTGTTTCCTGGGTTCTTTAAAATGCTAAGGCAAAGGCTTTTCTTGAAGATACATTTTACCCGAAGGGTTCTATCACTATTTACGCAGGATATTTTCATTATGCTAGTTGTATCAAACTGATTATTTTTAACTTGCCTTTTAAAAGTTGACTTCACTGTTTCAGAGATCAAGTTGGTTGTGTGCCCATGACGTAAATCTGATGTATTTTGTAGTATTTAAAACATTTCCTCGGTGGACCACGCTAAAAGGGCTTCCATGTGTATAATGGGGAAAGTAAATCTAGGAAGTCCAGGAAACAGACCTTGCTTATGCCACATGTCACCTGCTTCATGTCACCTTTATCAGAGACCCAGGCTGATGGAGAGATCCCAGCTCTATCAGTGGGGGTGAGAGCCCTAGTGGGTCTCATGTTGGCGATTGAATCCCTGGGCCCAGAAGATACATACGTTGCTTCTGCTCACAACTAACTCATTGACCATAACCACACGGTTTCACCTGGACACAGGGAGCCCTGGATGTGTAATCCTACCATGTCCCCAGAGAGAGGGCACCAGAACTACTCAGCGAACAGCACTAAACACTATCACAGCACATTAGAACATCATGTAATTTTTACATGATGCTGAGTGTTGGAAGGCCACGTATACTTACTTACCCATTTCTTTCCCTTAATCATTGTATTCAATCATTGAGCATGTATGGATTGCCCATGAGTAGCAGACATTGGGCTACACACTCGAATAAAGCTGTGCACAAGAGAGAAAAGGATACAGTCTATCGGGGGAGATGGATGGGAGTATGTGACTCTCAGCTCACAAATCTATGTGCACTGCTGCAGCTTCCCATTTTCTCCCCAGGAATAAACTTACTGTCTATAAGCTACTATCCTGTACCTGTTCTCTCTTGCTTCTTAATAGAAGAAACTGTTTTCTCGGAGTCCAGCTAAAAGATCACATTTCTCAGCCTTTTCTGCAGCCTGGGGTTACCAAGGAGACGTAAGAGAAAATTGCTCAGAGGGACTTCCAGGAAGAATCCATAAGAGGGGGACAGAGAGCTGGCATGGGCTTTTTCTTGTCTTTTCCTCTTCTGTACCATTTTAGGCCTAAAATTCAATAACCATCTTAGATCATGAAGAAACCTTAGAGATGGAAGTCACTTCTCAGTAGGGGCTGGGTTTTTGTGAAGAGGGCAGCTGCTAATGCCTTGGATGGTTGGCCTCAGAAATTCTACTATAGGAGAGAAAGAGAGAGAGAAGAGGGAGAAATCCATGATGCTATGTGAGCAACTCTTTTTTCCAATTTCTCTCTCTGGAGATTGGAACGGCCAATTTCTGAATGGCACATTATCTACTTAAAACCTCCATTCCACTAGGTATTGGAAAATAAGTTCTCAGTTATTAGGATTTTCCCCCAAGTATAGAGTGCTCACAATACGATAAGGTTTGGGAAGAGTTGCAATTGTTTATTGCTGATATCAGGTCATCACCTGTCCAGGTGGCCATCCTCCGAGATATCTTTTCTCCCATCTGAAGTGACCTCTTGGTCTCAGCTCTTTCTCATCTATTTTCATGCTCTTCCTTGGTCTAAAAGAAACTCTTGACCCATCTGTCCTGATGCTCCCATCACCAGGAGCTGTTCTCCCCTTCACCAGGACACGTGTCAGGAAGTACTCCAATGCTTTCCTCCTTTCCAGGCTCTACTACTTGGGAATATTGCTCTCAGATTCCCCAAACCACCTGAAAAATCCTCCTCAAAAATCAGAATAGGATATTCCCCACATGTCCCACACAAATCTCACATGCATCCTTCTGGCTCCATTCTTCCCCTAGCCTTGGAATCTTTAGCCTTTTCGGATAGTGGGGTTGGGTGGGGGTGGACCAGAAGGCTGATGATTGCATTTCAGAAGTCTTGGATTTTATTTGATTGATTTATTTTTTTAGAAGTCTTGGATTTTAAAAGACAAGAATTTGTCTCTTGTTTTATTGTTTTCCACTGTAATAATTTTTTTCCAGATAATAGGTGTCTCACAGTCTAGTTGCCTAATATGGAAGGACTAAAGCATAATAGAAAATACCTGGGAAAAGCATCAATTACGATCTTAAAACAGTATCCTGCCACACATGGAAATTCAACAAAAAATACATAAATAACTACTTGACTGTGGTTGTGCTGAGTATCATGAAAGGAACATGTGGGGTTCTGTGCCAGTGAATATATGTCCCCATGACTAAGTCTGGGGTGTTTGGGAGAAATGGACACATGATGTTTTACTGTGGTCTGAAGGATGAGAAGGTGTTAGCCGGCTCCAGGGAAGAGATAGGCACAGCAAAGATGAAGAACATGGGACAACTGAAGAACTAGAAGAAATCCAGTTCACCTGGCGTGTGTGGAGTGAAGGGGGAAAGGTTCACCAGGTAAGGCTGGCCAGGCAAGTTCTGTCCCAATAAAGGGGGCTGTGTAGTCCAAGTTGGGAATCTTATTCTTTTTTTTTTTTTTTTTTAAAGATCATGAGAGACCCAGAGAGAAAGGCAGAGAAACAGGCAGAGAGAGGAGAAGCAGGCTCCCTGCAGGGACCCCAACATGGGACTCGATCCCAGGACCCCAGGATCATGCCCTGGGCCAAAGGCAGAGGCTCAACCACTGAGCCACCCGGGTGTCCCTGGGAATCTTATTCTTAATCCTAATGGGCAGACACTGAAATCTTAAAATTGGTAACAAGACCCATTTTAGATTTTTAAAATATTAATTTCACTAACGTGGAGGATGGATATGGAGAGACAATTTAGGAGGTCCGATTGTCTGGGAGAAAGATGATAGTGGGTCAGGTGTGTGGATGGCAGGAGATATAGAAAACTGAACACATGTGAGACATTTGGAGATAGAACAAGCAGCTGTTGATAACTGGTTATGTGGGCAAGGACTAGTCAGGTATCAAGGATGACCTCATGTGTCCTCTAGGAGCAACTAGGTAGGAAACAGTGGAAAAGAGCAGGTCATCCTGGATTGGGTTAACATCCAACTTGAGATGTTAATTAGAGTTGAATACTCCTAGCTGGAGCCCAGAAGGGAGGTAAGAAGCCAAATGTAAACATAGGAGGACTTTGGTATTAGGGAACCACATAAGGGAAGGGAACCCATCAGAGAGATAGCGGAGAGTGAGAAACAAAGAGAATTAGTTCTGAGAAGATGGGGCATGAAATCTGGGTGGAGAAAAAGGAGCCAGAGATGCGGGTAGGAAATGGAGTGTGTTATTATTACAGAAGGCCGGGGATTAGCGTGAGTGCCTGTCGTACCGAACGGCAATGAGAGGTCAAAGACCAGGGAAGGGAAAGCTGCCACGAGCTTTTAGAAACCCAGAAGTCCTTAGAAAGTTCAAGTTCACCGGAGAAGGGGGATCAAAAGTGAGACTGTCATGAGCGGAGGCACAAGCACGAGATGTGGGAGGACACTTGCGGCCTGGACAGGGTTGTCCACGGGCTCTGTGCCCGCAGGGGACACAGGTAGCAAGGAGTGGGGAACGCAGGATTCGGAGGCGGGTGTGTGCTTCTCTAAAAATCAGAGAGACTAGATGGTGTTTGGATGCTGTTAGGATGGCTTTTGCAGGAGTAGAGAACGTAGCGCAGGAACAGTTTGCAACTAAAATAAATCTGAAAGAATAACTGCCGCCTTGCTCGCTGAATTTGTATGGATTCTACAATATGGATATTTAGTTGAGCTAAATATCTTTGCCCTAAGGGAACTAAGGTCTGGAATATACTAAAAACATATTCGAATGGATACATTTCTTATTCCAGAACCTCCTCTGTTTTAATGACAATTTCGTGGTGAAATTTTCTTACCTGTTTCCCAAGCTTGATTTAGTTTGCTAATATTCTGGGAGTAGATAGACGGCTTTTCTTTTCTTTCCTTTTTTTTTTTTATAGATGGCTTTTTTTAAAATAATAAATCTATTTTTTATTGGTGTTCAATTTGCCAACATACAGAATAACACCCAGTGCTCATCCCATCAAGTGCCCACCTCAGTGCTTTTCTTTAGAAATATAAGTTATAGCTGTGTTAGAGAAACAGAAAACAAAAGGAAAAAAATTCAAGTAATCCCAAGTAAAATATCTATTCATTTCCCATGGATATGAATGTCTGGTCTAATTGTTCAAAAGGAAACGCTATGGCTCATTGTGATGAATTACGAAATCCATTTAAGAGCACGTTATAATAATGTCAAGGAGGTGATAAGAAGCTAGAGTGTTAATATTTCAGGGGGAAGACAGTTGAGTCACCCCAAAGAATATAATCATAAGAAAGAATAAAAGGGAAAATGAAAGGAAAAGTAGGCAAAAAAAAGCAAGGCTATTTTAAGAAAACATATCATCAAAATCTTAGGAGAAAAGTTTCTTCATTTATATTTTTAATCAGCTTATGAATAATGCAGAAATGTCCTTATTTGGCTTTAAAATACCCTTAGATCAAACCCTTGGTTTTTGGACTTGAGTCTGATAAACATGATTTCACAGTAAAATCTTTCTCGGGTGTTATCTTCATCAACCTATTTTCATAAAACTGCAGAACTGTAGGGACCCTGGAGATCATTTAGTTGGTCTCACAGGACTTCTTTTCCTTTTTTTGAAATGAAAACTCAGAAGCAAAAATAATAAAAAGTAAGGGGTATTTAGTCTTTTGAGAGAGAGTTTTCTTCGAATGAAACTGCTTCTAACTCTTTAAATCCTTGCAGAATTATTTGCAAATCTTTAAGAGAAGACTTGGCATAAATAAGGTGGCCTCAAGTTAATTATCTTTCTCCCGTGTCTTAGAGAAACTTATGGCACTTGATTCGGAGAAAACCAAAGATAAAGTTCAGGATTCGATTTTGTGGCTGCGCATTAAAAACACTTGAAAGCATGAAAGATGTGCAAAGTTGTGCAAATGGGAATGGGTGCCAGGGTCAAGTAATAGAAATGAAAGCAAACAGGATAAATGACGTTCACAAGTTCTCAAGCCGACCAGCAGATGGGGGCCCAGATCGCTGCGGAAGAGCTGTGATTGGGGACTGAGGGCAGGAAAGGAAAGGACCTCAAAGATAACCCAAAGTGCTCATCTAATATTTAGTTTGTGTAAAAAAAAAATAGTGGAGGTGAGTCCAAGTGGTCCTAAGTCCCTGTGCTCAGACCCACAACGAAGACGCTGATTATGGATAACGACACAGTGGCCCACAGTTTTGAGAAATGCACCATTGCCGAGGTCACGCCTCCCCAAACTCTAATTATCCAAGGAACTTCGAGCGCTCACCGAAGTAGACTTAATGGCACACGGCCCTCATGAATGTTCCTTTTGTGATATATAGATTTTAATATTTTAGCTCTCATCTTTACATGTATTTTTATCACGTACCCTGAGTATCTTCCCACATGCCCAATTATATTCCAAAAGCATCGACATACTCTTTATCTAGCGTTGCTTGCTTTCTTGGCTTATTCACTCTTATAACAAAGAGGCATGAATAGACTTCTTTGAAATTAATTTTAAAAAATTACAGGCATTTTGATTGTTATTAATACAAAAAGTAAAACATTTCCAATACTACCTTGCAAAACTGACAACTAATCATAGTTCATTTTTTTTCAATCATAGGAGGCTAAAATTATTATTATACCAGTGGAAAAATTGCACGTTTTTTCCCCACTGTGCTTTAGAACTTTTAGTTTAGGAAACAGTGAAAATGATATGTTGTTTGTGGCATTAGCTCCACTTAATTTGGAACCTTAGAATAATTTTATTTTCTTCCGTTAAATCTTTAATGCACTTTCAGCATAAAATTTAAATATATTAATATGTCAACTATTGATTTCGTGTTAACATTTTTAAGGCTACCTAAATCACACTGGTACTTTTGGGTGGCTCTGAAAACCGTTGATATGTACTTTAGCATCTGCTCAATATTATGATTTTAAGTTAATTTGTTGACTGAGGAAGTGCTCCAGGTTCATTCTGTTATGAAAATCGGATTCCTCATACTGTGAAGGAGACTTAGACTCGTGCACTTTTGCTGCATAAATGATACGATTATATTTTCTTTTTCGTTCTGACATTACTTGGTTGGACTCCGGCAGTCTCTGACACCGCGAGAAGGTTCTAAGAAAGGAGCATTACCTGATTAGTGCTGGAAAAATGCCAGCGGAAGGTTGACTTCATATCTTGTGGGTCTTACTGTTTCTGGGGTCAGATGAATGAAAAAGCTGTAGAATGCGAGCGCCGCAGCGTGGTCCTGGCGCCTGCTGCACTAGCAGAAAATCCGCCTCTGGGGCCATCGGAGAGACGCTTGGTTTGCCTACAGAGCACATTTTCGGTGCCACCTTTATAAAATACTAACTGGCTCCAGGAAAAGGCAGGGCTAGCAGGAAGGAAAAGGGTAAATGTTCTCTGAGAACTTTAGGCATCTCCTTTGTGCTTCCACAGGGGTTGTCCTCTCTGTCCCTACTTCACACTCCTGATGTCTGCAGAGGGTACAAATGAAATAAGGGGACGGGGAAAAGAAAAGGGAGCCAGAAAGAAGAGATGGTGCATGGGCATCGAGAGGGTGAGCGACGGCCAGAAGCTGGCCCTTCCCTCCGAGACCACGCGGTCAGATTTATGGCCTATTTCCGCCTTGGCCAGAGGTTTACTGACAGATCTTTGCCAAATCAAATCACTTAATTCCAGAAGCTCCCCCCTGCCTTTTTTGCTCTTTTAAAGATATTATTGTTAGTATTTATGAATCGCAAGGAGGGTTTCAGAAACATAAAGCCATGAATATTTCGTGAAGATCCTTGAGATATTTGGATCTGAGTGTGGCTACCACGTCCAGCCGCTCTGACCTCCCGCTGGCCGGGCGCGTGTGGGGAACCGAGCCCCGGACCGCTACGCTCTCGCCCCGTCATGTATTTGGGATCTGTCTGCTCTTACAGGTAGTCGGTGCGCAGCTAAGGAGAGCAAAATCTAATTTGCTTTCAGTCTGGACAGTAAATCTTCTGCTGCGGAGGCTGAGCTCTAAGGAGGTGGGGTGGGTAGTGAGGGGGAACCGCTTTGGGTTTCCGTTCAGTCACCGTTTCAACACTTACTGGGCGTCTGCTCCGTGCGGGGGGTCACGTTAGAGTTTGGGAAGAAAAACACAAGTAATAGAGGAAACCTTGTGTCTTTGTGCGCCGAGGCGTTGGGGCTGGGCTTACTGGAGTTGAAGGCTGGATTTGGGCTGTGGTTGCCAGCCTGGAGCATGCTGTTTGATCTCTTCTTATCCGTTTTCTTATCTGCAGAATGGGGATGTTACTTGGGTGACGGATTGTTTTGGAAATTAAGGGAGAAGAGGAACGTGAGCAGTGTGTGGCACACGGCGGTGTGCTCAAGTGCAGGTGTCTGTGAACGTCCCGTCTCTGTCCTCCAGGACAGTCATCTAGGGGGCAGGGGGTCAGTAACGAGTCACTGTAACACAGTGTGGTAACCCCAACTTGCACGGGCCTTTAGGAGGCCTCAGGAGACACGAAGAAGTCAGTCTGGAGGGTTGGTCCCAGTTGGAACGGGATGTCAACCCCAGATTTCGGAGGGAATTGCGTGCTAAGCCAAGGACCTAGAGTGGAGTCTGAAAAAATATTGGTATATAATGAGGCTTCTAGTCTGAGGCTCAAACTCAGGAGATCTTTGTCTAAGAAACTCTAATTAGGGTTTTTTTTTCAACCTGTGACCCCTCTCTGAAGACATGAAAGAAAGAACTTAGTTTTCCATCTTTAGCTTTTGACCCTTTTAATCCATCAGAGATTTGGCTTAGTTCTTAGGGTCCTCTTTATCTTATCAAAATTTTAAAAATGAGTTTTACGTTGAACCTATTTTTATCTACCTTCATTAGCCACATTTCTCAAATTGCTACTTATTCTTTGCATTTTTATTCCTATTTAAAAAAAAATTTAATCTCCTTCTTTAAAGAATTTTGGAACTTCTTGGCCCCTATAAAATATGTTTATTTGCCTTGCTTTTTTTCCCCCTTCAAGCCTGGCACGTATAATAGAAGAGAAAGCAGTGATTTAGGAGAGCTGGTTCCAGGGTAGTGACTGCGGCGCATAATGAGGTTTGGGAGAGAGAACTCTTTATGTGGAGGAGGAGGCTTGTTCCTTAACTCTGTGACCTTGAGCTGACTAATTAATTACTCTAACTCATTTAAAAAACTTCCTAAAATATGGGTATCACATGGAATAATGAATATGGAAATGGCCAGCACACAAAATATTCTGAACAATCTAAGCTAAACCTAGTTCATGCTCATGAACAGGACTCACCCCGATGTTTACGAGGATTTCCTAGTCCCGGCAGAGGGTGGGAGAGGCTTCTACGTTGCAGATACCTAAAGTTAGCATCGTGCTGGTCCATAGCAGGCAATCAAAATATATTATGTGCACGAATAAAGAAAAGAATGGGCTAACCCAAACCCCCACGATTAAGATGACAGCTTCTGGGTAGAAGACTGTGTGGTCTGCTTATACCCAGCTCAGCTGGTGCCCGGTGGTCGGGTGGGGCAGCTGTCTGCCTCCCGTTAGGACCTCATGCAGCTGGAGCCATACGGTGAATGTGAAGACTGTAGCCCGAAGCCAAGTCCAGAGACGTTCTCCACTAGTCGTCTCCTTTCAACACTGTTGCTACAAAAAAAAAAAATAAATAAATAAAAAAAAAATAAAAATAAAAAATCACATGGTACTGAGCCTTTCCCGGAAAGCTCTCCGCAGAGAAGCACGAGGTAGGGTTCCCGATTGATTCGTTAGAACACCTGCTTCCAGAATAGGCAAAACCAAATGGATTGAATTTACTTTCCTTCAGGACTGAAGTTTTAGGGATTCTCTACCTCCGTTTTCTTCTCTCCACGTCGAATCAAAGAAGTTATCTGTGGTCGGGAATCAATAGAGACCAAATTCAGTATAAAGATGGATCATCTCGCTTAATAAACCAGATAAAAGAAGAATTTTTGTTGTCTCAATTCTCACCCGTGCTAGGACAAAAATAAAGTACACGTGAGGGCTGCTATGGTTGATATCAGTTTGTCGGCTTGTGATTTAATAATTCGTGGGAACTGAACGGCAGGATAGGAAATGCTTTGTCAAATCTTCCCACTCTGTGGGCTGGTTCTAAAAGAAGAGTCCCTGAGCCAGAAAGGGAATTTGCAGGTCCAAAAAATTTTAATATTATGGTCTAACCGAGCTACCCTCAGGCTGCGTCTTCATTCAAGGTCCCAGTTAGTGCCTTGCTCCATTCTGGCGACAGATAAAACGTTTTAGATCAGGTTAAAGTGGTCATTCATTCATTTATTCATTTTCATCCAGCAACTATTTCCTAAAGACTTCATATGTGTCAGGTATTTTCCGGGCGCTGGGGATAATGGGGCAAACAGAACAAGTCTCTGTCCCATATTCTAAGTCTCATTTCACTCTGACCCTTATTCTGACCCAGTATTCCTGCCCGAATCCTGCGGTTTCCATAACCAGAGGGGCAGTATTACGGGTATATAAGGGATGAAATGGAGCTAAAATGCCTCTAATTATGTAGCTAATCCTCAAAGCTGCAGAAGACTCCGATTGTCTACTTATGCCGCCATGTGCTTGAGCTCTTTTTCAACCTAAGTTCCAAAGGCTTGATGATTGAAACCGGTCTTAACTGCCCAATGCCTGGGAAACAGAGAATTAACGATCCCATCTCTTTGTTAAATGGTAACTCCTGGATTTTTTTTTTCTAGAAAATTTCTAGAGACATTTTAGGTAGCCTTTATATGAAGTGATCTAAATGCCTATGTTTAAATATTTTTGCAAAAAATGTCATGGTTCAAGCTTAGATGATCACAGTTCACACCAGGGGAGCTACAACCGTTGGTGATGGTAGATCTTTTTAGAGAGATGCTGGCAGTGCACGTCCCGTTGGTGTCTGGACAAAGATTTCACTCAGTTCTGCTGTGAAGAGCTAATTCCCTGCGTTTCGTCAACTGCGGTGTTTCTGTAGCTGTAACAACAACAACAGCCACACAATCCCTGTGTTCTTTTAAACACCTGATCAGTAGACCAGAGCTTGGAAAAGCCAAATGAGCCTTCTCGTGGCCAAGAAACTGCAATCCTACCTTGGACTGTGCATCCTCAGGCCTCTGCAAACGTGCTCATGAACTCTGTGCGTACCCTGGATAACACCCGTGCTCCGCGGGTAGGAGCCCTCAGCACCACTCAGCTGGAGCCTACTCCATGTCCAAACAGAGAAGCATCTCCTTTGTGAAAATCAGTAAAAAGAAACCTGGTTTAGAAGGGAGCCCGGAGGTCAGCGGGGGAGCTCGCGCCCCCTACCCCTGCTTGTAGTTGCAGATCCAACAGGAAGAGAGGGGCCTTGCTCTGGAAACTGCTTTAATATCTCAGCAGGTGGAGGGAAGAGTGTTGGGCCACATCCCAGCCAGTGAGAGGCAGTCGCAACTCAGCCAACGAAAAGCCACTCTGGGGCACCTGGGGGGGCTCGGTGGTGAGCACCTGCCTTGGGCTCAGGGCGCGACCCCGGGGTCCAGGATCGAGTCCCACAGGGAGGCTGCTTCTCCCTCTCCCTCTGTCTCTGCCTCTCTCCCTGGGTCTCTCATGAATAAATAAATAAAATCTTAAAAAAAAAAAGTAAAAAAAAAATAAAAAGGAAAAGCCACTCTACTTCAGCTCCCAGTTTACTCCAGTGGACTTCGGTCCATTATATATATTAAAGATTTTATTTGTTTATTCATGAGAGACCCAGAGAGAAAGAGGCAGAGACACAGGCAGAGGGAGAAGCAGGCTCCATGCAGGGAGCCCGACGTGGGACTCGATCCTGGGTCCCCAGGATCACACCCTGGGCCGAAGGCAGACGCTAAACCGCTGAGCCACTGGGCTGCCCTATTTTTATATATTGAACTAAGACTGGACCGTAGCCCTTTGCCAGGCTCTGGCTTTATATTATCTCACTTAATCTTCATTAAGAATCTTAAAAATCATGGGGCAGAAACTTTGATACTGCACGGATTTCCCCCCTCGTCTCCCATTCCCTTTATCAGGCGTGAATCCTTGTCAGTCACACACCCTTACTTGGGTCGTCTTCCCATTCTCAGGAGAGCCCGAATGCATCCCTCTTCTCCTACCTGGATCAATACCTCCCTGCAGCATCCTCTGACCATCCCCCTGCCTTGGGAGGAGAGAGTCTCAAGAAGCTGCCAGATTCGTTCTTCCTAAAAAACCGATTCACCCTGTTTTCGTCCTTATAATTCCAACGAAAAGGACACAGCATTGGAGCGCTTTGCAATCTAGCTTCGTGCTCTTTATCCCTCATCTGTTTTTTTTTTTCAATGTGGGTGTCCTGTGTCCGATTTTCCGATTTCTCTACTATTTTCTGCACATGGAGGAATCAGAAATTCCATGTGTACCATTGCCCTCAAGCATACATGAGGTGAACGTGTTAGTTATGGGGTAAAAACGCCTTAATTCGGGAATCTGTATTTAGAAGATTTAGTTGCTCTGTATTATAAAGGGACCGTGCGCATGTGACCGAAACGTATTTATAAATGTGAGAACCGACTTCCTCTATCCACATCCGCCCTCCTGATTAAGTAACAGGGCAGAGTGTTGGGACTGGTGTGTGCGTGCATATGTGTGATTATCTCACAATTTCATTTTCTTTACAGCAGCCCCTTTGCTCAGTTGAATGTCACTTCTCCATGCCTCTTCCTATTCCTGGTGTCTGCTCACTTCTTTCTGCATCCACCTCTCCATAGCCATGGCCAGTGTTGCATGAGGAACCTCTCCGGCAATCCTGCAAGTAAGTCACACCTCTTAGTACTTGAAGAAGAGACTTTTTCATCGTGCAATGACATTCTCTTTACTTAAAGTCTCTATCATAGTAGCTTACTACTCACTTTTCATTTTCAGTGTGTATATATAAATATAAATATAAATATATTTATCTGATTTCATATAGTTAAAAAACATTAACCCACCCTTCATGCTTACTACCAAAGCGGGAGTTACTGATGCTGGATAGTGTATTTTTTTTTTAAATAAATGTTTTTATTTATTAAAAAAAAAGAACTTATGAAGAATGTATTTAAGGACAGTCAATCCATCCATTTAATATCTATTGAGCCACTATTATGTGAAAATCCTGTTTTCAGAGTCAAAGGGAATATAAAAATCTGATACGCTTTCCCCCCGAAAGGAACTTAGACTCCACTAGAGATCAAAATTAAGCCTCTCCCAGGTGACCTGGGGGGCTCCTGGTGAACAGTAGAAGGAGATGTTCGAGGAACCCAGGCGTCCTGGTAGCTGGAAACCGCGCGTTGGTTGATTCACCACTTAGCTTCGCCACTTTGTCACGGAGTTCAAGTTTCTTTCTCTTTAGTCCAAAGCCGTTCTCTGCCTCAGCGCTTAATCTCCACTTATGCCTCTTAGCATTAAGAAACAGCCAATATTTGTCTGAAATTAAGGATTGAGAAATCAATGTTTTTAAAAAGTGCATAGTAGCCAGTTTCCTAGGCTATTCATTCACTTTCGGTATCGCTTCTATTTCAATCAATGCAAAAGCCCTAGGACACGTATTGTCCCGCCTCAAGATCGAGTCCCTTTTCCCCGACATAACATGTTCTTGCATCTACGTAATTCAGCCTAGAATAATGCCCCAGGAATTCTAGCAAGACAGTCTGTGGTGGCTTTTGTCACTCTCTGCATCTCAGGGTGGTCGGGGGAAGAAGGGATCTTGGTGTTTCAGATCCTTTAGAAGTCATGGGCATGGCCAAAGACACCCCAACTTTGTTCTCTTTTGGGGTCTTCCCATTAATGTAAGGTGTGCATACCCCTTAGTTTTTCTCATTGTCTGAAATAATACCTGAAGGGACACACACACCCCTCCAAAGACCAGCACCAGTCCTCGTAGATAATACAGCTTCATCTAGGGGGTCCCAAATTCAAATGTGTGCTGAGGCCCGGCAGGAAAACCAGGTGAGTGTGGGGGCTCAGTGTCACAGGGAGAGATGGGGACAACCTCTATAGATCTCCACTTCTGTTACTACCTGGGAACCAGCCTCCCATGTTGCCATGCCATTGGCATTATGTCTGAGGAGCCAGAAATCCATATTTTTATAATGAAAATAAATGAATCTTCAGTATCGTGATGGTTGATTTTATGTGTCAACTTGACTGGGCCATGGGGTGCCCAGACCTTTGGTCAAACATTACTCTGGGGGCTCCGTGAGGGTGTTTTTGGACGAGATGAACACTTGGATCAGCAGACTAAGGCAGAGTTCCCTCCCTAATAAGAAGAGAACAAAAACACGGAGTCAGAGGGAATTCTTCCTGCCTGACCAGTTGAGCTGGGACATTGATCTCTCCACGCCTTTAGAATTCAAGCTAAAAAACGAGCTCCTCCGGGGTCTCAAGCCTGCTTGCTGGCTTTCCGACCGGAGCTCATGCCATCAGCTCTCCTGGTTCTCTGGCCTTTCAATTTGGACTACGACTACCCCATTGGCTCCCGTGGACCGCCAGCTTGTCTCCATAATTGCAGGAGCAGCCAATTCCTCTTTCTCCCTCTTAATCTCTCTCTGTCTCCATCTCCCCTCTCTCTCAGTTCTGTCTTAAAACAAAATAAAACAACACAATGGCATGAGGTCCTCTGTGTCATGCCTGAAGGCCAGCGCCATCACTTCATGTGTTGTATTAAATCCACAAGTCCGCATTACGGGTGGCGTTAGGGAAGCTCGGGATGGTAGTTTCATTATTCCAGTTAGGTAAGTAAAGAGACTCTTAAATTAAATTAAGTTAAATTAAATTTTATCTTATTTTATTTTGTGCCTGTGTGTTGGTCACATTTTATGATTTTTTTTTCAATTTCATTTTTTTAATTAAATTCAATTTGCCAACATATAGTATAACATCCAGTGCTCATTACATCAAGTGCCCTCCTTAATGGCCATCCCCCAGTTACCCCGTCCCTCCCACCCACCTCCCCTTCTGCAACCCCTAGTTTCCCAGAGTTAGGAGGCTCTCATGGTTCATCTTCCAAGAGACTTTATTTTGAACAAACCAAATCATATACATTAAAAAGTTATTGATCTTCAGGTTGGGCTCTTTATAAAACTACACTTATTTTAATAAGGATGATGCCATTTTTCTTTTTAAAAAGATTTTATTTATTTATTCATGAGAGACAGAGAGAGAGAGAGAGAGAGAGAGAGAGGCAGAGACACAGGCAGAGGGAGAAGCAGGCCCCATGCAGGGAGCCCGACGCGGGACTCGATCCCGGGACCCCGGGGTCACACCCTGGTCCGAAGGCAGGTGCTAAACTGCGGAGCCACCCGGGGATCCCACCATTTTTCACATAACATTTTTTCTTCCTCTTTCACAATTGCCTTCTGAAACAATTTCACGAGAAAATTTTCTATAATGTTAATTTACTTCCTCTTTGTTTTTGGCCAAAGGCATGATCAACCAAATTAAAATATTTGCCTTTTCAAATAAATTTTGGTTAAGAGATTAATTTCATCAGGCCCTCCAAGAAAACAAAAAAGATGAATACATAGAAGCATGCGCCATGGGAACGTCGCTAAAATATTTGAAGCAATCGGTAAATCACTGGGATACCTGGCGCCACGGCTGCTGTGAAGGGGCCGCAGCGGGGGATTTTGGTGCATTTGTTCAGAGCTCGGTCTTGCTCCGGGAAGCAGGGGTCATAAGCTCATCCATCGAGTGACAGTGACGCGGCTTGGGAGGAAGACAGCAGGAAGCGAGGTCGGCTTAGGGAGGAGGCTGTCGGGGGCAGGTGGCTGCTACTCGGCAAGGGCCCGGCGTGGTCAGGGTTGCTTCTGAGCCTCGTGTGGCCAGGTGACTGGTATTTCAAAAATCTGTGTGGAGTGCAAGGGAGCCTGCAGGCTCGGAGGGGGCTGGTACGGCTGGTGGTCACACTTCAGTCGCGGGCGGCCGGAACAGCAGAGGAGGGGCCGGAGGCCGGAGCGCAGCTCGTGCATTTGAGAGACTTGCCAGCGAGGGGAAGAGCCTGAGTCAGGATGCCAGCAAGGCCCAGTGGATTTTCTTTAGGGTGATGTAAGGGGGAGGGAAGGGTTCTGAGGGTCGGATGGGAGCGTGCGAGCAGAGAGGAGCTGGGGAGGGTGTTCTAGAGACGGGGATGCAGGGGATGCAGGGGATGCAGGGGATGCGGAACCAGGGAGCTTGGAAAGCACGACGCCAACGGCCCAGGAAGCAGGGGAAGCTGCGGAGACAGGAGGGAGGTCTCGTCCTCTGGGGAAGAGGTTCCCTGTGCTGGAGCGACGGAGAAATTATTCGGATAAAAATAGAAAACACACTTGCCGAATTTGTGATCTGCGAGGAGCCGCTAATGTGACCCATCAGAGGGTTAAGAGCCCCGCGGCCGGCCTGGAGCGTGGGGTGATGAACTGACGCACACACACTGACGTCTCGGGGCGATAAGTGCAAGATTTTTCCCTTTGTACTAAAGTAGATCATTTAAAGTACAGAATGGAGGAGAAAGGACTGAAGGCCGCTTCGTGGGGGAAAAGATTAGCATTTTATTGGGAAAAGGCTCATGTTAACGCTGCCAGGAGGGTCGCGGGTGGCCGGAAGCCACCGCGCACTTGCTGCAATGGGTCTGGAGGCACAGGGCGGCTCCGGAGCGCCTGAGGCCCGTGGACTGACGCGGCCTCGTCGTGGGCCACTTGGCCGTCACGCACAACGGGAAAGAGTGAGGAAGCCGCGAGTGTGCTCACGGGAAAGACCGTGAGGACGTATTGGTGAGCAAAGGGATGGGGCGAGGCGGGCGTGACAGCACAGCCTGCAGGCCACCTCCCGTCCCCGAGCAGAGGAAGTGAGAATATACAATCGCACTGGTTTTCGCTCGCAAAACAACCTTCCAAAGTAATAAAAAAGAAATAAAAAACCGCGGTTGCCCGTGACTGAATCGCCAAATTACACGTTATTTCAAAGACTGAGACTGATGGTTCGTTGAAACGGACCCGGACGTGGGTCTCGGCCACCAGCTCGGTGGTCGGGGGTCGGGGAGGCCTGTGGCCCGCGTCTCACTTCCTCCCGCAGGTGGCTTCGCGGTGTTGCCGTGCGGGGGCCGCCGCTTACACGCCCCCGTCCACGCGAGCAAATACGTGAGGGGCAGGACGGGGGGTGGCACCTCGCCTCGGACGTGGGGGCGACGCTGGTTTCAAAGAGGACTCAGCCCTGCTCCGGTTTCCGCGAGGTCGAGGTCCAGGGAAGTAACGCGGGCCCATGGCAGGAGCAGGGGCATCCGATGGTGTTTCAGGAAGCGTTTTGGGGACACTGTCCTGTAGCAGGCACAGGACTGGCAGGTGGACAGGGAAACGGCTTGAGCTTCCTCAGGGTTCAGGCTCAGGATCGGGGTGTGGGGTCGGGCGGTGCTGACGGTAGGAGCAGAAGGTCCCAAGGCTGGGGACAGACAGGAGGCGGGAGGCTGGGCGCACCTGCACGGGGTGTGCGTGACCTGGTTAGCTTCCTGGGGACGTGGGCCTGAGTCGGTGGGGGAGGGGGGGAGGGGGGATGGGGGAGGGGAGGAGAGGGGGAGAGGGCAGGACGGGGAGGGAGAGGGAGGGCCAGGGAGAGATGGGGAGGGAGAAGGAGGGACAAGGAGGGAGAGGGAGGGAGGGATGGGGAGGGACGGGGAGGGATGGGGAGGGAGGGGGAGGGATGAAGAGGGAGGGGGAGAGGGAGGGACAGGGACAGACAGGGAAGGACAGGGAGGGAGAGGGAGGGATGGGGAGGGACAGGGAGAGAGAGGGAGGGAGGGAGGGATGGGGAGGGACAGGGAGGGACGGGTGGCAGGGAGAAGGGGCTGAGCAGGGCTTGCACCCAGAGGCCTTGTGTGGCGCGTTACCATCGCCCTGCGTCCCGGGACAGGAAGGTCCGTTGTCAGGACGGGCCGCGGGGCCCTGCAGCCGCCTGTGGCTCCCACAGGAAGAGTCTGGAAGGCTCAGGCCTCTGCTCCCCAGGCCTGGACACAGGGTCTTGCTCCCGGCGTGACGTGGACCTGAACCCTCCTAACGCGTGGATCCGTAGAGGAGCCCCGACGTGTCACACGGGGCAGGCGGCTCCCTGGACCTTCCAGCGCACCCGTCCCAGGAGACTGGCCGAGGTCACTGGCTGCTCAGGCCCGGGACACGGTGGCCTGCGGGCGCCCAGACCTGCCTCGTTCCCTGTGCTGCCGCCTGCCGCCGTCAGACACTTTATCTTCAGCAGCTCCTGGAAGGACGCGCGGCTGCTTCCCCTGCGAGCAGAGCACAGGCCTCGGCGGCGTCGAGGGGAGCCCCTGTGGGCCCCAGGCCCGTGACCTGCAGCCCCACGAGCTGGGCAGGCGGGCGGCACGGCCCGCGGGGACAGCGGCTTCCCGAGGCGGCAGGAGCCTGCGACAGGTCACCCAGAGGCCAGGGCATCCAAGGACATAATTTAAGCCCTACTGGGTGGTTTCCTCTTACGGATGCTATTTCCTCTCTACGCACCCGAGGGATCGTGTTTGCAAATTCCGCAGGGATGTGACCCCCCTGGGCCACCATCCCTTGAACTTCTCTCTCAAACACATGAGAAGACAAAGCAAATACAGACCCCACGACGTCGGTGTCACATCACGCAGCTAGAATTCTCTGCTATCATCTTCCTTCTACAAATCAAGCCTCAAAAATATGACTTCTCCAGAACTTCTAAGTTTTTTTTTTTTTCTGAGATTGCAATTATGATGACATTCAGTTTTCTCTCTTCTCACGTTGCTAGCCTCAAAAACCTTCTACAACTGCGGAGGGATTAAATGCAGCGCATCTGGAAACCACTGTTTGACTCGACATTTCTTTCTTTTTTTTAAAAAAAAGACCGTCAAATTGCTATCGCATTACATAGTTTTAAAAGAGCTTTAAGACATAAGTTATTTGCTCATTAAAATAATTAGTCTCATTTTCTGGCTGTAATCTTTGCTCAGAGAAGTTGAGCGCCTTGCAGGTTGGCAGGTGGTGGATGGAAGCTGGCCCCTGATTTTATTTGTCTGGAGCTGCCGTCATGGGGGCCTCCTGCTTTCCCAGGGGGGCGTTTATCTCAGTTACTGGGAGCACCAGCGCGGACCACTTTCCTCTGTTTACAGCTGCTTGGTGTGCGGCTATTTAAAGCAAAAGGGAGAAGGGACCCCTGCATGGCTCAGCGGTGGAGCGTCCGCCTTGGGCCCAGGCCATGACTCCGGGGTCCCGGGATCGAGTCCTGCGTCAGGCTCCCTGCATGGAGCCTGCTTCTCCCTCTGCCTGTGTCTCTGCCTCTCTCTGTGTCTCCCATGAATAAATAAATAAAATGTTTTTTTAAAAAATGAGGCCAGAAGGAGAAGAGGAGCAAAGGACTGTAGAGGAGGGCGGGGGTAGCTGAGGATCTGGCGGGCTGGAGCCTGGCTGGTCTCTGCCCCCAGGAGCGTTGCCTGCTCGCCGTCCTCAGTTGGAGGGGCCGCACCTCGCACCTCGCACCTCGCACCTCGCACCTCGCACCTCGAGGGCTGGCTGTTCTGGTTACTCAAGACGACGCGGGAGGGGCTGCAGAGGCTGAAACATCAAACGACTCACCTCTTAGATGCAGTGGGATGTGACAGGAACACTGGAATCCCCGGAACGCCCCGGGTCTCTTCCCCCCCTCCCCTTCCACCGCTCCCTTCGCCACCCTCGTCCTCTTGCGCTTCTCCCTCAGCTCCACACGTGTCCCCTCGCCAGATCCGTGAACCTCCTGCCCCTGCCATTTCCCGGTCGGTCCCTCCAGGCACTGGGGGGGGGGGGGTCTGTGCTCGGCTCCAGGTGGAGCAAAGGGTCTTGGTCAAGAAGCCAGGAGCCCGGTGGCCACAGTGTCGTGTTGTGCTCGGCTGCGCGAAGGACCACAAACAGCGGGGTCTCTTCTTTCACCAGCGTTGATAGGCCGTGTGGGCCGCGCAGTCGGGCGCTCTCTGCCTCCATCGGCAGGCCCACTCGCACCTGCGTTCCCTTCATCCCCATTTTTATTTCTCTATCCTCATCTACGTATTCCTCTCTCTCCCTCTCCCTCTCTCCGTCTCTCTTGTTTGCTTTCTCTCTCTCCTTCTTCCTCCAAAGTGGGAAAAACTGTCAGTTCTACTTTGGCCTTACATATCTAAGTAACAATTTTCTTTTCCTACTTTCCCTAAAGGCTTGGAAAACAAGAGTCATGTGATGACACTTACAAATAATACGTGAACATAAAAAAATTAACATTTAATAAGAAAATTAGGAAGCGTTACGTACGGGCTGGGGATGCTGAGAGATGCCTGACTCCCATTAGACAGAATGCATTTCTGGAGATCCTTAATTATAAAAGTCCAGATATCTGGTAGTCACTAAGTTTGAAACTTTGCCCTATTTTCATGAATTTTATGTTGAAATTTATGGAAAATGTCCATAACGCATAGTGCTATTTGTGGTTAAAATCAGTTATAAAATCAATAGGGAGTATATGACAGGTCCTTCTATGTTTTTTACTAAAGGAAAATATAAAAAATGTGATAGTTAAGCAATTAGGAAAAACCAGGAACAAATGTCAAATAAGTAGAATAAACTTCCGCAAGAAGTCAGTTGGCCTTGGGAGCCAGAAAATGACTACTCAAGTTCTTTTGTGTGGATGTTTAAGGCAGTAATTAGAGGGTGGGGGGCAACCCCAAGTACTTAACACTAAAATTTATATTATTGGTTCAAGATTCTCCTAGGGGAGGCTAACAGTAATTACAACTTTATATTAAGATTATTATGGCAGAAATTGTTAATTGCCACCCGATAGCCACTCGTCCTTTCTTTTTTTTTTTTTCCCACTAAAAGAACCTCCGTATCAGTGAGTAACTATCACTCCAGCTGGAGCGTGTTTCCCAGCCTCCCTTTAGCTACAGGTGCAGTGAGATACAAACACAGACCTTTACCCATGGGGCTTACTCAGCCGGAGGTGCCTTGTTTGTTGCCTCTTTCTTTTTACTTTTACTCGGAATGTAGACGTGACGAATGGAGGACACTGGCTATCTGTGACCGTGAGGTGGCTTTGAGAGTTGGCACCACGAAAATGGCAACCGGAGAGAGATAAGCGCCTCGGGTATTGCTCACACCATCGAGCTTCCACGCAGCCCCGTACTGAGGCCTTCATCCGTGTGACAGCAGAGAGATCATCCCACTTCTACATCTGTGTGTCTGTGTAATGTGTGTATTCCACGTATCATTTATGTGTAATCAATCTAGTGGATTCCCTCAGTATTTCTTCCCCATCCTTCAGCATTATTTTTTAAAAAAATCTTTATTTATTTATGATAGACAGAGAGAGAGAGAGAGGCAGAGACACAGGAGGAGGGAGAAGCAGGCTCCATGCCGGGGCCCGACGCGGGACTTGACCCCAGGACTCCAGGATCGCGCCCTGGGCCAAAGGCAGGTGCTAAACCGCTGAGCCACCCAGGGATCCCCTCCTTCAGCATTCTTAATCGCACTCTACTGCTCTTTTTTTCTGTACATTTTTCATTGTTTCGCTACTCTATGGTTCCTTTTTATTATATTTAGTGTCTCTTTTTGCTAAAATATCAGCTCTGCTGGGGCAGGGATCCCGGTCTGTTTTGCTCACTGACGTGTCCTGAGTGCTTAGAACGAGCAGAGTAGACACTTAGGAAATAGTCATTGGGTCAATGGATGTGCTGCTACTTGCAGAAAAGGCCACCGACATGCTTGACAACGCCTATGAATACACTGCAAGCAGCAGAGAACAACTCTTCCATGTATCCACCGGATGTCTGTCCTTGGATTTTATGTGTAATGTTGGTCATTAACACTCAAGAAAGGGACGCCTGGGTGGCTCAGCTGGTTAATTGTCTGCCTTTGGCTCAGGTCATGATCTCTGGTTCCTGGGATGGAGCCCAGCATTGGGCTCTCTGCTTAGCAGGGAATCTGCCCCACTGCCCCCCACCCCCCAGCCCTCCCACTGCTCTTTCTCTCTCAAATAAATAAATAGATAATTAATTAATTAATTAATTAACTCAAGGAAGCATAAGGGGCTTGGATAAGGACTATAGAAGGGTGGCTACATGTGAAGGTGGACTTGGAGAGAGTTAGGATTGTTGAGTGTGGTCAGCCAACCCGAAAGGACAATTAGCTAACGTCCAAAAAACCTAAAGGACGTGAAGAGGAATCGTTCATTAGATTCCAATGTCAAGTATAAGGGGTTGTCCATTCTGACCTGATAGAGAGAAGTTTCATATGAATGTAAGGGCACAACACAAAGATGTCAGCGACGTCCGTGTGGAACTCACTGCCCTAACTAGCACGTGTGTGTCAGCGCTGAGTCTAAGACGCTTGGAAGGTGGACACCCGAGGGTTCCCGTCGGAGAGGGCAGAGGTGGGGGTGAGGTCCACCACGATGTGCCGGGTAAAACTGCAGCTGGGTGAGCTGCATGCAGCTCCAGGGCGCTAGTGGCAGAGGAGATGCGGGGAGCGTGATAAGAGCTGGAGTTAAGAACAAGGATGCAGGGGGCGGGGTGAAGCTCCGGGGAGAATGGGGGGTTGGGTAGGGAGAGGACACAGGGGGGCCCCCCTGCAGCTGGGACACAGGTCGGGTACATAATGCCCAGAATGCGCTGTCCAGGAGCAGGGGGTTAGCTGAGGGTCTGAATATTGGTGCACAGGTCGTGTGGTCCCTGCTCTGGGCTTTCACCCTCCCAGGGCGTGAGCAGGGCCGCACGTGTGGGTGCCCGTGTACCCACGGCCCCCACGTGCTTCTGGAGTGCCCCCGGCGCAGGAAGCCAACTGCGTGGGATGACAGAGGAAGCATAATCCTGAATGAAAAATTACCCGCCTGCATCCGCATCCGTAATTCGTGAGCATTTCTGGTTATTTACAGTTTCGAAAAGAAGAGAAAACATGAACTATGAATAACTCCTCATAAAGCCGATAAGTTAAATAATTGTGGATTCCTAATGAGCAATGTAAGGGATCTGAGACCGTCTGGAACGTCCCAAAGCCATTTTTGGAGCTGATATCTGTGGAGCGATCACATCTCCTGTGAATCTATTTCGGTGTCGCTCTCGGAAAAGCTCGCCGGAATGGAGAAACCGTGAATCTAATCGAGTTTATCAATTGGTGTTATTAAGTGAGCTTGTAGGAAACTACAGGAAAGAAAATAAAACTTTTCCCTACAGAATGTTAGTATTTAGTGTCATAGCCACCACTAACCTGCTCATTTGTAATTTGGCTTCTCCTTTGACTTACTTTTTAAATTTGTGCAAGAATTGATGGGATGAGCACTGGGTGTTATTCTATATGTTGGCAAATTGAACAATAAAAAATAAATTTATAAAAAAATAAAAACATAAATTTGTGCAAGAAGACTTGGAAGAGTCACTTGCCTTATGGCCCATTTTAATGCCAACGTGGCAAAACAGTTATCTGCAAAATTGGGGGTGACTGGGTGACGGGCACTGAGGGGGGCACTTGACGGGATGAGCACTGGGTGTTCTATATGTTGGCAAATTGAACCCCAATAAAAAATAAATTTAAATAAAAAAAATTATTTCACCACATGTCCTAAAGTTTCTCTCTATAAATACCCTGACTTTGCATTTTTCACGGGCCGTATTCTAGAGGAAGGCGTTTTGGCCTTAATGAAACCATAACACGATTGATGTGTATATATGTGCATAGAGTATTTATACAGAAATGGGCCTCGGGACCAATGAGTTCCTACTCAGAGCCTCGCGGGATGTTATAAATACGCTATCCTTAAAGATGGGGATTTTTGGGGAACCTGGGTGCCCGTCTTCTGGTTCCGAGGGGCGATTATTTGATGGGGGGGGGGGGGGGGACACGATCTCGGGCAGAGATGGCCTTTCTGATGGCTTCATGCAGGCAAGGCTGGCCCTACCCGTGCCCGTTTCAGCCCTTTTTTACTAGAAAAAGGAATGATCCTTTTGCCAGCTGAGGAAACGAGTACTTTTTTATCCTTTATCTCCCTCTGGTCACGATAGAGAGACACATTAATTCCCTGTGCACAGAGGACACGCAGCTCAATTATTTCCTGGGGCGCGGTCGGGGCCGCGGGGGCATCTTTCTTTCTTGAGAAGAGCAAAGGGGGGAACGAAGAGCCTCAGGAGCTCCAATCCCGCCAGTTCAGATTACGGCGAACCAATCAAGTTCAGTCCATCCCGGTGTCGGGCTTTACATTTTCCTGTTTTCTTCCTGTTTGTCAGGGGAAGCTGGCGCGGAGCAGCCACCGCGCTGGTTTGTTTTTCTCCGGGCGACCGTCCCCATCCTGGCCCAGGGGACTGTGCTCGTCACCCTTTCTCTCCCAAACGACGTCGGAGTCAGAAGGCTCAGGCTGGGGTCGGGGCCAGACCACCTGCTGCTCCGGGCATGCCGAGGCCCCTTCCTCAACTCCCGTGGCGCTTCCGCTCCCCTCTCCCTGGTGTCTGTAAGGTCCCCGCGGGGACACCGAGGCCGCAGACGGGCTTCCGGGCAGCGCACCCGTCTCTAGAGCTTTGTCCGCTTCTAACCCTGTTTCCCCCCTTAAGTGGAGCCGTCAAGCCATTTCTGTCCTCCAGGAAAGGCGGGGACCCCCAGTCTGCCCCCACGCAGGGCTGAGCTTCCAGTCTGTCCCGTGGTTGGACGTGCACACTTGCTCCTGCCTCTTGGACCTACGGACTCTACTTCGTAATAAGCAACGTGCTGTGTGTGGACTCGTTTCTTACTGGTTGGTTACGGTTTTGAAAAGAAGAGAAAACATGAAATGTGAGTAACTCCTCATGAGGTCGCTAAGTTAAATAATTGTGGATTCCTCATGAGTAGTTTAAGGGATCTGAGACCGTCTGGAACGTCCCAAAGCCACTGACGATTCCGGTCCTAAATATCTTGGTTTCTTACCCTGACGGAAATGTCTTGGCCCCGAAGAGGACACACACCTCCTGGGGCGGGGGGGGGGGTGCTATGGTCACATAAGGTCTGGCCCATAGAGACGCGGGCATCTTCTTAACGCCCGAAAATCTCACCGCGAGCAGACTCGGCCTTTGGTGTAGACACGACGCGGCGGGAAGCAAGGCTTGGAGCCAGGAGGCTTCGGCTCCGCTTCCAGCTTTGTCCCTGAGCTTCCTCGGGGCCAGGGTCAGGGATCTCTGTCTCGTCAGCCCCGAGGCAGGGGCGCTCACGCTCACACAGTCCCTTGGGCGCCCTCAGTGCCCCCTATGTGCCAGCTGCCTGTTGTATATCCGACGCTGCCGGTCGAGGGATGCCCCGCACCAAGGCCCGGCCGTCTCCTTCTAGACTCTCATCCCGAGACACCGAAAGGCACAGAGTTCTTTCGAACAATCCTAAACTTTTAGGCCTTCTGGTAAAGACTTTCTAAAACGGGGGCATATGCTTTTCTCTCGGGATCAGTTTTCAAGGGCAGGTTCAGTTCTGTGCAGAATTTAAAGCCTTGGAGTTTATAAAACAAAAATCTGGCATCCACTGGTGGGGCGTATTTTCCACTTGGAGGATGTATATTTGGAGTTTTGCTTTGCCTGAGGGTCATTTGCGTAGGAGGCGCCGAGTCCCTGTGACCGAAGCGCTGTATAAACCCGGACACGTCACCTTGAATCTTGGGGTGTGTTTTTTCATTTTTTTTCATTTTTTTATTTATTTATGATAGTCACAGAGAGAGAGAGAAAGAGAGAGGCAGAGACATAGGCAGAGGGAGAAGCAGGCTCCAGGCACCGGGAGCCCGACATGGGATTCGATCTCGGGTCTCCAGGATCGCGCCCTGGGCCAAAGGCAGGCGCTAAACTCCTGCGCCACCCAGGGATCCCTTGGGGTGTGTTTAATTGAGCTGGACCTCCACGGTCTGGCTGTAGCAGCGTCTCCGGGGGTTCCCAGGGTTAGGTCCCCTCTGCTATCACCTCCCTCACCAAATGGCTAGTGCCTTGGGGTGCGGATGGGAAGCACCAGGTTTAACCCCCGTGCGTCTCGCGTGTACCCTCTGCCCTGTGTTCGCCTCTTTCCGGGCTTCTCTCCCCTTTGAGGCAAGAGACCCAGTCATGCTCTCATAAGCCTCCTAATGGCTTGAACATCTGAGCTGCTCAACAGATACTTGTACGAGCAACTGTGCCTCGTACTGTCCCGACAGAATGATTTTTCCTAAATGATTTTCATGATAGCTTGCTTTCCGCCGATACGACGGCACGGCTTAGAGCCATCTCAACTCCAGGGCCGCCCAGTGGGAGTTCGCGAGGCTGGGGATGTCACGTCTGCGGGGTTCGCTTCCTACCCACAAAGGGAAGATGCTGACACGGACGATTCCCAAGGTACCATCGGTGGAGCCCTTGGTCTCTCTCGTCACTCGGCTCAGCGCCTGCTGAGATTTCTTTGCCTCCCCGCTACCTGGGCCCTCTAGTGCACACAGAAGATCATACGCTGTCCTCCTTTTTTTTTTCTATTTATTTTTTTATTTTTATTTTTTAAATAAATTTATTTTTTATTGGTGTTCAATTTGCCCACATATAGCATAACACCCAGTGCTCATCCCGTCAAGTGCCCCCCTCAGTGCCCGTCACCCAGTCACCCCCACCCCCTGCCCTCCTCCCCTTCCACCACCCCTTGTTCGTTTCCCAGAGTTAGGAGTCTCTCACGTTCTGTCTCCCTCTCTGATATTTCCCACTCATTTTTTCTCCTTTCCCCTTTATTCCCTTTCACTATTTTTTATATTCCCCGAATGAATGAGACCATATGATGTTTGTCCTTCTCCGATTGACTTATTTCACTCAATATGCTGTCCTCCTTGGATCGCATCTCATCTCCCTAGAATTTCCTTGCTCCTTTGATGTAGCAATTAGGCAGAAGCAGGAGTGTGTGTGTGTTTGTACAGAAATGGAAAGATGTTTGTAAAAATAGATGTTACGTGGACAGATTTGTCTTGCCCGACTGATGGAAAGGACATGGGTCTTCGAACCAGCAGAGGCTGACTTGCAGAGGTCCCAAGAGCTCCCCTACCGTCTGCAGATGGGGACGTTGAGCCGTGGGGGACCCGTATCCCGGAGGGGACAGTTACAGAGACGAGGTCAACCCTACAGTTCGGGGCAGGCGGGGCGGGTCCTGCTTAGAAACAAAAGCTGCAGGTCTCATTCCTCATCCCGAGGACACGGCTTGCATCGGCCTAACCTGAGGGGCGTCACTAAGGAGATGCAAGCGCCATACGGGAGTCTCACGCTTTCCTAATGGGACGCGTATCATAACCGGGTTTATTATATCTCGCTGCTGGTCATTTTCCCTCATGCAGTCGGCGTGGCCTCCCCCGCAGCGCCCTCCCGCTCGCACCGCGGTGGCCAGGGACGCGTCCCCGGCAGTCGCCACGAGGACGTCGATCTTGCGGGCCGTGGACGCCAAATCTGTGCTGCAGAGTCCCAACTGCTCCCTCTCAATTCTGATCTTGGCCTAAAGAGGACCACCCGCCGCCGTCCGCTCCTTGCAGGAGAGAATGTGCCGCTTACCTCTGCGGCCCGTCACCAGCCTGCAGACGCTCCCACCGCCCCTCCCTGGGCACCATCCATGACGGTAATTTCCCGTTTCAACTCACGTAAAATAACCTATTGCTTGATTTTCCATGTTGTGATTCATTAAAGGCGAGCAGACAAGAGGCTCAGCCCTCCCAGAGCGAAGGAGAGGGGATATGGTTACCGATTCGGGTCTCTGTTATGATTTTTAAAAACTAAGCCCAGATGAAGAATATTAAGGGTCACACACACACACACACACACACACACACACACTGGGGCACGAATATTAGGTATCGAGGGCTTCTTGAAATGCTAAAACCCGTCGTTGTGACATCTCCCTCCTGAAGGAAGCTGGGCACTGAGAAATGTGCTGTTTTTGGCAGGAAGTCGCTGGCTCCGTCACCGAGCGGTTTGGTCCCAGCTGCGAGGTGATTGATGGCACCGCCTCGGAGAGCACTCTTAGGGGAGCTGTTTACCCCCATCTTCCATCTGGAGCTGCTGGGACATCGTTCACTGTGATGATGGCCACTGAATGAGCTGCACTGGCAGGGCCTCGGTGACAAGGAAGGATGGCGGCCGGGGAGCCGGCCCAGAGTCAAAGGATGTCAGGGAAATGAATGGAGTCACGCACCGAGACAGCCAACTCTTCTCAAATGTGGTGGGGCGGCGAGTCAGAAAGAAGGACGGTGCACAGCTTTCAGAACTATGAAATGGGGAAATATTATGTTCCTCTGTTCTTTCAGCTGGAGGTTACTTCCCAGAGATTTATTTCAGATCAAGGAAACACGCTCCTTATGACTGAGACGTAATGACTTGGTTGACAGCTGCCTATTGTTCGTAACGTATCCGGCCGCATTCGATGATCCACTTGTCCTGGGGCCGGCGTCCAGTAGTCACCCGGGCGCGTTAGCAACCGGCCTAAGAGGTGCCGGGTCTCTGGAATCTGCATTATTATGTGTTAGATACAGGCCGGAGAGGTATGGGTCTGCAGAATCTAAACCCGTTTCCGCCCTGTGTTCCGGGGGCGCAGACACGTCCACCGGGGCAGCCCGGGAGCGGCCCCCCACGGTCATCTGGGCGCGCCCAGCCCGCCAGCTGCAGGTGCAGCCGGGGCGAGCGCCTGGGCCCAGGGGGTGGGGGCCACTAGTCGGGGAAGGAGCCAGCAGGAGGGGTCCAGGAGACTCCGTGCAAGGGGGTTGTAGGAGAGCCTGGGAGGAGCAGGAGATGGGATTTTCTATTTCGCTTGTTGGGTTTGGGGGAGGCTTGCCCCGCTGTGTACGGGGCTGCGTTGCCGCTCTAGCTTGGCACAGTGTGGCTGTCACGCTGTCACCCTGTCACTCTCCATAGCAGAACCGAGGCCTCGCCTGGGGACAGTCACAGAACACGGATGCGAACATCCCGGACGGGGAGCACAGATGGCTTCGCAAGGAGCGGCCACTCAGACGGATGCTGAGGGGGCTTAGGATGGGGCAGTTCGGCCGCTGGGATCAGCCTTGTGACTCTGAGGAACAAATCACGGCCCATGTGGCAGTCGCGGGAGCGGAGTTGGCTGCACCGAGTTACAGGGTGCTGGGCCGGGCAGAGATCTGAAGGAGGGCGAGGGCAAGTCCTGAGAACACAGGTGAGGCCTGCGGGCCCCTGCTTCTGACACAAGCAAGGAAGGAAGCAGTCTGAGAGGACATCCGGGTTTGCTGGCATGTTCTTTGACGAAAGTCTTGTTCGTTTTGCTCCACGGAGCTCCAGGACCGATCCTGTGGTTCTTTTGGTCCCACTTACACTGTGCATGATCACTTTGTTCCCCGTTTTTGCACAAAATGAATATGACACTTGCATTTTTTGCAATGACACCCATTCCCTGAACTATGCTGGTTAAATGAAAGAAGGTGCTTTTTGGAAGCAAAACTGCATCGTCGGCAATATTTGTTCCATGGGCAACATTTTTAAAGCCCTGATAGACATGAAAATTCTCATTAACCGAGGCAAGCACAAACAGGCTGAGATAATTAACACTAGAAAATCAGCAGAAGGCACCAACCGGCCACTTGATTTGTGTCCATTGCTTGCTCTGTAATCTCTCTGCAGTCTCCCCGTGGTTGTAGGGGTGGAAATGAAGTGAACCTGTGGTCCCATAGTTAATGAAAGTGTGAGCGGGGATTTGCACTCAGCTCTCTGAGTGGATGCCCCCCTTGCCATGACTCAATTTTGCTTGGATTTTTACTATGCTTGATTATCTAGAGCTTGACTTTCTTGTATTTTTGATATTATCCTTGCAGCTTCTTATTAGTTACTTGATCGGGGGAAAATGAAAGGAAGCAGAGTATAAAATTTATCAGTGTTTCCCCCTTAGTATGGCTTTTGTGAAGAGTTTTGTTAATGAGGAATTTGAAACAAACGCCTGAAATTAGAAGTGTGGTTAATAACTATAATTTCGATTTTAAAATTCCCCCTCTGATCTGCAAAATTGTGATTCAAAAGCAAGAGCCACTTAAAAAAAAAAAACCAAACAAAAAACCCTATGCACTTGAAATCAACATTTTGAGGGGCTGGAGGTTTTCCATTAGTCCTCGTGCTCTCATGAAGTGTGACCAACACTATTTTATCAGCTACAGATATTACGAGATGTCTTAAACATTATTTTAAAGCACTTAGCTCAAGGTACAATGCTTTTTAACTTTTTAAATTGTAATGATATTACTTAAAATTTGGTATTTATTAATTAAAGTTTATATATTTCCCTTTAGTTTTAATTGAAGTATAATCGACATATTAGTTTCAGGCGTAGAGCAGTGATTCTGTGAGAATATGCATCATGAAATGCTCACTACAATGAGTATAGTTACACTTTCTCACTATACAAAGTCATTGAAATATAATCGACGCTGTTGCCCATGCCGTGCTTTTCATTCCTGTGGCTTATTCATTTCATAGCTGGACGTGTGTACCTCTCAATGCCCCTCAGCTATTTGGCCCATCTCCTGCGCCCCCTCTTCTCTGGAAACCACCCATTTGTTCTCTCTCTTTAGGAGTCTTTTTGTTTGTTTTGCGTTTTAGATTTTACTTGTAAGTGAAATCGTATGGTATTTCTTTCCGCCTGACTTATTTTACTTAGTATAATACCCTCTAGGTCAATCCATGTTGTCAGGAATGGCAACATTTTATTCTTTTTTATGGCTGAGTAATATTTCATCACACACAGGCACACGCACGTGCATATACTTACATCTTTATCTGTTCAACTACCGATGAACACTCAGGTTGCTTCCATATGTTTTTGTTTAAAGAATTTATTTACTTATGAGAGAATTAGAATGAGAGAACACTTGAGCAGGGGGAGAGGCAGAGAGACAGAGGGAGGAACAGGCTTTCCTCCAAGCAGGGATCCCCTCCCATGAGACTCCATCCCAGGCCCTGGGGTCACGACCTGAGCCAAAGGCAGATACTTAACTGACTGAGCCACCAGGTGCTGCTTCCATATATTTACTACTGAAAAGAAAGGCTTCAACTTACGTTGAGATTATCCTTTTTATTTTATTTTTTTATTTTTAAATTTTATTTATTTATTCATGAGACACAGAGAGAGAGAGAGAGAGAGGCAGAGACACAGGCAGAGGGAGAAGCAGGCTCCATGCCAGGAGCCTGATGTGGGACTCGATCCTGGGTCTCCAGGATCACACCCTGGGCTGAAGGCGGCGCTCAACCGCTGCGCCACCGGGGCTGCCCGAGATTATCCTTTTTAAATGAGCTGCTGTTCCAATCTACTACGACTTCTGAAAAATGTATGGGAAATTACTTCCTCAGAAAGATTATGGAAGAGTTTGAATTTTGAGTCTATCTAATATATTTGCGTCAGATATGATAGTGGGCTGAATTGTGTCATCTCAGAATATATGTTCGTGTCCTGACTCCTAGTGCTTGTGAATGTGACATTATTGCACATGGACTCAAATTAAGATGGGGTCATGCTAGATTATGACAGACCCTGGTCCAAGATGATTATTCGTATTAGAAAAGGAAAATTTGGGCACAGACACATAAAGAGACCCAGGGGAGAAGGCAAGGTGAAGAGGGGGGCAGAGATGAGACGGATGGGTCTACAGCCAGAAGACATCAAGGATTGCCAGTAACTATCCGGATCTAGGAGAGATTCTCCCTCAGAGCCTCCAGGAGAAACCAGACTTGCTGACGCCCTGATTTCAGATTTCCAGCCTCAGAACTGTGGGGGAGTGAAGTTCTGTCCTGTTAATGCCACCCAGATTGTGGTCCTTGGTTCTGGAAGCCCTTAGTAATAGAGATCTAGAAGTCAACAACAACGTAAAGTACGTCTTTCTTGGGACGCCGGGGTGGCTCAGTGGGTTGAGCGTCTGCCTTAGGCTCAGGTCCTGATCCCGGGGTCCTGGGATCGAGCCCCTTGTAGGGCTCCCCACTCAGCAGGGACCTGCTTCTCCCTCGTCCTCAACCCCTCCCCCTGCTCCTGCTCTTTCTCTTGTGCATTTTGTCTCTGTCTCTCAAATATGTAAGTAAAATCCTTTAAAAAAAAAGATTGGCTTATTTATGGCTTATTTATTTGGTTTATTTATTTATTTATTTATTTATTTATTATTATTTTTTTAATAAAAAGGTACATCTTCCCCCACTCATAGTTATTTTCTTTTTCTAGCTTATAGTTTTTCCCGATAGATATTGATAGACTCCTAATTAAGAATAACCAAGCAATACATCTCTCTCTCGCTATGCTTTCCAGTTTTATATCTTTTTTTCGACAATCAGTGATTAGTTCCCCTCCACATTAACTGCCTGTAGGTCTTTGAAGGTGGTGACAGGTACATGGGTAACCAACGTATAGAGCTTGTTTGGTGAATATTCATCCTCATTATGTTTTCTGGACAACCGCACACGGACACGGTGTGGAACATTCCTTATTCTTTGGCCCAGACAGCTTTGCCGACCCTGGTGTCAATGCACACGTCTGAAGTTCCCATTTCCTTCGCAGCAAATTTCCGGATCTCTCCGAGTGCCCGAGGGACACGCTTCTCGAAACCCACGTCCCAGTGGATGTGCTTGTCTCTGGTCACTAGCCTGTGGCAGAATGACCCTTCTTCTTGCCACCCTTCTTTGCGGGAGCCATTCTGCTCGGCCCTGGCTGGAAAGGAAGCACGAGGTACACGTAGTCTTAAACATTTTTTTTTTAAGTCAAAACATTTCCAAGTGTGAGAGCGTGTCCGACTTCGTGGTTCTGAGGCCATCTAAAATACACTCTTTTATATGGTTCCCAAAGTTCTTTTTCTTGTGATGAGAACTTTTAAGATTCGCTTTTTCAGCAAATTTGAAATATGCAATACAGTATTATTAACCATAGTGGCCATGCTGTTACGTCATATTTTTATTTAGGAATGGCAAAGGAAGATTATTTCCTGTTTCAAGATAAAAGGAATCAAAGCATTTACGTTGATTCTTGGGCATCCCTGAGCATCTGCAGAGTAAGATGCAGACTGAAGGAGAACTCGGTGAAAAGAGTGTAGAAATGGTTTCTTACCTGGAGACCAGAAGTTTAACTCTGCAGAGTCGGATCAATTCCGACATGTGACGCCGACATGTACGTCCTTTACAGAAGGGTCCTTTGTGAGTGTCCGGACTTACACGCACCACGGAGAAATGGGAACAATCGACAGACATGTAAAACGAACAAACATGCCGTAGGTTCTGGTATCAGTCTTCAGATTTTGCTCAAAAAGGGGTTGCTGATAATTTGTGACTCGCGGCCGAGATCTGTCTGCCGCTGGTCCTGTGGGCCCCCCGCAGTGAACCCCAGGGCATCCCACCCCTGGCAGTGTGGCTGGCACTGCCCCAGGGCATTGGACTAGGCTTCAGTATTGGCCTTTGCAATGGACCCAACTCCAGAGCATTGAGTACTAGGTCTTGATCAATGGCCTCCCCCAGTGGTGACATGCACGATGGCAACGTGCACGTGTTCCCCATCGTGCCCTGGATCGTGTGGTTCACAAAAGTCCTTCAACCCTTCAGCCAAGACAGAATGGCTTGCAGACCCTCTTCTCTTCTCGGCCTGTGTATTCTCTTATATCCTAACCAAAGAAAGCTCACCTGGGATTTTTGCCCTAGGAAAGACGTACTGACATACAAAAATACCTTCCTTTCTTCTCTTTTCTCTCTTTTTCACATAGTCTTTTTGGCTTAGTTGTGCTTATAATAGACGTTTCCTTGCTTTTGCTTTGAATACATCTCTGCAGGAAGGATGTTTCTGGTCATTGCAGTCAGGCGGTACTGAAAAAAAAAAAAAAAAAAGATCTCCAGGGGCTCTAAGTGGGTCATGACAGCCGAGGAAGAAGTTCCCTTTGCCATTCTGAAGTCGGTTTGCTTTTTAATAGATTTCATAGGATTCTAAGTCCACCTTTAGACACTCAATTTCTATTTTTTATTCGGTCGTCCACTAAGAATGTATTCGCCATTCAAGAAGCTTTTTTGTTCTTTTTTTTTTTTTTTTATTTATTTTTTATTTTTTTTTGCTTTTTTTTGCTTTTTTGTTCTTAAGAAATTTCAAAATTTCCAGAATGCCACGCATTACAATTAAAGATGAAGTAGAAACCAAGACCTACATTTCCCCCCTCCTCAAAACGACGGCCGGAGAGCACCCACTAGAGGGTGGCATTGAGCTGTAATGCGTGAGGGGACCCGCTCCCGGGCCCTCTGGCCTCCGGAATGGCTGACGGGGATAGTGGGGTTTACGAGGGCGGAAGCAGTGATGCTTCATAGATATTTCTAAGCTTCTATGTGTCCAAAACGGGAAAGAAGGGGGGAGGTTTTGCATGTATTTTAAATTTGATGCACAAGCTCAGAAGATAAATCATTGTTTACCAACAAGCACACACACACACAGACACACGCACAGACACACACACAGAGACACACGCACATGCACAGAGACACACGCCCTAAGACGAAACGTCACCCAAACCTAAAGATACTTGGTTTTGGTAGAGCTAACGCTTCCCCTGGAGCTTAACGACCTCAAGAGCTGCTTTGGGTCACGCGCGGCCTGGTGCACGTTTTCCCGGGGAGACCCATGGAGCCCAGCGCTGGCCCGGGCCTCCCGGTGCTGCTCCCGTCGCCCCACCTCACCGGCTCTGACCGTGGCAGCTCCAGTCCAGACGAGCAGCAGTGTCCGGGGAGACCCCGAGGTGCCCGTCACCAGCACCACCATCTGAAATGGCTCACGGTCAAGATGCTGGTGAGTTATTTTCCTCTTGATGCTCGGGGGCCGCTGGACGTTCCAGTGCTTCGGTGCTGGTGCAGTTGTGTAGACGCCTGCCCGGCCCTTCGTGTCGTACTCCACTTCCTTTCATCAGGTTTTCAAGTAAAGTGAGGTCAGCTGTTGTCCTCGGCTAAGGTGTCATTTTTGCCCACCGCTGCGTTGGCATCGTCGTGCAAATGCCCATACAGTGCAAAAGGCAGGAGGCAGGCAGCGTCACGCCTTCGTGGTGTTATTTAGACAGACCTCGTGAGCTTCCTGAACGCGTCTCAGAGAACACCCTGGTCCGGGCACCACCCCTTGGGAAGGCTTGCACGGATTCAAAACCCTTTTTTGAGGCCTCGACCCGTATGTTGAGTGGTCTACTAGGTATCCTGTAGGCTCTGTGAACTCAAGAGTCTTAACTGGATGGCGACCACATCCCCTCCCCTTCCTCCAAGCGGCTTCTCTTTCATTCTCCAAGTCACCTACGCCCCAAACCTAGGAAGCGTCCTTGGTCTTTATTTGCCTTTATCTTCTTTGTGCTAATTAGTCACCGAGCCCAATTTCTCAAATACGCTTCCCGCCCAACCCTATGGAGATGGCGGTAGCTGGAGCCTTGAGAGACTCACACAGCTGCCTGGAGCTGGGATGCCCCACTCCGGGTCTGCCCCTCCCGTCCCCCTCCACATGCCTTCTAGACTTAGCTTCAACAAAAGTAAAGCTAGAAAATGCAAACAAGACCTTGGCCCTCTGGGGTAGAATAAAGCATTTGTAAAACAATTTTTGCATAAAACTACTACATTTGGCTGTAAGGATAGTTGGATCACTGGCCCGGCATGTAGCAAGTTCTCTTTTTTAAAAAGATTTTATTTATTTGAGAGAGAGTGAAAGAGCATGAACGGGGGAGGGGCAGAGGCAGAGGGAGGAACAGGCTCCCCGCTGAGCAGGGAGCGGTCCTGGGCTCAATCCCAAGACACTGGGATCATGGCCTGAGCCTAAGGCAGATGCTTGACCCACTGGGCCACTCAGGATCCCCATATAGCAAGTTCTTAATAGCTTTAAAAAAAAATCGATTCTCCTTCCAAAGCCTTCAAGATTTTACTTAAGTCTTTGTTTTACTCGCAGGGTGTAGCATGACGTCTAAAGCATAGCTGATGATCAATAATTATTGGCTTAATCAAGAAAAGTTCGACCTGAATTATCTACAAATGTAGACTTTCCTAGTTGTATCGCCGTTCACATTTTCAGTGTCTTAATTCTTTATTTTTTATTATTTTATTTTATTTTTATTTTTTAAAAATTTTTTTTCAGTGTCTTAATTCTTGAAGATGCTACTAATTCCCAGATGAAGTTACACCTTAGTACTCGAAAATATATTACCTAAACTGTAGAAAAGGACTAACCTGTGGACATATTGGCCTCAAGTTGGCAAAATCCCTAGTTCATTTTAAATAACATATTTCTTCTGAAGTCCTACAGGAGCAGAAGTCTCGGCCTGCCTATGGGTGGACGTGAGGAGGGGTGGGCAGAGTCCCTGAAGAATCCTGAAGTTAGTCACCGTATTTAGTCTGTGCCTTTTTTTTTTTTTTTTTTTGATAGTAAGTGTGAGGAGGAGAGGATCCATTGCTTTTGCAGGAATCTCAAAAGAGATCTGTGCCCCGACAGGTAATAACCAGTTACAGAAGATGCTGGGCCTCACAGGGCCAGGTCACCGGGTTCCGTCAAAAACTACAGGGATGTCTCTTCCGGCAGGGGACGTTTTCGGAAGATGTCAAATCACACAATGAAGGCAATCGCCCTATACTTAGGACCGGGCTTTGAAAATAAATTATCTGAAGTCCGTGACCTTGAACTCAAGTACCTGACCCCTGAACAAGAGCCAATAAATAAAATCATTAAGTCACAGTCCTGATTCTATTCATGCTTCTGCAGAGCGTCCCTTGGGTCGTCCCTTGGGTCACGATCATAACCTTCGTTTCATTTCTTTGGTGTGAGTCTCCTGACTTTTTCCTTTCATCCTTCACATGTTCTCAATGTGATGCCTTTTACTCTTTATTTTTAGACTAGGAATCAGAATAGATCTAAACACGGACCGTGGTGGCTTCCCGTTTTTTAAAAAGCCTGAGTTGAAAAAAAAAAAAAAAAGAGCTGTTCTTCGACTTTGTGACATCTTTTGAAAACATGTTTGTTACCAGGATTTTTTTTTTTTTATGATGTTCCTTTTGAACGTTGGATTGACTCTGTGGACAGTTTACTTAAAACTTAGCGAAACCCTGTAAGATTCACTTGGGTGACACATAGCGTCTTCCTGTGAGATCCGAGGCACCTGTAGGAAGCCTAGGAACATTCGGGACACGGCCCACCTACCCGAGGGGGGTCTCTCCGAGTGCCTTGGACTCCGTGTGCGAGGTTTGGGGGGGGCAGGCCGGCCGGTACCTGGGATCCGGGCCCCCTCTCGGGTCGCCCTGTGTCTCCATTTGCCCAGGACCATCCCCGTTTATACCACGTGCCCTGCGATCCTGTCGCCTCCTTTTACGCTCCCTGTCACGGACGGGGTGGGGGTCTCCTGCTGCCCCTGGAATTAGGGACTTTGGGGCTGAAGCCCAAGGGGAGATACGGAGGTGGCCTCATGCGTCCTTGCCGGCCTGGGGAAAGGCCCGAGACCCCGTTGCCGGGCGATCCCGCGGGTCGTGGGAGACACGAGGCTGCAGCCGGGCAGCCCGACCTCGTGGCTCCGCGTGTGCTGGGGGCCAGCCCCTGGCCCGTGGTCTGCGCCCCAGGTCCTGACCAAGACGCTGCCCACGGAAACTGGAGGAAGGCCTCAGCGGCCACCGCGCCACCTTTTCCCGTGACCGCGGGGTGCGAGTGCACCAAGGCGCGGCCGGGCCGTGGGGCTGCAGGTGCCCTCCGGTGCCCTGGGCCGCGCCACCGATAAGGGGCGGTTTCACCTGGTTTTCCGTCGTGTCCTGTTTGTAGCCCTTGTGATAAAAAGCGGACTCCTTTATTAAAATATCCCCAAAACAGAAGTATCGCCAGACTTCAGAAATGACGCAGGCCTTGCCGCCGGCCACTGAGAGCAGGTGCTGCGGTCAGCGCCTTCTTCTCCACTCAGGGCTTCAAGGGGACACGCGTTGGGCTCTTCCCTTTCCGGGCTGCTCACCTGCTGAACCCGCGGGCGTCCGTGTGGCCCGGGGCCTGAGTGTCCTCCGTGTCCTCCATGGCCTCTCCCGCCGCACGAGGCGGACAGCGAGGGGACTGAGAAGGATGGGCTCCTCCTCTGCCCGAAACTCCCTCTAAGACCCACTTTTTGTGGATTTTCCCCCCGTTGAAACTAGAAACCAAGCTGATACTTCATTTCCATGGAACTCGATGTCTCAAAATGTCACTGCAAGTTTTCCTCCCTCCTCCTCCTCCTCCTGCTTCTTCTTCTTGAAGAAAGTCTCTGGACTCTGTGCGTGTGCGCGTGCGTGTGACCGACTGTCACTGCAGTTCATGTACACCGAAATTTAGATATTTTTGCAATAAATCTTAGTCCCAGACTTTTCAGAAACGAGCTGGCACAGAGCTCCTGGTATAGGGTCACGTTATTAAAAATAAGCAGCGTTTAAAGTAGTTTGATTTAAATAGGGGGTTTGAACAGACCGAACGCCATTTCCCAATAAATGACTTTGCTCTCTTGGGTTTTGCGTGTGCGCTTCGCATCCCTCCGACGGCCCGGAGCATATTCCTTTCTTCTCTTTTGCGTTAGCTCCGCTTGCTCATTCGGCACCACGTGTGATGCTGTAAAGCCCGTGACTTAGCGCTGTCCTCGCACGCTCGGCGTTTCAGGAAAGAACGAGTCACGCGGGGGAAATAGCGAATGAAACTCACTTACGGGTGTTCCCTTAATGGAGACTGGTGGATGCGCCTCGAGGAATTCTAGGAGGTGGACGGACGCTACCCAGGCTTCCCCAGCACCTGCCCGGGGAACCTCGTCCATGGGATATTTCTTCGGCTTTGAATATTCCACGAGGACAGTGGCCCTTGGTAGAGGGTTCGGGAAGTGCCGAGCTCGTCCTATGGATGGAGAGCAGGTGCGGTTGCGTAAGTGCGAGTGCCTCTGCGTGTACCGCACGACCGCGTGTGCATGTGTCACAGGCACGCACAGCCACCCCCGTCTAGGGATTCCCCGTCCTTCCATCGGGCAAGGACACCATCGTGGCCATTGAGGTCACCTGGTGTTCCAGTGACCATTCACGCCGGCACGTCCCGAGGTCTCAGGGCAACGTGGGAAGTGCTGTTTGGCCAGTGGCGAGGAGCTGCGGTCCTTTAGCCCACCGCGCCGCCCTCCTCGGGGCCCTTGTCCGCGAATGAGATCCCAGGGTTTCTTCGAAGGGGAGGCCAGGAGCCCGTCCTTCACCAGGGCTTCAGGGCTCGTGCCCGCGAGCTCCCGGTGTCCTCCTGTGTCTAGAAGTGCTCGGGGTCTGGGACAGCTTGTATGATCGCAGCTGAACCCCGGGAGGGATGCGTCCTGGACTTCCCCGCTTTAAAAGCAGATCCAAGTCACCGAGGGGGCAGAGGTAAAGTGACCCGAGTGGAGGCTGACGGGTCGTGAAGGCGAATTAGCTGCTATGGTGTCAGTGGGTGCAGGTCACTGCGGGGGCGCAGGAAGGACAGGCGACGTCTGGCTGAGCTGCCGGGCCAGCGAGGTGCTGACGGAGGCACAGGGGCCGCTGAGCCCCGCGCCGGGGGGATTGCAAAGATGACGCTTTGTCCTGATGTGGAAACAGCCACTTTCCGACCTTCTCCTTTTCCCATGTGCCGCCGAAGCCCCCGGAGCTGGCCTGCTCCCTGCCCGAGGGCCGCGGCCTGCGGTAGAAACAGAGGCATCGCCTCTTCCTTCTTTTATCTTTGTGCGTTTTCCTTCTTTTACGCTCTCCTGGTCAGCAACATGCGCTTCAGAGATGCCCTTGGGAGGCCGCCTTTCTGCAGTGGGATCCGGGTTTCGGGTCACATTCCCCACCCGCCACCCCGAGAACACTGCGTGTAGATTCTTCTAGGAAATGGTCTGTGCTCTAACGGCAAGGAAGTAACACAGATGTGCTTAAAATCTGGCCGACGCTATGTTAAAAATCACACATTTTTAAAAGGCCTAGTAATTATTTTATTGCAGGAATGTCTGATGCATTGTTCAAATAAACCAGTAATCACGAAGCTCTAAACAAATTCCACAGCAAAACGCGGTATTTCAAGTAAAATGAGTGTGGTGTTTCCCATAGGCTGAGATTATGTACGTGTGTATGTGTTCACTTATTTTGAGAGTGAGCCTCAAATTCTTATTTTTTTCATGTCAGAATCTGATTTAATTAATTAATTAATTAATTAATTAATTTTTAAAGATTTGAGAGAGAGGCAAAGACACAGGCAGAGGGAGAAGCAGGCTCCATGCAGGGAGCCTGACGTGGGCCTCGATCCAGGGTCTCTAGGCTCACGCCTCGGGCTGCAGGCGGCACTACACCGCTGCGCCACCGGGGCTGCCCTATTTATTTATTTTTTAATTAAAGTTCGATTTGCCAACACATTAGTAAAACACCCAGTGCTCATCCCATCAAGTCCTAGGCTGAGATTGAATAACACAGGTAAGGAGTCCTGAGAGGTCGGCTTTTTAGGGACAGCCAAAGCCAAGAGAGTAAACCTTTTCACCCTGGATTTCTTTTGCTATTGAATGTCTTTTGCTTTTGCACCATCTTGGTGCTAAATGTCACAGAAAGGAATCTGACAAGGACATTAATCCCAAAGGGAGAGATAGGAAGTATGAGACTGAGATGATTTTGATTGTTAAAGGGGAACGAAAAGAAGACAATGCTTAGGTAAGAGGATTGAATCAACGCACACACACACACACACCCCACCCCACGCGTGGGCCCCTGTTCGTGCACACGCACGGGACACGCTCAATCGGATCCTATTGTGGAGGGCAGGGAGTGGCCCCTTCTCCTACCTGTTAGCATGCACAACCTACTCCGTGTCCTCATTCTGTGCACACTTTTGTAGTATTTAAAAAATAATACTCCTTTCCCCTTGGAAGCTCACAAAAATATTTGATAAACATATGAAATCTTTTTGGTTAACTGGGCAGATACTGCTTAAAAAAATTTCTAATTCTTCAAAAACGTCTATCAAGCAATGTCTGGAGATACTGCCGAAGTGGGGAAGCCAAGCAGACTCCCGTTTAGAAAAACGCCTTCTCTGCTGTTTCTCTGCTCGGCCCCATTCACTCGTGTTCCATATTTTGCCTCTGACTAAGCCAAAGGAGCAAAAGAGCTAATCACTCTCTGAACTGCGTCCTAGGCCCCGAACGCCTGAAAACACCCAAGAAGAGCCAGATCCCCAACATGTCCCAGGACATTAGCTTCCCACAAACCTTGTCTGGCACTGGCATCAGTACCCCTACCTTTGCTAATTTGTAAAAGAACATCTATTGATGGGATCCCTGGGTGGCGCAGCGGTTTAGCGCCTGCCTTTGGCCCAGGGCGCGATCCTGGAGACCCGGGATCGAATCCCATGTCGGGCTCCCGGTGCATGGAGCCTGCTTCTCCCTCTGCCTGTGTCTCTGCCTCTCTCTCTCTCTCTCTGTGACTATCATAAATAATAAAATAATAATAAAAAAAGAACATCTATTGACCTGACACCGAGCTTTGATCGGACCCTACCCTAAATTCCCAGAGAACACTTAACCCCAAGCAACGACAAGGCTCATTCTCCTTTCCTTTCTGACTTTCCCAGAGATTCCATCTGCTAATCTTTGTCTGTCACTCACCCTATTCAATAGACCGTCTCCACCTCCCTGGCTCATGTTTGATTGCTGTCCTGCATGAAGCCAAGGACCCTCCTGGCTGGTCCTGTGGGACCTTCCCTTGGGTTCTGTGACCCAGCCTGCAGGCATCACTGTCTTCTCATACAAAACCATTGTAGTATTCCCAGGAGAACACAAATTATTGCAAATTGCATTTTAAAAAAATATGAATTTCGATAAAAAAAAGAGGGAGAGGGCCATGTGCTTTAGACACACAGTAATGAAGTTACTGTTTTCTTTCAGAAATTTCAGTAATGAGGGGCTTCTAAAGAGCTCTAAGGGTAAAGCTCTGAGACCTAAACATCAGGGAGTAAATCCAACATTCAATCACATCCACTTCTGCTCAAGAGTAATGGGGAACTTCTAGTCACTTCTTATTTATCTATTTATTTTATTTTATTTTTTTCACTATCAATAGTTTTAATGAGCACACAGTAACATTCATTATTTAAATGCGTTCTTAGTAATTAGGATTTTCTTCCATTTGTCTCTTCCCTATCACTGCTCCACCACCACTTCCAATGCATTTGTTTTAATCTTTTTTTTTCAATTTAAATTCAATTTGCCAACATATAGTATAACACTCGTGCTTATCTCTCTAGTCACTTTTTAAATGTATTGACTGGTTTATTCTTATTGAAGTATAGTTGACACACAATGTTACGGCAGTTTCAAGGGTGCAACATAGGGATTCGACAAATCTATGCGTCATGCTGTGCTCGCCATGAGTGCGGCCACCACCTGTCACCCTACAATGCTCTTACAATTCTCTATCACTCACTGTTGTGAAGAACATAATACAAATCACCAAATTTAGCAGCTCCATTGCAGCAGAACTTTTTTCCTAGCCCCGGCGTGAGCCAGACTGCATTCTCATCTATTGTGGTTGGCATAATGCAAAACATCCCTAATTAATCTCTTCTGTTATATCTAGGCCTTGTTATGAAAATTTAAGCCAATAGACATCTGGGTTTTTTCCTTTTTCTTTTTCTTTTTTTTTTTTTTGAACAGAGAAGCAAGTTTTCATGACAGATAACATGTGGTAAGTTGGGTCCTTCCAGGAGATACAGACAATCAGGACTTGGCAAAGACCGCCAAAGGGATTGCCAAAAGATTCCAGACACTGCTAGTCTGTGTGCCCTGGAAGAGGGAGACGGTTGATCTCCATTTCTGCTCTGCTTTCCTGGGTGCTGTTGAGAGGAGGCCGTGTGGACTTCCCCGAAGCTGGGTGAGGAGCACCCAGAGAGCGCAAAGAAGAAACGGGAGCAAATATTGAAGAACGGAGACATCAGGGAGAGAAATAGGGATGAACAGAGATATGGGGGAAAGCAAACCCCCAAAGCAAGGTGCCCTTCCTTGTAGATAGTGTGGCAAAGAATCTGGGAGCCCTTGACACATTGCTTCCTGCCTTCGGATGCTCACTCCTTTTATGTGCTTTTGACAATTTCATCTTGAACTTCCTGTCGTCTTTGTTGCTGGAGGCTGCCGGGCCCCCTCTGTGCTGGTCAACACACAGTCTGTTGCCGTTGTCACTTGCTCGTCATCTTTATGTGCAGTGCCATGGGCATTCACATCTTGTCAGCCTCGTCACTCCCCTGTACCTATCAACATTACACTTGTCACCTCCTTGATAGACGCTTTTGGAAATTGGTTAACATTTCCCTTTTGCTTTAAACCATGTAAGAGTGTCACTTTATGGACCAGGTAGAAAAAAAATGAATTAAGAGATTAGGAAACAGGGAAAATGGAGATCACTGGAAATAACATTTTGCCATTAAAATGCTAAGCTCGAAGAGGATTAAAACCAACCTGGATAGAGGAAATGTGACCCCCAACTTCCCTTTCATAAAAATTACCGCGTCTAATGGCCACTTCATACAATAAAGTCATAGAGTTCAGTCCAAAGTAGGGTCCGTCCACCCAGAAGACAGAAAGTTAAGTATTAGCAGTGATTACCTCTGGATGGTAGAATTATGGGTAGTTTTGTTGCTTTTAGAAATATTTCTTTCGGTTCCAAATTTTCGCCTCTATGAAAGATGCTGCTCTACAATTATAAAAGAAATACTTTTATAAATCTAAGAAATTTAAGAAACAAAATTGATTGACAGGTGTATATACAGTACTGTATCTGCAGTACAGTGTGGGTCACATGCTGTCATCTTCATGTTTTGTCAACCATATCACTACTCAGGGCTTTTGGTAGGGTCGGGGGAGAAGGATAACCCAGCAATGACCTCTTTTGTGAATAGTTTAAATGCATCTTTTTGCCAAATATGGTGCCACAATAATATGTATTGAGGACTATCAATTTTCCTTCTTATACAGCTGTTGCCTGGACTTTTATCTCCTTCAGGCCAATAATTATTTTATTTACTTTTACCTTCAAGGCTCTTATGGAGTGTACAAGGCATATAGGAAAAAATAGTTGTTTAATAATTTAATGGATGATTTGAAGCATTTGAATTACTTTTTAGGATTTTGGCAATCTAGAGCACTTTTATGAAAACTATCTGTGTACTTGAGCTAATGTGAGCCACAGATTTTTTGGTATCTCCACAGAATTTATCACCACCTGGATATTATATATTTATCTTGTGTATTTGTTGTTTGTGTTTTCCTTTCCCACCCAAGTTAAGTAGAAGTAAAGTGAAAAACAAAGTCCCAAGATGTCAGGGACATTTTTTTTTAATATGCCAGTTCAGTAGCCCTTGTAGCCCTTATGCCTCTGGGGGTGCCTACTAGGTATTCAATAAAATAAAAATTTGTTGGATTAAATGGGTAGAGTATTTTAAAATAGTAACTATAAGGAATATTCACAGCAAAAATAATTGGCGTATGTAAATTGTACAGTAAAGACAATAAAAATCACTCACAATTCAATTACCCAGAGAAAATCACCATTAGACATTTAGTGTATTTCTTTCCAAGGTTTTCTTATGTGTGTAATATAAAAAAGAGATTATAATTATAAAAGATGAATTATTATGTATATGTACACACACATATAGTTATATAACCTGACTTTTCCCATTTTAAATGTGATATGGGCAGGATCAGTTGTAATGGTGGTGAGTGAGGCACAAACAGGGCCAGCAGGGCTAGGTCAGGGGCCACGGAGTCAGGCTCATGGAGATCCCCAAATGCTGAGGTGTAAGGAAACCAGAGATAAGGGGACAGGCCAGACCACTTGCCCGAGGTGTGGGCAGGGAGGGAGCCTTGTTATGACAGGCACCTGTGACCAACGAATAACCTGGCACCAAAGTGGCCATTAAAGATGTTCTCACCAGTCCTTGCTCAAACCAAGAGGACACAAGAATCTCGAGGCCACAAGCTTCCCAGGCAGTTTTCCAGAAAAGACCAACCCTACAAGGCCCCAGGGGCAAACCTGTTGGGGCCCTTCTCAACCTGAGAGCTCTCTCTGCATCCTTGCTTCACAAACTCCTATCCCTTTACTCACTCCCCTTCGTCCACCAGATTCGTTCTCGGACTCGGTGACACCAGAACCAGGCTGTCCCATATCAGTGGCACACTATTTCACTACCATTTTTTCAGTTCACAACATGGGTTCGTATGTTGTGGAAAGAGAAGCGGCTTTGGGAGCAGCCCAGCTTTGAATTCAGGCCCTTCTGTGGACTACTTGTGAAACCTTGGGTATGCGAGCACCATTTCTAGAGTTCTGGGGTGCAGAAGAAAACAGGAGAAGACAGAAGAAGACAGGAGAAGACAGGAGAAGACAAGAGAAGACAGGAGAAGACAAGAGAAGACAGCAGAAGACAGGAGAAGACAGGAGAAGACAGGAGAAGACAGGAGAAGACAGAGAAGACAGGAGAAGACAGGAGAAGACAAGACAGGAGAAGACAGGAGAAGACAGGAGACAGGAGAAGACAGGAGAAGACAGGAGAAGACAGGAGAACACAGGAGACGACAGAGAAGACAGGAGAAGACAGGAGAAGACAGGAGAGACAGGAGAAGACAGGAGAAGACAAGAGAAGACAGGAGAAGACAGGAGAACACAGAAGACGACAGGAGAAGACAGGAGAAGACAGGAGAAGACAGGAGAAGACAGGAGACAGGAGAAGACAGAGAAGACAGGAGAAGACAGGAGAACACAGGAGAAGACAGGAGAAGACAGGAGAAGACAGGAGAAGACAGGAGAACACAGAAGACGACAGGAGAAGACAGAGAAGACAGGAGAAGACAGGAGAAGACAGGAGAAGACAGAAGACAGGAGAAGACAGGAGAAGACAGGAGACAGACAGAGAAGACAGGAGAAGACAGGAGAAGACAGGAGAAGACAGGAGAAGACAGGAGAAGACAGGAGAAGACAGGAGAAGACAGAGAAGACAGGAGAAGACAGGAGAAGACAGGAGAAGACAGGAGAAGACAGGAGAAGACAGAGAAGACAGGAGAAGACCAGAGACGACAGAGAAGAGAGAAGACAGGAGAAGCAGAGAAGACAGGAGAAGACAGGAGAACACAGAGACGAAGGAGAAGGACAGGAGAAGACAGGAGAAGACAGGAGACAGGAGAAGACAGGAGAAGACAGGAGAAGACAGGAGAAGACAGGAGAAGACAGGAGAAGACAGGAGACAGGAGAAGACAGGAGAAGACAGGAGAAGACAGAGAAGACAGGAGAAGACAGAAAGACAGGAGAAGACAGAGACAGAAGACAAGGAGAAGACAGGAGAAGACAGGAGAAGACAGGAGAAGCAAGGAGAAGACAGAGAAGACAGGAGAAGACAAGGAGAAGACAGAGAAGACAGGAGAAGACAGAGAAGACAGGAGAAGACAGAAGAAGACAGGAGAAGACAGCAGAAGACAGAGACGACAGGAGAAGACAGGAGAAGACAGGAGAAGACAGAGAGAACACAGAAGACGACAGGAGAAGACAGAGAAGACAGAGAAGACAGGAGAAGACGAGAACACAGAAGACGACAGGAGAAACACAGAAGACGAAGACAGGAGAAGACAGGAGAAGACAGGACAGACGACAGAAGAGACCAGGAGAAGACAGAGAAGACAGGAGAAGACAGGAGAACACAGAAGACGACAGGAGAAGACATGGAGAAGACAGGAGAAGCACAGAAGACGACAGAAGACAGAACGAGGAGAAGACAGGAGAAGACAGAGAGAAGACAGGAGAAACACAGAAGACGCAGGAGAAGACAGGAGAAGACAGGAGAAAGACAGGAGAAGCACGAGAAGACGACAGGAGAAGACAGGAGAAGACAGGAGAAGACAGGACGACAGGAGAAGACAGGAGAAGACAGGAGAAGACAGGAAGACGACAGGAGACGACAGGAGAAGACTAGGAGAAGACAGAGAACACAGAAGACGACAGGAGTAAGACAGGAAGACGACAGAGAAGACAGGAGAAGACAGGAGAAGACAGGAGAACACAGAAGACGACAGGAGAAGACAGGAGAGAGACAGGAGAAGACAGGAGAACACAGAAGACGACAGGAGAAGACAGAGAAGGACAGGAGAAGACAGGAGAAGCACGAAGACGACAGGAGAAGACAGGAGAAGACAGGAGAAGACAGGAGAAGACAGGAGACAGGAGAAGACAGGAGAAGACAGGAGAAGACTAGGAGAAGACAGGGGAGAATGCAGGAGAAGACAGGAGAAGACAAGAGAAGACAGGAGAAGCAGGAGAAGACAGGGAGAAGACAGGAGAACGACAGAGAGAAGACAGGAGACGAACAGGAGAAGACAGGAGAAGACAGGAGAAGACAGCAGAAGACAGGAGAACACAGAAGACAGACAGGAGAAGACAGGAGACGACACAGAAGAAGACAGGAGAAGACAGGAGAAGACAGGAGAAGACAGGAGAACACAGAAGACGACAGGAGAAGACAGGAGAAGACAGGAGAAGACAGGAGAACACAGAAGACGACAGGAGAAGACAGGAGAAGACAAGAGAAGACAGGAGAAGACAGGAGAAGACAGGAGAAGACAGGAGAACACAGAAGACGACAGGAGAAGACAGGAGAAGACAGGAGAAGACAGAAGACAGGAGAAGACAGGAGAAGACAGAGAAGACAGAAAAGACAGAAACAGGAGACGACAGGAGAAGACAGGAGAGAAGACAAGAGAAGACAGGAGAAGACAGAGAAGACAGAGAGACACAGAAGACGACAGGAGAAGACAAGAGAAGACAGCAGAAGACAGGAGAAGACAGGAGAAGACAGGAGAAGACAGGAGACGACAAGAGAAGACAGGAGAAGGCAGGAGAAGACAGGAGAAGACAGGAGAACACAGAAGACGACAGGAGAAGACAGGAGAAGACAGGAGAACACAGAAGACGACAGGAGAAGACAGGAGAAGACAAGAGAAGACAGGAGAAGACAGGAGAAGACAGGAGAAGACAGGAGAACACAGAAGACGACAGGAGAAGACAGGAGAAGACAGGAGAAGACAGGAGAAGACAGGAGACGACAGGAGAAGACAGGAGAAGACAGGAGAAGACAGGAGAACACAGGAGACGACAGGAGAAGACAGGAGACGACAGGAGAAGACAGGAGAAGACAGGAGAAGACAGGAGACAGGAGAAGACAGGAGACAGGAGAAGACAGGAGAAGACAGGAGAAGACAGGAGACAGGAGAAGACAGGAGAAGACAGGAGAAGACAGGAGACAGGAGAAGACAGGAGACAGGAGAAGACAGGAATGCTGGAGAAGCAAGGAAGGAGGCAGAGGCATCCAGTGAGGCAGGAGTGGGAAGGCCATGACTGGATCCAGCTGGATTCCAGAGCCACAACCAACTCTCCCAACCCAGAGTCTTCCCCCGTCACCCCCGGGGATGGGAGGCTTCCCGGTCAGTGGCAAACTCCCTTGGCCCTCAGCTCCCACAGCCGATGATCAGCGCATCCCAGAGCCTTAAGCACAGTCGTCTCCCTTGATCGAACTGTGTGTTCACAGGGTCCCGGTGCGGACAGCTCAACCCGCTGGCCTCGTGCTGACACTATGAGGTGTCTCATCAGCAAAGAGCGATTTGTGCTTCCCCTCAAATGCATCCTTCTTTTTTGCGCCACTTTTGCACCTGTTGCTTTTCTGCCTTAGTTATTCATGTTTTTTAAAGAGCTCATTATATGTTGTTTCATTTGTCAAGGGCTTAATCACTGCCTCCTTATCTTTTCTCTTCTCTTAAAACCTTTATAATTTAGAACTCCATAGCATTTTTTAAGATTCTTAAAAAAATATTTTATTTATTTATTCATGAGAGAGAGAGACAGACAGACAGGCAGAAGGAGAAGCAGGCTCCCTGTGGGGAGCCCAATTCGGGACTCGATCCCAGGACCCTGGGATCACGACTTAAGCCAAAGGCAAACGCTCAGCCCCTGAGCCACCCAGATGCTCCTATATACAATTTTAGAATGTGTTTTTCCGGGGCATTACCTAGCGGCCATTTCTTTGGACATATACACACCTCCCAGTAGGCACAGCCGACACTGGTGACCTTCACTGTGTAATGTCTTTTTTTTTTTTTTTAAAGAAGCTCAATCCTCCCCTCTCCTGCACCTTAGTTCAATTCCCAAAATATCCCTCTTGCACTTTGGTCACTGTAGTTTAAGATCCTTTCTGCATCTTCTTTCCTTGTGATAAATATTAATCAAATAAATAACTATGATTACTTACTTGGTGCCAGGATACATTTTAGAGCCATTACTAGTTATTTTAGGGTCTTTATTTTAGGGTCTATTTTATGTTTAGAGGTCTCACTGAGATTCTCTTCTGATTCAAGTATTAGGTGGTAACAACCTTTCAAAATAGTTTGTACAGAGAGGAATCTTAGGGTGACATTCTACTTGTGCAGATGCTTCAGAGACATTGGAATTCCCCCCACCCCACAACCCCCGCCCCCCGACTCTTCCAGCGGAAGCCAAGCGCCAAGCCCTAGAAGGTCAGTGTTTTGCTTGGTAGAAAACATGGATCCAACTCTCAGATGTTCACAATAGAAGCTTTCCCTCCCTTGGCTCCTTGGTTCTGTCTCCATTTTCAGGAAAGGGAGGTTCTTCCCAAGAGATGACAAAGTGACAAAATGGCCAGTAGTGGTTCCAGGTTTGTATGGTTTCAACCTAGTGATTCCACTGGAAAGAAAAGATGTCCTCACACGTTCCTATAACAGTTTAGGACACACATCTCATTGGTCTAGCCTGCGTCACACATCTGTGGCCTGGGTGGTAGGTAAACGCGCACACACGCAGATGCGCACACGCCCCAAATCACCAGATTGCCCGCTGGTCACAGAGAGGGCCCAGACTCAGCTCAGCCAACCAGTTTCTTTCCTTTTAGGAATCTAAATCATTTTGTGGAGACACACAGCACAAAGGTAGGAAAGGATTTGGAATGATCCAGTCCTGGTAACGGTACCGTGTTTCTGGAGAAGTGTTGTTGGGGTCCAGAGCTGATGGCCAAGAAAGAATTCTCGAGACTTCTTTGATGCAAAGAGGTGGTTTTATTGAAGCACAGAGACAGGCTCCACGGGCAGGAAGAGCTGCTGTCCTCCCCCAGGATTGTGAGGGGGTGGCTGATTATATGCTTTGGGGGTGGGGGCACTAAAATAAGGGGGTTCCAAAAGGATTTTCTTATGCTAAAGAAGACTTATGGGATACTTAGGGTCTTCAAACCTTTAGTACCAAACTAAGGTTGTTTTCCCCTCTAGCAAGGCATTAACATCAAGACAGGCGCTTCCTGACGGAACTTTGTACTCTTCCTGCCTCAAGTACTTATCAACGGGCTATAGGTTGTCAAGATATTTAATTCTATCTACATTTCCTTCTGCCTTTGTTTCCCACATCAATGGCACCCCCGAGACGGCCCTTTGGTTCCAATTCCTTTTAATAGCTGAAGGGCTCTTCATGGCAGCCTTCTGGTGTGCCCTGGACAATTAGGTTAAGTGAAAACAGAGCATTTTCAAACTCAGACAGCCAGCAGCCTTCCACTACAACAAAAAATTTTGAAAAATATTTAAGTACAGGGTTTTTTTTTTTTTTTGAAAAATGTTATTTATTATTTGACAGAGAGAGCACAAGCAGGGGGAGAGGCAGGCAGAGGGAGAAGGAGAAGCAGGCTTCCCGCTGAGCAGGGACCTTGATGTGGGGCTCCATCCCAGGACCCCGGGATCATGATCAGAGCCCAAGGCAGATGCTTAACCGAGTGAGCCACCCAGGTGCCCCAACTATAGGTTGTTGTTGTTGTTTTTTAAGTGGGCTCCACCCCCAGCATGGAGCCCAACACAGGGCTTGAACTCACAACACAGAGATCAAGGCCTGAGCCGATATCAAGAGTTGGACACTTAACTGACTGAGCCACCTGGGTGCCCATCTAGTGTTTAAAGTAAGGGAAAGAGCTCACCACATTTCGTTAGATATACTGACAGAAGTTTTTCAAGACTAATTGTTTTTATGACTTGGGGCTCAGAATGAGTGGCTGCTATTATTTTTCTGGGCTGGGTTTAGAACGTTTGTATTAAATTCAAACCAATATTTATTTGATTAAAAATTAAATAATGATTACCACTCGTGAGAAAAAGTATTAGATTAATAAAATTTTAAACATTTGCTCCAGAGCCATAATTAAACCAATTTCTTTAAAATGCGATGATAGTGGGATAAAGTGTAATTCGTTGCAATGTATTTCTGGATCCCTGGTTTCCAACTGACTAAGAGGAAAGCTAAATGTCTACCACTTTGCTAACACTAACATGCGACCAAACACATTTGGAGGGTCGTTATAAGGAAAGATGGAGAAAAACAGCCCCAAACAGAGCTTGTTAGGAAAATAGTAGAAAAAAAATAGTCAGATGCAAAATATAAAGTAAAAGTCCAGATAACCCATTCCCTTGCAAAGGAACCGCCAACTTGCTTTATGCCATTTCTAAATTTATTCTTCAGCCTGGTTGCTTCTCTCTGGGACGCATGCACCATCAAACACTGAGCCCAGAGCTGCTCTACTAAGTCAAGTATATTCTATTCCGTTATCAGCTGAGCAAGAGGGTTTGACACGCTCGCCCCGATGGCACTGGTAAAGGCGAGGCCAATGCCATCATCTTTCTGTAGTTGGTTATGTCTTACATTCCTAGATCAATTCAAACTCTTTTAGAAATTACTTTGAAAACTTCCTATACAAAGTCATGTATATTTATCATTCTCTGTGTAACGTCGGCCTCTGTTTTATTTTCAGTTTAGTTGAATATTATTTGAGCATCTGATACAGGCTAGGCCTTGTGCCAGAAGCTGGAGATGGCAACATGTAGAAGATATCCCTGGAGTTTGGTTCCCAGCCTGGCAGGAAAGACAGACAAAGCTAAGAGATGAGCCAGGAATAAGTGGGACGAGGGCAGTAAGGATCGTGACTAAGTGGGTGAACGCCCAGGGTCACAAAGCGGGTGGGTGACAGGAGTCAAACCCGGGGCGCCAGGCACTGACGTCCATCCCCTTAGCCTCTGTGACAGTGGAGGAGAACAGGTACTGAGACATTTGGAAGGGAGGGCGTGGAAGCACAGGGCAGGGCACACGCGCAGACTATGCAGTCAGGAGTCAGGGACGGCTTTCCTGCTGTTCCCTGGATTGGCCTCTTAGAATAACTGGGAACGAACCTTAGTGAAGGTGGGAGAAGGGCTTTGGTGCAGATGGAAGAGCCTCAGGAAAGGTACTGAGAGGAAAACATTTCTGGAGGGTCTGCAGTAGAGCACCAGGGATGGTTTAGCAAATTAGGAACCCAACTTGCAATGGCTCTGATTTCCGCCAAAAACAATTAGAAACACCGTTATCAGTGAAGGGGGGTCAGCAATGGTTTAAACGCCGGGAAGTTATGTTTTTATTTTTTTTAAGACCTTCTTCTTCTCTCCTCCTCCTCCTCCTTCTTCTCCTCCTCCTCCTCCTTCTTCTTCTCCTTCTTCCTCTTCCTCTTCTTCTTCTTTCTTCTTTCTTCTTTCTTCTTGTTCTTGTTCTTCTTCTTTCTTCTTATTCTTGTTCTTCTTGTTCTTGTTCTTCTTCTTCTTCTTCTTTCTTCTTCTTCTTCTTCTTTTCTTCTTCAGTAGACACCATGCCCAGCAATGAGTCCAATGCAAGGCTTGAACTCACAACCCTGAAGTCAAGACTTGAGATCAAGAATTGGACACTTAACCGATTGAGCCCCCCCAGCCCCCCAGAGGCCATACCTTCACATGCTCATTTTGGAAAATGCAGTGAAGAAGATGGGTTTGAGGTAAACTTTGAGACAAGGGAACCAGTTAGGAGATGCCTGCTATAGTCTAAATGGCACATATTTGATAAAAAGGGACAGTGGTGACGAGGGCACGGAGGCAGGAATTGAAAGATATGTAAGGGGTAGAACTGATGAGCTTTACAAGGGGGCAGTTTGATATCATAGTGTCAGACGGGCTGGGCTCAACACGTGGTTATCATGCACGTTGGTTATGTGACCTGGGCAGCTGCTGAACTTTGAGATTCAGTTTCTTACCTTTCAAATGTGGGTGATAGCAGAACCTACCTCAGTGGGTTGCTGTGAGGATTAAATGTGTGTGTGTGTGTGTGTGTGTGTGTGTGTGTGTGTCTACAACAGAATATTATTCAGCTGTAAAAAGAAGGAAGTCTTGCCCTTTGAGGCGACAAAGATGGGCCTTGATGGCATTATACGAAGTGAAGTGAATCAGCCAAAGGCAAATACTGGCGGATGTCACTTACAGTGAGAATCGAAGCCACCACAACAGCACTAAATGGAAAACAACGGGCTCATGGATGCAGAGAACAGATTGGTGGGACGAGGGGGTGGAGGGAGGGGGACAAGGCCGAAAAGATACCGACTCCCAGCTATTAGAATAAATAAGCCCGAGGATGTGATGCGCAGCATGGGCACGAGGGTGGGTTGATCACGCTGTATTATAGATTTAGAAGCTGCTAAGAGAGTGGATCTTAAAGGTTCTTGACACAATCGTTTCATGACTATGTATGGTGAGGAACGTTACAGTGATCATTTCACCATACACACAAATACTGAATTATTATGCTGTACATCGGAAACGAATGCAATGTTAAATGTCGCTTATATCGAAAACTGATGTGGAAAGCATTTAGAAAAGTGACTGTGATGTATTATTATTTCTGATTGGATGAGACTGACAGGCACTCACCAGTGCTTTGGGGGATGTGCTACCCCTATTTGAGACAGAAAACATAGAAGAAGGGGCTGGCTTGGGAGGAAAATGTATGATTTTTTAATTTGTATATATATATATATATAGGGCTTTTGGGGGTATGAGTTGATTTTTCTTTTCTTTCCTTCGTTTTTAAAGATTTATTTATTTATTTGAGAGAGAAAGAGAGAGAGAGGCAGAGGGAGAGAGAGAGAGAGAGTCCCAAGCAGACTCCACCCCAAGTGTGAAGCCCAATGCGGAGCTGGATCCCAAGACCCTGAGATTGTGACCCAAGCCAAAAGTAAGCATCAACATTACGAGCCAGAGGCTCAACCAACTGAGCCAGGCAGGGGCCCCTTGGGTCACCTTCTCAGGTACAGATGTGTAGTGGACAGTTGCATGTATAGCCTGGAACTCAGAAGAGACTCCTGAGGAGCAGAGCGTGGAGCCGAGGTTTACAGCATTTCCGCGCAGGCGCCGTCACACCGCACAGATAGGACCGAGATTGTCCACAGAGAGCATGCAGCACCCAGGATGGAGAATGAAGAGCGGGGTGTGGGCTGATCGACAATGGGCTGGAGGAGTAGGAGCTGAGGGGGGGCCGGGGTAGGGCCAGGAGACAGTGGTGTGTGCCTGCAGCCACCCAGCGGATCAGACGACTGCTGGGTCACTTAGTGCCCCGGGCCCACCGCAGGGCTGAACAGTAAGGCGAGCAGCAGGCATCGTGGGGGATGGATCAGCAGGGAGAGGCTGACGGGAGGGAAGTTTCCACTTCTTGGGGCTGGGGGGCTACTACCGACATGCCAGTGACAAAAAGCCCACAGTTTCCTCGTGCTCCTTTCCGTTTCCCCCGTGTGGCCTCTGGGGCCGGGTGCCTCTCGGCTCAGCTCACCCTTGCTACCACAACTGCAGCCGTGGGTGAACCGCAGCTCCGGGTAGAGGAGGATCATGGCCCTCGGTCGTCTCCAACACCAATGACTGTGTCGAGCTCATTCGCTGAAGACACGTTGTTGTGATCTTGCAGGAATCTAGCTTTCCTCCACGGCTCGCGGTTCCCTGGGTGGACTGAACAAAAGCTCTCATCTCCGTGCCCTACACGCCCTTTGCAGCCCTGGGCGGAGAACAAGGATGACAGAATTTCCTCCACGGCCTCTGGGACAAGGTCCTCTGCACCCAAGCTTCTCTCTCCGGAGCTGGCTCCGTGGCTGAGGATGCGAGCGTCCCTCCCCACTGGGAGGCCAGAGCAATGAGCGGTTTATCTCATCTTTATTCTCCGGGACCCACGGATAACTTCGAACCAGGGACAGTGTGAGTACGTACGTGAACGAGTGAAAGTGGTTTGATGGTGCACGCGATGGTGTGAATCACACGTACAACGTATTATAAAACGGCACGTGTCCTCATTAGCGCACGTTTTCCTCTTTGGGTAGAATCAGAGCGTGCTGTGTTGTCGGTGTCACTAGACCAGATCTTGACTTCAGCCTCAAAAACATTTGAATTCATTTTTGTGTTGACTCTAGTGCCATGAAGGCAGTCGGGGATCTTGGTGGGAAGAGCACGTTAACATAAGGTAAATGTCATCTATGAGCATGAACTGCTTTTTTTCTTTTCTCCCTTGGGTTGTATTTTTGATGCAAGAGTAAACCACAAAACAAGCAAATACCTGGGAAAGGCTGTAGCGTTAGTTTTAGGGAAAGGATCCCTCTCACGTATGAAAACATCTTTCTTTTGTGAGAACTGTTGGGTCTGCGGGTTCTCTGCAGATCGTGTGTGTCTTCAACCTGTGATGTAAACCCTGAAACATAGGATTGGCCGAAGTCTTGCTTACCCCACGGTGCCAGCGAACCCAATACTGCTTGGCATCTCTGAAGGACTAGCATGCGTGTTTACATTGTGATTATTAGGGATTTGTTTCCTTTGGTTTTTTTTTTTTTTTTTAATGTTTTTTATTTTTTTATTTTTTATTTTTTTATTTATGATAGAGAGAGAGAGAGAGAGAGAGAGAGGCAGAGACACAGGCAGAGGGAGAAGCAGGCTCCATGCACCGGGAGCCCGATGTGGGATTCGATCCTGGGTCTCCAGGATCGCGCCCTGGGCCAAAGGCAGGCGCCAAACCGCTGCGCCACCCAGGGATCCCTTCCTTTGGTTTTTTTCTACCACGATGGGTTTGTGTTTCTCCACAGGTTAAAAAAAAAATTAGCTTGAAACAAAAAGAGCTTTAACTTGTAAAACGTTGACGTTGTCTATGACTTTAGATTCCTGGATGTTACAAAAAATCTAGTATCTCAAGGATCTATTTTTTACTTTGTCTTTTATTTCCATAACTTATTTTTTTTAGGTTCTATTTATTTATTCATGAGAGACACAGAGAGAGGCAGAGACATGGGCAGAGGGAGAAGCAGGGTCCCTGTGGGGAGCCCAATGGGGGACTTGATCCCGGGACCCTGGGGTCAGGCCCTGGGCCGAAGGGAGATGCTCCACCGCTGAGCCACCCAGGCCTCCTTCTCTTTTATTTCTTTTTTTTCACTTTATTTCTACTTAAATATGTGGCTGCTTGCTTGGCGGCAGGATGGGCTGCCCCGCTTGGCCCGCACCGTGTGTGGAGGCCGCTCGGAGGCCTTGCTCCCGGGCCCCTGGCCACAGCGGGGCCGGTGATGATGCTGAGCTGCCGTGAAGGCCCCGCAAGCGGGAGACGCTGGTGCGACTTAGGGAGTGAGCTCAGATCCATCAGGCCGGCGTGGTTAACCCCGTGGTCTGCTGTCTCACCGGATTTCACCCCCAAGGGCCCTCCCGTCAGGGACCCCGTTTCACTGTTACCAGGACTCCTCTGCCTACGGGCAAGGCGATCCCCACTCGCACATTTCTGTTAGTGTTGGTCTTACCACTCACCCATCAGTGGCTCTCCCCAGAGTCTTTTTTTAAAAGGATCATTTCACAAGTATTTCCATTGGTGCAGGACCCCTACCTGGGCTTGCATGGCGTCTTTCACAAGGGGAGGGAGTCTGTGCCGGAGCTTCCCTTCCCCGCCAGCCCATCAAGTGCACCGGCTGAATGCAATGATAGTTTGGGGGGCTCAAAAGTCGTTTCTAACTCGGTGTCCCCACTTTGCATACTCCGCCTGGGGCCAGCCGGGGTCAGGAGCCGAGGGGGAGAGGACCCAGGGTCCGAGGACGGATGAAGCCCAAGTACACGGCGCCCCCTCAGGGGACCAGCTCGGTGCTGAGACTGTCCTGGGGCCTACCTGGCCGCAGGGCTCAATGTGCATCCTGAATGAAGCGGATCTTAATTCTCCCCCGTTCCATCCCGGTAGCTGCCTCGGCTGGAGGGAAGGGAAGCAGCCAACATCCTCCAGGTCCCAGTGACACTGTTGTCGTTAATTCAGCAGGTGGCTCGTCCTCCTACAGCTCGCTCTCTGTAGCCAGTATTTTTAGGTGACGCATCTTGTCCCTGCTTGTGTGCCCCCAGGGCAGGAAGACAGCCTGCTTCCGCTGTGACTGTGCCAGCACCGCGCCGTCCCGCCACGTTAGGTGCCGAGGGACATGTCCGGGTGCGGCAGGTGTGTGCGGGTCGCTCGCGGCCTCACCGACGCAGCCAGGGCCTGGTTGAGCGGCTCCGTGGAGTTCTCTTGCTCTTCGACCTTTAGCCTGTGCCTGCGACCTGCGATGCGAACGGAGCCCTAGAGAGGAGAGCAGGCTCAGGGGTCACTTAGTTGGGGACCTCACTTCCTGAGCGAGAATCCCCTCTGCGTTTTGGGAAGTGTTCTCGGGGCCCCACCGATCGCCTCCCGCGTGGTCGCTCTCCTCTCTTCAGGGGCAGTGAATTTCATGGTTACACATTCCTTCTTACTATGAGCCCAGCCCTCCCCCCTATATCTGCCCCCCGACCCCGCTGCTCCCAGCTTGGCACCCTGACACACGCCGAGCACGCTCATTCCATCTCCCGCGCGACAGCTATTTCTGAGATTTGAAATTAGCCCTATTTAGGCTCATTTTCAGTGAGGATACCAGTAATTCCTACAACCATTCTTCCCACTTTGTAGTTTACAATCTACAAAAATCCAGGTTCCTTTCTCAATGTTCATAAGGTTGCTCTCAGACCCACTAATCCTTTCCTATGTCGTCGGAGAACACTTAGCTACTCCGATTCTCAGTGTAGCTCCCCGAGAGTCCCCACGTCTTGTCTTCTTGAAATTCGTTTGAGGGTCTAGCATGGGTTGTGTCTTTTACGCATAAGTGACTTTAGGATAAATACTTTTTTTTTTTTTTTGAAGAAAGGATGAAAAGAGTATTGCTAAAATAGAATTGTTAACTTTCCAAATCAATGAATTGTCTGAAGCAATTAGTTGTTTGCGCATCTGCTGAGATGTACCTTCACGGTACGTCCATAGGCCTGGAGACTTGAAAAGGGACTCGGAAATCTGTCTAGTCTAGTCCCGCTGTCATCAGGGCCTGGCATTTGCTGGAAGCCTCGCTCTCACGGAAGGTAATTGAATCCCTGTGGGTTTAAAGGGATTCTTTCTCTTTATTCCGATTTCACTGGATATGTAATGTCAGAATAATAAGGATCAAGTTATATTGAAGTTGTTAACATTCTGTCTCCTTAGTACACTACTATTATTTTTCTAGCTTGCCATGATTTATTTACATTATCATGCTTAACCTTCCGATTCTTTTTTTTTTAATGAATTTATGTTTTATTGGTGTTCAATTTGCCAACATACAGAATAACACCCAGTGCTCACCCCGTCAAGTGCCCCCCTCAGTGCTCATCACCCAGTCACCCCCACCCCCCGCCTCCTCCCCTTCAACCCCCCCAGTTCGTTTCCTAGAGTTAGGAGTCTCTCATGTTCTGTCTCCCTCTCTGGTATTTCCCACACATTTTTTCTCCTTTCCCCTCTATTCCCTTTCACTATTTTTTATATTCCCCAAATGAATGAGACTATTTCTTTGTCCTCCGATTGACTTACTTCACTCAGCATCATGCCCCCAGTTCCATCCACGTCGAAGCAAATGGTGGGTATTTGTCGTTTCTAATGGCTGAGGAATATCCGATTCTTTTTTCTAATATGGAGACCGAAGCACCTGCATGGTTAGGTTACGTTCCCCAGGTCAACCAGCTATAAAGGGATAAAGAGAGGGGACCCAGGATAGGTTATCTTTGCCCTCCCAGCATCACATTGTGCTTGTCCCGCCATACACGTTTGGGGTCTCATACACTAGTGCCTCAGTAAATGTTTGTTGAATGAACAGATATATTTATTTGTATTTAAAATTAGATTAAATTTGGGATACTTGCGAGGCTCGGTCAGCTAAGTGACTGCCTTCGGCTCAGGTCATGGTCCTGGAATCCCGGGACTGAGCTCTCCACCGGGCTCCCTGCTCAGCGAGGTGTCTGCTTCTCCCTCTGCCCCTCACCCCACTCGTGGTCTCCCCCCCCCCTCTCTTGCAGATAAATAAATAAAATGTTGAAAAAACTAAATTAAATTTGTATTTATAGTATGGTTACTTATGTATCGAGCCTAAAAGTTCAAGTAGTTTTACAAGGCATATCATTAAAGAGAAGTATTTGTTCTCTTCCCTATCGTCCCTAATGATGAATTTCAGAGACAATTTTAATATTTTTGTCTGCTGTTTCTGGAACTTAGATTTACTATAAAAAAAACTATGCTTATTTTGCAATTTTTAATGTTTGATTTAAGGTAAGGACTGAGCTTTATGGCCTTGCCCCCCAACTACATACAGGTATCCACTCCCCTTCTCTCCCCTGAGGTAGAGATACATCACAACTATTACTGATTCATAATCAGCAGCTACTTTACGGCGACAATATGAATATTTTGTGCGACTGAGGCATATGTTAAACGCGGGTCACGTTTCCTATCTTGCACAATACTTTCGGTTTTCTGGGAGTTAGGAATTATCTTCCACTTACAAAATGCTCAGTGTTGGTTTACTCTGTGTCCCCAATCTCTATGATAGAAATCCTTCAATCACCTGCCGGGGTGAATGAGCATCCCCCTTTTGGATGGGAGGTGCTTCACCCACCCCCTCTCTTTCTTTGATCACGGCCTTTCAGGACCGTGTCCTCACTACAGCTGAGTCTGGCAAACCTAATAATCCTTAGCCAAACACCTGTCTCTAAGAGAGAAACCCAGAGTCTTCAGCCGGGGCAGGAGGAGAACTTGTCCTGTAAATATGAAAAGAGCACTGGGTGTTATTCCACATGTTGGCAAATTGAACACCGATAAAAAATAAATTTATATGTCAAAAAGAAAAGTGGAGGATTCTAAGGGTCTAAGTACTTCTAATTGTAGACTTCCAACCAGTTTAGTTCAGAGCCCATTCTGTAGCCACCATCGGGAGGAACCACTTTATCCCTTTATCCCTTCTGGGGTTCTGTGATGTGAATCAACTGGCCGAGTTAGAAATGTGTTGGGTGAGAGAGAAGGTTGGGAGGCAGTTTGAAGACCATTCTGGGCCCAATCGATTCTTGGCCTTTTGGCTAAGATCAAGCAAAGACCATTCTGGGTCCAGAGAATAGCATATGCAGTGTGTCCTCAAATATTCATATATATATATGAATATTTATATATATAAATTCAACATATATAAATATAATATTTATTTACTTGTCGGCCTCACAGTATTTCATTATTATAACCAAAGCTATAATAAACATCTTTTTATGGGTGACTTTGTGTTATTTTTTTTTTCTTTAGGATAAATTTCCAGGAGTGGAAAATCTAGGTCAAACCTCGTATATAATATTTTGTTGCTTGTGGTAATGCAATGAATGCATTAAAGTTTTCCTTCCTACTAGATGGCCTTGCCACGTCTCATCTTTAACAGTGGCCTGAATTCTTCAGAGACAAAGTGAAGTGAAGTATAAACAGCTCGACTAATAAGAACTTTTTTATTTTTAAAAAATATTTTATTTATTTATTCATGAGAATACAGAGAGAGGAGAGAGGCAGAGACACAGGCAGAGGGAGAAGCAGGCTCCATGCAGGGAGCCCGACGTGGGACTAGATCCCGGGTCTCCAGGATCACGCCCTGGGCTGAAGGCGACGCTAAACCTTGGAACCACCCGGGCTGCCCTAATAAGAACTTTTATTTTTTTTTTTTCCTAATAAGAACTTTTAAAGGAGACTTTGGCACATAAGTTCTTGCTGCTTCTTTTCTTGTGTTCTTCTGGAGAAGCTTTTAGGACGGGTGGAAGCCAATTCTACTATGGAGTTTCACTAGAACTGACAGTATCCTATTTTTTCTTTTTAATGAAAAAGTCTTTATTTGTAACTATAGGCTTTTTCCAATTATTTTCGGAAACCTGGATGAACCAGCACAGAACTTTTTATCTTTAAGAGATGTTTGGGGGATTTCAACCAAAAGTAGATATGAATAGTTGCTTATTATCCCAGTTGGTGTACTCAGTCAAATGGATTTATAGGAAGTAAAATTGCTCTTTGGACAACTTCATTTAAAAACCTAGATGAAAAAAATTGTCTTTGATTAAAAAATATCTTGTAGGTGTAAGGCCTGGGCACTACTTCACTGGGCCAGTGGTCTCAGCACTCTTGTCTCTGGAGGTCCCAATCTCCTGCTCAAGTCCTGGACGGTCGGCCTCCCTGGAGCTTCCGCCCAGATTAACAAATCACTTCTGTTCATGGGGGAGAGTTTTAAAAACTCCACAGGGCAAAAGGGTTTAAAAGTCTTCCCCCCTCCAAGGTTTTAACTTGTAAAAAAAGAAAGAAAGTGTGGTGGCTGGGTGGTAGAGATGGAGGTGTTTGACGGGCATGAAAATACAGTCATTGATTTCTTCGGGGGAGCACAAGTCTCAGAGACCCTGGAAATGTGCACCTAAGAGGATAGTACGTGATGGAAGAACGAGAACGCAATAGAGCAAGGGTGGGCTCGGGGATATTGTATCTTATGCAACAGTAAAGCTGCAAGGAAGACAAGGCACCGATACTGGCGTCCCTTGCTTGGGGAGCCTGTTCAGTGACTATGTAAAGGATGGGGCGCCTGCGGGGCTGGCTCGGGGGTGAAGCAGCTCCCACTAGGTCAGGTCACGACCTCCGGGTCCTGGGATCCAGCCCCGCAGTGGGCGCCTGCTCAGCGGGGCATCTGCTTCTCCCCTCCTGGGCCCTCCCCCTGCTGGGGTGCACACGCCCTCTCTCTCTCTTAAATAAATAAGTAAAATCCTTTTTTGTTTCTTTTTTTTTTAAGACTGTGCTGGCTGGCATTCATGCCGCGTGACTACAACGTTCCCTACAATGTAGCAGGCGCATGTCGAAAAAGTCCCTTTCAGGTGACCTTGGCTCTCGGGGCCTTCCTGTGTTTCCCGCTCTCAGGGCCAGTCCGGGAGTGGTCCGGCTCGGGAACCCCTCCAACCCCAACACAGCGGAGACAAAAGCAAGCCCTTCAGTATCCTGGCGGATCAATGCTTCTTGGAGGTGGGTTCCTTCAATAACTGATTATTTGCTGCGGCCTGACTGCATGTGGCAGGGACAGTCTGTGGCCATAAGGACCTAGGTGAGCAATTTGGTCAGGGGCAGGGGGGCTTGGGGCCAGAGATCAGCTGCTCAGGCCCAGAGGTCAGGGGGGGCTCGGGCCCCAAGGTCGGCGGTGGGATAAGGCCCAGAGGTCAGGGGGGGCTCAGGTCCCGAGGTCAGGGGTGGGTAAGGCCCAGAGGTCAGGGGGGGCTCGGGCCCCGAGGTCGGGGGGGAGGCTAAGGCCCAGAGGTCAGGGGGGGCTCAGGCCCCGAGGTTGGGGGGGGCTAAGGCCCAGAGGTCGGGGGGGCTTGGGCCCCGAGGTCGGGGGGAGGCTAAGGCCCAGAGGTCAGGGGGGGCTTGGGCCCCGAGGTCAGGGGGAGGCTAAGGCCCAGAGGTCGGGGGTCTCGCAGCCTTGCCCTCACAGCGGTGTGTCTCGGGGAGACTGGAGAGCGTCCTGTTCCCTTCACCTCCTGTGTGGGGCGGATCCCAGAAGCGCCAGCTGGGAGCGGCTTTCTTCGGTTAGTGACCTAGTGACTGCGTTAGAGACGCCGGGGCTGCGGCCGGGGGCGCACCTGCCGGTCCTCCAAAGAGCGTTGCTCTGCGTAACACAACTCGGAGCGAATCAGGATTGATTTGCCAACTGTTGACCGGATGCTTGGTATCGACCTTCATCTTTACATCCGGAGGAGGCTGGCGACGGACGAGGACCCAGAAGAAAGAGAAGAAAGAGCAGTCGGAGGAGGGTCTTAGGCTTCATAAGGTGACAGGTCACGCTGAGCTCTTTAGCACAACACAAAAAACTGAACGCCTGCCCCCACCTTGTGGCCGTCTCTGCGTCCCTGCTGGGATCCGGATGCTCGCTCTCCCCTGGGCCCAGCTGCGCGGGCGAGTGCCAGCAGGGTGAAGGGCCCTGGGGACACGGTGCCTGGGGAAGGAGAGTCAGGGTTTCACCTCCGCGACCTTCCCATCTCCCACTTCATGAGAAGAGGGGGTGAGGTGCGGGCTGCAAGGACGGCGGAATCAGGTCATGCCCTCTCCCACCGACGCTGGCGCAGAGGGCACCCCCTGGCAGTGCACGGGGAGGTGGGACACCCGGGCCGGGGGTGCCCGCGAGACTCGGGCCGGGAGGCTCTGGGGCATCAGGCAGCAGCTGTTTTTGGAGTCTTCAACCAATAAAGGCACAGCTTCCCCGAGGCTTTTCCTTCTAAAGCTAAGCTTATTATTTAAAGAAAAAAAAAATTCAAGGTTCCCCCACGCAGGTGCGTGTAGGTGCCCACGCCTCCTCCCGCTGTTGTTTTTGGAAGGGGGACGAGCTTTATATATTTTTTCACTTCCCCGCAACACGCAGAGCAGAAATCCCGGGGTTGTCTTGGAGCTCGGTCTCTGCAACACGGGGAACGTTCTCACCCCAGATTGCCGGAACGAGAGCAGCAGACACTGGGTTCTGTTTATGACAGATTTGTCCTTTGTCACCTCTCAGAGACGCTCACACATATTTTAACGGGATTAGGAGGCTGGAGCATGGGCCTCGCAGCATCCCATGCTTCACTTTTATTTATTAGGGCCTGCGTGTTGGAAGAACCAGGCCTGGATGGAGACTTTTGTTGCACTTGCGTGATTTTTCTCCCTAAAGAGCCAGCGTGTGACCGTGTGACCTGAGTGTTGAAGACAAATGCCTGAACACACTTGTACGGCGGGAAAGGAGCTTTCCGCGAGCTCAGCTTCCCCATTCGACCCCTGCGGAGCCTGAGGGTCGTGTCAGGCCGCCCGCTGTGGTGCTCGGCCGAGGGGGGCGCCCAGCCACGGCCCGTCCGGGTGACACCACGCGGGAGGTGACAGCGGACCGGGCCGTACGCAACAGGGAAGAGCAGTGGGGTTGACAGCCAACTAGTCACCGCAGCACCCCCCTCGTGAAGGCAAATGTTATAAACAATCCAGTGGAACACACAGGACCACAATCCTTTTTATCAAAAGGCCTTTTGTGGGGGCAACTGGGTGGTGCAGCCAGTTGAGCCTCGACCCCGGTTTCTGCTCAGGTGACCTCGGGGTCCTGGGGTGGAGCCCTGCCCGGGGCTCGGGCTCCGCGGCTCTGCTTGACTTGCTCTCTCCCTCTCCCTTTGCACCCCCCCCCCGCACTCTCTCTAAATATATCAATAAATAAGTAAATAAACAAAAAGATTTTGTGACAAATGTATCATTCGCTTCACAGGCTGGCTGGGAAAATCAAGCGGGAGAATTAAAAAAAATACTCCACACGGGGCTCGGTGGCCGAGAGCTCATGGTGTGTTCATGGGCGAGGCCCCTTTGCTGGGCGTGTGTGGGAACAGGGACCTCGCGGTGACATTCAGGGGGCTGCGGCTCCGTGGGTGAGTCGGGTGCCGCGGCTTCCGACTGTGGCTGGGGCTCAGGGTCCCCGTGTGCAGCGTGGGGGGAGCAGGTGCTCAGCAGGCCCGTGGGGGGTGGGCGGCAGGGCATCGCGGCCTCAGGGGCCTAAGTGACCGAGGACACTGGGACCTGAGGACTCTTCTGGGGGGGGGCGGGTCCGCCTGCTGCTCCGGCGGGTGTCCCGCAGTCCCTGCGGGCTCCCCTGGCGTGCAACCCCCCGCCCCGCCGGCCGTGCATGCACCTGCAGCCCCTGCTGCCTGGGAGACTGAGGGCTATGGGGGCTCAGGGGGTATGGGGGGGCTGGAGCCCAGAAGGAGGTAGATGGAGGCTGCGGGGGCTCAGGGATATGGGGGGGCTGGAGCCCAGGAGGGAGACCGAGGGCTGTGGGGGCTCAGGGGGTATGGGGGTGCTGGAGCCCAGAGGAGGGAGACCAAGGGCTGTGGGCCGGGAGGACGCGGCCAGGGACCGGAGCCCCAAGGAGGGACATGTAGGGCTGCAGGGCTGGGAGGACGGGGTGGGGGTGAGGAGGACTGAAGCCTGTGGGGGGACTGGAGCCCAGAAGGGGGACACATAAGTCTGCGGGTCCCTGGGGGGATCCCTGGTGGCTCCCCCTCCTCTTCCCCTCCCCTCGGGCCGTGCCTGCCCCCGCGCAGCCGGCGTCCCCTCGCCCCCCGTCAGGCCGCACCGCGCAGGGCAGGGCGTGACACCCACCGTGTTCCGACCCGCTCGCTGCAGAGACGGCACAGCCCTGGGGCGACAGCTTGGCCGCGGTGGTAGCGGGTGTCGTTTTCTGGTCCGTATGTGCCCCCTTGTGTCCTTCTCGGGTGCCCTTGTCCTGTGCTCTCCACGCCAGCGGGGCAGGAACCCGAGGGCCAGGCAGGTGAGGGAGCCCGTCCGGGGGCAGCACCCACAGGTGCTTCATGCACTGATTTCCGATCGAACAAACCCGCCAACACCCCCAGCCTCACCCTAGGAGGGGCTCAGCTTCCGGGAGCGACTAGCAGGAGCCAGACTCTGCTGGTCCCGGGCGTGGATTGGTCGGGAGGATGCGGGCGGCTGGGAGGCAGGCAGTACTACTGCCCCTTTTCTAGAAAGCAGGGGAGAGAGGCGGGCCAGTGCCCACGGCCGCATAACCGGAGGGTGGAGCGGCGTCACTTGGACTTGGGCCCCTGGCATTTCAGGGCCGGGCCGTGGCCGCTGGGGACTGCAGTGACGGCCGAGAAGCAGCAGGGGCCCGGCCACGAGGCAGGCGCCTCTGCGGGGTCACGCGGCGGTGCCCTTTACAGATGTGCAAGTGCGGACCCGGGTGAGGCCGCAGCCCCCAGGCACGGGCCGCCGGCGGGGTGGGCAGCCCGGTGCCTCGCACTCAGTCCATGCGGTTATTTGTTCGCTGTGTCCTCCCAGCCTTGCCGATCCCCGTCGGCTGCTTTTCAGGCCTGGGGACTGTCGAGGCCGGGAGGGCGGGGGACGGACAGTGTTTCCCGGGACTCATCGTTCAGTGAAGCGCCTACGACGGGTAAACACGTGATGGTGATTTCGTGGGACGGGTAGAGCTTGCCCTAGGGCATGGGGTACAGGGCACGGGGCACGGGGCATGGGGTATGGGGCACGGGGCACAGGGGCATGGGGTATGGGGCATGGGCCATGGGGGCACGGGTACAGGGTATGGGGCATGGGGCACAGGGGCACTGGGTACAGGGGCACTGGGGTGCAGGGCATGGGGCACGGGTATGGGGCATGGGCCATGGGGGCACGGGGTACAGGGTATGGGGCACGAGATACAGGGGTATGGGGCATGGGGTACAGGGCACGGGGGTGCCTCTCTGTGGGAGGGAACACGGTAGCTCCCTAACCCAGAGCCATGGGGGACGCCAGGCCCTAAGGTGATTTGTGGGGCCCAAGTTGTGTGAAGGAAGGGACAGGACAGAAAGTGAATCCTAAAGAACAAGCGTTTGGCGAGTGAGGGGGGAGGAGGGCGGCGGCCGGCGGGAAGCGGGGGCAGCAGTAACAGAGGCCGTCGGGCCTGTGAGCCGCTGAGAAGCTTGTCCTCGGTGACGCTTTGATGACTCCTCCGGCAGGTGCTGCAGCTCCCACGTCCTCACTCCCCGTCGACACCTCTGGGGTCGCTGGGGGCCCCACACGCTGTCGGCAGCCCTGGGGAAGCCACCCTGTGGCCGCACGTGGCCGTGGCGAGTGTCGCGGTGAGGCTGGCACCGGGGGCTCTGGGGACCCCGGCTGGAGCAGGCCGTGACCCGAGGCAGGGACTGCAGGCCCCCTCTCCGCGTCCACGCCGCCCCCCGCCCGCCGCCCCAGGGCCCTCCTGGGTACTTGGCTGCCCGCGGAGCCTCGGGACCCGCAGTGTGTGATTGAAACGCACCGTCGGGGCGTCGGCCTCACGAGGTCCCAGCCGGGGTTCCTAGACCGAGCTCGGCTCGGGACGATGACCGGATTCTCCTGCCGTGGACGCTACAGGGGGGGCTCGGGGTTCCAGGATGTGCTGCCCTGGGTGCATGTCTGGGCCCCTGGCTCGTCCGCTGGGTGTGTGTCTGGGTCACTCTCCAGTTTCCAAGCCCTGTGGGCCCTGGATCAGGGGGCAGCGGGGCTGAGACATGAGCTCGGACGTGACTGCGACGTGCCACCCTCAGCACATACCCCATATCCCATGCCCCCATACCCCATGGCCCATACCCGTGCCCTGTGCCCTGCACCCCCTGTGTCCCGTGCCCCGTACCCCCGTGCTCTGCACCCCCGTGCCCCATGTCCCTGTGCCCCCATGCCCCATGGCCCATAACCCATGCCCCATGCCCCTGTGCCCCTGTGCCCCATGCCCCTGTGCCCCATGTCCCTGTGCCCCCATCCCCCATGGCCCATACCTGTGCCTCATGCCCCTCTGCCCCATACCCCATGCCCCCATACCCCATGGCCCATACCCGTGCCCCATGCCCTGCATCCCTGTGCCCCATGCCCCCGTGCCCCATGCCCCTGTGCCCCATACCCTATGCCACATGCCCCATGGCCCATACACCTGTGCCCCATGTCCTGTGCCCCGTCCCCCTATACCCAGTGCCCCCATTCCCCGTATCCTGTGAGCACCGTTGCCTCGTTCCTGAATCACGACTCCTGTGTTCCGTAGCTACTGACAGTGACACAGAGAAGCAGGGGAAATGCCGCGGGGAGCACCCGGTCTGACCTGCCGTGTCACCGCCGGGACACCGCCTCCTCCGTACCCCGAGCTTTCCCGCCTGAGAGGTGAGTCCTGGGTCCCGCAGGTGGCGCGAGGCGCGGCTGAACCAGTGCAGCCCCGGTGCTCGGGGCGGCGAATCCTGATGGTTTAACTCATTCCTGTTGGTCAACCGACAAGACCCAGCCCCGTTAGCCTCTGGCCGCAGCGTCTGTATGACACGGGTGTAGACACGGGCAGTGCAAGGACTGAGTGGGGGCAACATTGGTCTGTGTTAGTGGAGCTTCTCCACCTGGAGACCTTTCCTGGGTGCCACCCTCCTTCCTCCCTCCGTAGCCATGGCCCAGCGTTGGCGAATCATGCGGAGAATAAAAGTCGTGGAGCCGTGGTGGTCTCATCGCAGTAGACAGATGACGCGGGTGCCCCCAGGTCCTGCCGGCCTGAGCGCCCCTGGGGGAGGGAGACCACCGTACCCACACGGAGGGCAGCTTACGGGCTCCGAGTGGCTCACGCCGCCGAGGACTTAGCCCACGAGGTGGAGCCGGGTAGTGGGTGAACGTCAGCGCCCGAGTTCAGCGTTCGATGCCCATAATCGACGGGCTCCTGCGAAGACCGTTCAGTTTCACCCCGGGTGCAGCGGACAACCACTGTGCGGCTTTAAGCCACTTTGGGGTCAGCAGTCCATATCTTGAAAATCCCCCTCATTTTGCATACCTCAAGGTCATGTCCGAGCACCGTGTCTCCACTGGCTCCTATGCCTTGTTTTCTACAGAAAAGGAGGCCTTGGGCACCTGGGTGGCTCGGTCGCTTGGTTGGGTGTCTCCCGTCGGCTCGGGTCATGATCCTGGAATCCCGGGAGCGAGCCCCATGTCGGGCTCCTGCTCAGCACAGAGTCTGCTTCACCCCTTCCCTCTGCCCCTCTCCTCGCTCCTCGTCTCTCTCACTCATTCTCTCAAATAAATAAAAAAAATTTTTTTTTAAGTAAAATGTGGCCTGGTGAATCTAGTATAAAAAGCAAATTTAGCCAAGATGATTTGTGTACTAAATAGTAAATGGAAGCTGACAATTTAAGGGAGTCCTCTTAGGAATTTTTAGAAGAAAAAAAAAAAGGAATTTTTAGAAGGCGTTCATGAATTTTTTGATGAAGAAACCTCAGCTAATTTATCTGAGCGTGTGTAGGTATTCATTGCACGATTGATCCATACTCATACAGGAAAATTAGAAAGGAAAATTAGCAGAGAGAAAGAAATATACAATATCCCATTACCTCACTACCCAGAGACAAGCATCGTTAATATGTTGGCATACAGTTGTTTTTTTTTTTTTTTTGGTTCAAATTTTTTATTTTGAATTGGGCATATGTTTTTAGCACTGAACTCTGCGGAGATAAGACACCGGTCATGAGAACTTTATTTTACATTCAAAAGAAATATAATTGAAATTAAAAAAATCTTTATCTAATGCAGGATTACCTTGGTGGCCCCACTTAAACATACACTCAGGTGAGACGTATGGGAAATCTGCGGATTTCTTCCCCGAACCGAAATAACCAGCTCCTCTTTAAATCTTACCTTATTTGCACCACAAGCAATAAATCACAAATTGTCACCTCTGCACATCGTGCTTCGTAGACAAATTATTCTGAAGCGTCCAAAGGGAGAGCCGTTCCAGGAATGATTTAGAAAAGAGGAGAGCGTGTCTGAACGAAACACATTTCATAACGTGATTCGCAGAACATGTCTTTTGTGAGTTCTTGAATGTCGCTCGGAATCTACGTTGTCTCCGTCGTCTTTGTCGGTTTTACCCCTGCACTCCTGCAAATCGTTGGTAATTAGTATCGACACGCCCGTTCTCATGACTCACTATTTGCTCTTTGTTTGACACAGTAGACAGAAGAGAATGGGCTGGAATATTCTAATGTCACGTTTGGGAAAAAAAAAAACATTTTAGAAGCATGAATACACTACGGGTTCAAGGGAAGCTACAGATGGTTTTTGTACTTGTCTTAATTTGTGGATACACGGACAGGACACAAAGTCACACGCCTATGCTGTCTGGGTATGTTTTTTTTTAATTAATTAATTAATTAATTAATTAATTAATTTATGAGAGAGAGAGAGAAAGAGAGACAGAGACACAGGCAGAGGGAGAAGCAGGCTCCATGCTGGGAGCCCGACGTGGGACTCGATCCCGGGTCTCCAGGGTCACACCCTGGGCTGAAGGCGGCGCTAAACTGCTGAGCCACCGGGGCTGCCCCGTCTGGATACGTTAACGGTGTCATTCTCTTCACTACGCTGCAAAAACCAGGCTGGAGTCCATCAAACTTAGTTTAATCAAAGCATCTGCATGTGAGTCATTTTTACTGTATCATCATAAGAAACGGGTGCTGATAGCAACAGCGGGGCGCTCCTGGGAAAAGGCAGACGGGAGGAGACGAGCCCAACCCGTTCTTTCGTTAAAAATGTGCATTTTGCGCATTTAAGACTATTTTTTCCACCGAATTTAATGCCCCGAAGTGGAGGTAGGATGCCAGCACTCCCAATTACCCCGTGCCTACAGCCACGGGATCCTAAAGGTGGGGGAACATTAACGACCCATCATCCCGGTTTAAGTCTCATCAAAAGACGATGGAGGGTGACACCTTGAGACCCGCCTCACTTACACGGTCGCCGGCAATGCGCTAGCTCGCTCACGGGAAGTGCACCGGGCCAGTGGAGCAGGCAAGGAAGACTTGAGTCTTCATAGTAGTAGGGGCAGAGGCTGACACAGAGGGGAGAGCCGGGGGGAGGTGCTGGGGTGTGCGGGAGGCGGTCCGCGTGCTAGTTGGCGCTCCTCTAAGTCAGGCTCCTATCCTCCCACGGTGGCCTGGCCGGAGGGAGCGGGGCTACCTTTCCTAAAGATGATGTTTCAAAGGGATGGCTTCTAGGGCCTGGAGAAGGTCCTTCCAGGGCGGGGCATAGAAATGGCAAAGGCCTGAGAAGATTTTATCTCAAAGCGACAGAGGAAGAATTCACAAACGCAGGCTTTCCGGGGTGAATGATCTAAGGACAGTGAGGCCGGGGGTCTAGAGTCGGGAAGACGCCTGTCTACACTTCAGTCAAGCTGCGGGGAATGGTCAGGTTGCGGCCCAATCGCCGGGGTGAGATACGTAGGGAGGCGGCCCTGCCGTCAACCATCCGGCTTTCCATCCTCCCGGCTCGGGGGTGCTTCCGTTAACAGGCGTGAGATGAGGCGGCTTGTGGATTTCCCAGAGGCGGGGCAGTCTATGTCCGGGATCTGAAGATGTGGGGGACGGACGTGCACAAAGCACACGCGTGGATGGGGGTGGTGCGCACGTGTGACCCACGTTTTGTCTTTGTCTAGGTGTCTTTGAGGGGAATGCCGGGAGTTAAGGATCTGTCTTAGGATGAAGGCTCTCTGCCCTGTTGAAACAACGACTCCCCTGTGAATTAGATGCCAATTCTTGAGGTTAAGCCTCTGCCGCTTGATTTCGGCTCAGGTCGTGCTCTCCGAGTCCTGAAATCCATCCCGTGTTGGCCTCTGACTGAGCATGGACCTGCTCGAGCTTCTCCCTCTGCCTCCCCCTCTGCCTCTCCCCTCCCCTCCTGCTTGCTCTCTCTCTCTCTCTCTCTCAAAAAAAGAAGACAATTCTTAGTCAAAACACGTTATTTTATTTATTTATTTATTTATTTTTATAAATTTATTTTTTATTGGTGTTCAATTTGCCAACATATAGAAAAACACCCAGTGCTCATCCCGTCAAGGGCCCCCCTCAGTGTCCGTCACCCCGTCCCCCCACCCACCTCCCCTTCCACCACCCCTAGTTCATTCCCAGAGTCAGGAGTCCCTCATGTTGTCTCCCTTTCTGATATTTCCCACTCATTTTTTCTCCTTTCCCCTTTATTTCCTTTCACTACTTTTTAGATTCCCCAAATGAATGAGACCATATAATGTTTGTCCTTCTCCAATTGTCTTACTTCACTCGGCATAATTTTAGTATCGAAAACCTTTGTAATCCCTTCTGCGTATTAAAATTATTGCAGAATCTGATTTTCTAAGCTTCTGGAATAATTCAACATCTTATCATCACAGTCACTACTTTAACACTATTTTTTTTTTTAAACACAACAGTTACTTGGAAAGAGGAAGGCGGTATAGTGTATAGACCCATTTATTTTATTTATCAAGTAACATGATGCAAGGTTGGGAAAGCATATTTGGGAAGGGGAGTGATAAAGCATTGTGGACACAGAAGAAGGAAAGGTCCATTTTGAGTGTGGATGAAGAGAAAGGCTTTATGGAGCGGCAGCGAGGAGGCGGGTCTCGAGGAGCAACGAGGCCGGGGCGCGGGCAGGAGCAGGCCGGCCCAGGTGGAGGTGGCTGTGAGCAGGAACGAAAGGTGTGGACTTGGGCACGGCGTTTAGGGACGAGTGAGTGGACTAGACTGGGTTTAAGATGTGTAAAATTCGGGACCAGATCATCAACAGCCTTCTACAGTAGGCTGGGAGTTCTGATTGTTTTTTTTTGTTTTTGTTTTTTGTTTTTTGTTTTTTTCTTTAGAGAAGAAGAAAGAACTAAGCCATTTTGAAAATTGAAACGACAGCAACTGTCCCTTAAGGAGGTGATGACTGGGCTCGTGGGTTCTCGGGAAGTGAGCAGGGTGTTGCAGGTAGTGCGGACAGAGAGGGAGCCGTCGCTGGGCGGGATGGGGGGTGACCGCGCAGAGGACCACAGGTGTCGGAGCATCTAGGCATCATGGTCAGTGTGCTTTGGCCGAATGCAGGGCTGCATGAAAAAATGGAGTACGGGAGACAAATAAAAGGGGAGGAATGGGAATAAAGTAAATGAGGAATTTTTAGCTGGAATGATTGAGAGGTTGACAAGGCGATCACCGTGCACAGTTACACGGGGGTTTGCAGTGTATCGGGCTATGGGAGTGTGCAGGGGGTGCAGCTCCCTCTGTGTAGGGGAGGGAGCTGGTCCTGAGGGTGCTGGGCAGTAGGAAGGCACATGGGGCCACGGCAAGTGAGCAAGTGGGTGCAGAGGCCATAAACCAGAAGGGGAGTCAGGTGACAGGAGCACAGCTATGGTCAGTTGTGGTCAGACGGGGACAGGGGCGGAGCTGAATTTCCACGCAAAGGAGTTTTGTTTCGATCCTTTAATCAGTCGTTTCGATGATTATTACCATTACTATTTACTCTTTGCTACTGGCTTAGCTGAGTTAATCCTATTAATTTCTTAAATATCCTTCATAAAATGGCACGGTGGATGAGAGGCATCCCCTAAACAGCTGTGTTAGCACATGATAATCGACACTGCTACTCACTCCACCAACCTATAACTCTGCTTGACAATAAAGTAATTGCCTTTCTCTCTTTTTAGGCGACACCGTACATAGTTTTCATTGCAAAATTATATGGTTATCCCTCAATCATTTACAAACCTTAAAAAGCTGTCTCATTTGACACATGAATAATGATACCTTTTACGACTTTGCTTTCCCTAAACTATTGTCTTCTACCCTCATCCTAGGAAGAAATGCCGTCACTTGAAAGACATCTTTGCAAAATTACTGTAATGATGCTATTGCCACACGTTTCTAGTATTACAGAGGCGAGAAATTAGCAAACTGAAAGGCCTGATCTTCATAGATCTTCTTGTAAATGGCCAAACATCTTCCTTTATGGACTTTGAAAGAAACAGGTGAAAGGGGCTCTCATAGGTTGACTTTTTAAAAAAGATTTTATTTATTTATTTATTTATTTATTTATTTATTCATTTATTTATTTATTTAATTTATTTAAAGTGTGAGCTCGGGGAGGGGCAGAGGGGGAGGGAGGGAGTCATGGGGCCTCATGCTGAGTGCAGAGCCCCACACGGGGCTGGATCTCACAACCCTGAGATCAGGACCTCACCCGAATCAAGAGCTGGATGCTTGAGTGACTGAGCCACCAGGTGCCCCTCTTACAGGCTGGTTCTGGGGGCTGTTCAGATGAAGAGGTACTTTTGTTGCTTCAGGTAAAACTCCTTGAGGGGTAGAGCCGTAGGGAATCCATGCTGAGCTGTGAAAATTGTGCGTTAGCCCATCTATAGGATAAAAATGATCAGAAGGATTCACATTCTCAGTTCAGAGCTTAAGATGCATCCTTTTCGGGGTGTTCTCCCCATCTTCATTCTATTTTCAAGAATAATAGAGAAATTATCTAAATTTGGGAACTGTGCTAACATACAATTTTGGACTGAGGTATGTATGACGTGGGCCAGCCAACCACATGGACCACAGGGAACCCCCAGGGGTCCTTGGATCCCATCTGGGCCACACCCTGGCTCCCTGTAGGAATCTTATGGATTATATGGACCCTGGGGAGAAGGTCTCCTACAGCTTTCACATACTGATTTGCATCCGCAAATTAATTTTGACATGAATTCTCTCTACTTGAAAGCATTTTAAGTAATAAATGTAATTAAATAATCTGTTCCTGAATTTAATTTTCAATCTAGCATTTATCTGTTTGAGAACAAGAGACATTCCTGCCTCATAAAACTGCTTGATAATTACGTATACGATCTAGCCTGTCCCTGTGATTGCTTTCCCACCTCCTCTTTCATCGCATAGCTCTCCTCTTTGATGTCCCAGACCTTGAGGATGGTCTTGACGACCTTCGCCCCATCCAATCTTACTCATTACAGCCATCGGTTTTTATAATTCTTTGTCATGGGCTGATTCCTTATCAAATTCATCCTTTCATCAGATGGCCTGGTATAGAAAACCCATAAATGCTGTTCCTAAGTGGAACTGGTCTGGATAAATTAGTTCTGTTCAGCACTGGTGATATTAGAAAATCAGCAATTACAGAGTCTTTTAACCCTCAGTGACCAAAGGCAAATGAAGGGATTTAACCTAAGGACACAGAATATTCTGGAACATGCTTCTTAATAACTGAGGTATTTTCTTGGAAAAGGAGATTTAAGACCATTGGTTTACTAAAGTCCTGACTTTGAGAGAAGAGTTTCTCTTACATCCAAGGCTTTTAGGTGATTCCATCCTTTACGAAAATCCAATCTCACAGGAAACCGACACGAACATGCTCTTCTGATTTTAGATGGTAACAGAGGGATAAATCTTGAACTTTGTACCATGCGTGATAAGATGCCTTTCTCCAGATCTCAATCTGGCTTCACAATAAAGTATAGACTCATACCTGGAGAGATAGACCCCTACATTCATGGGACCTGCCTGAACACGTTATGGTACCTTGGTTCAAATTTTTTTTTTTTCTTTTAACTTTTCTAAGAAGTGTGTTGTGGTCTTTCTGAGCACTCAGACTTTACAAACTTCCATTGGAGTAAAATATTTGACATTAAGCCACTTTTTATTTGGCAATAGTTTCTTGATAACCTGTTTTCTTCTATTGCCGTTGGCTCAGTCATTGAAAACGTCCAGTCTTTTACGCTAACATATAGATTTGGCTTCAGGGTAAGGCACGTGCTTCTCTCTGAGGATGCGTGCAGATGACCTCTGCAAACTATGAATACGTGGTATCATCACCTACAGGGTCAATACTATGGTTTTAAGAATTCCGTAACAATTTTTGAAATTGCCTCCATCCCCTGCTTCTTCTTTTCTTCTTGTCTATCAGTTCCTCATAGCAGTTTGCAATAAAAATCCTGGAAGAATAGGGAAAGCAAGCTGCATTCGTGAGCCTGCCCAGTGGGTAGGGACGAGGGACGTGGGAGCCAGTGTGGGCATGAGGAACACAGGCTCTGAGTTATTTTCAACCTGCCTGTGCCGGGTCATAAAATAAGACGCCACATGTGTGCTTCCACGAGTGGAACAAAGCAAAGCAGGAGTCTGCGTGCAAATGGGAACTAAACATCCGCCCAGGCAGGTAGAATGATCCACGGGCAGTGGCAGGGCTTGCGCTCGCTTGGGGCTGACCAGCCCGGCCCAGGGCGGAATTTGTGAGGAACTGCTGGAGTCAAGGCATCACCATTGAAAGCAAGTCAAATTCCTTTTCAGAAACAAGGAAAGCCACTGTTCCAGGTTCAGAGACACAAGAATAAAAGAGGATTTAAGTCCCTAAACTTGGCTTAGGAGGGTTCACTTCTCAGAAACAGGGTGAAGGTACAGTTACAAGAGCTGGTCTGTGAGGGTCATCAGAGAACAGGTAGACCAGCTCTCGGTGGAGTCGGCTCTGAATTCCAGATGCTCTCATATTCTCATACCAAGCGATATTTCTTAGTTTCAAAAGCTTGAAAGTGTCCCCGGGGGCTGAAAGGAACGTAAACTAGGGATTACAGAAGAGTAATTGGTCCTGATGACTATGAGTTATTGCCTCAGACTTAATGGATGTGGGTTTTTCTCGTCCAGGGCTTCCATACGGATGCTTTCCCACGAGGGGGTGCGTTGTCCAACCCCCCACTCCCTCTGCTTCCACCCCCCGCCAGGCCGAGTTAGAGGAACCTCCTTCATCTTTCTCGTCTCTACCTTTATGAGCTCCCCTGCCTTATCGAACTCTCGAAGGCTATCTGGCCGCTTCCCAAAGTGTTCTCTGTGAAGCTGGTATAGTTACAGCCATCGTGCAAAGAAGAGTCTCCATCAAAGAAGCCTGGGAATTTTGGGGTTACGCATTATTCCCTTGCCGCGTGTTGTTCCAGAGACTGCAATTGGCCATTGCCGTTGTGAACTCCTAATACAGGCCGTGTTCTGCTCCCGTTCTCAGGGCGTGGGCCATTTCGGGGGGGAGGGGGTGCAACATCGTAGATGCGAATGTTCTCTACAGCACATTGGAAAATGCTCCGAAAAAAAAAAAAAAAAAAAAAGGAAAATGCTCCGCATTCCAGGCATCGATCCTTTCTTTCCCTTACTAGTTTGTGTGAGGTTTTTGAAGACTGGGATTATGTCTTGTTTATATTTGTTTTCCCAAAGCCGCACACAGGTACCTAAATGTAGAAGGATCAGTGCTTTTTTTCCAGTTTTTTTTTTTAATGGTAAAATACACAAACATTAAATTTGCCATTGTGACCATTTTTAAGTGTCAGTTTAGTGGCAATAACTACACTTGTAATGTGCAACCATCACCACCATCCTTCTCCAGAACTCTTCACCTTGTAAAACTGGAAATCTATATCATTAAGCAATAATTCACCATCCCTCCGGCTGGCCCCTGCCCATCAGCATTCTACCTTTTGTCACCATGTTTTTGACTATTTTAGCTACCTCACACAAGTAGAGTCATACAGTATTTCCTTTTTTTTTCTTTTTTTTTAATTGACTTATTTCACCTAACATAATGTGGACTCATTATGAATTATTGAAAAATAAAGTAAAAGTGAAAAAAGCTACCTGACAGGATCTTTGGGGACCAAAACTATCGATACCTTAATTTGAAGGATGCATATTTATGTACATACACAGTGTAAGCACTTCTTTTTCTTTTGATACGGACTCAATATGGACTCAAGTCACTAGGCCCCTCCTATGTTCCATGTACTTTGGTCAGTCCGGACTTTTCAAGGTTAATTAAACCAAGTGTCTATCTGTGAGGGATGATGTTGAAGGAGAGTTTATCACATTTTCAAAAAGGAGAAACTTTTGATCAAAATTAGGAACCCCTTATTTGCTTAGACATCTTAAAATCTTAGCAGTTTATAAGACCCAGTCTCATATCTTTTATGCAAAAGAACATTTTAAGTACATCAGGTCTCCGGATGACACCGTCACATCATTTTATTTTTATTTTTCTGAGCGGTCAGTTAAAAACAAGTAAGAATTTTTCTGCATTTTATTGATCCAGTATGTACAGCTGATTCCACAGAAAGGACTTGTCTATGTTCCAGAGCCTATGAGCTTGTTGTAGAATAAATTATAAATTTATTTTGACTCCTTTCCTCACTATCCTCAGTTACTGATAGCATTTGTATGGGTGGGAGAGGCCTCCAGTGTGAAGAGAGTAAGAGACGACTTTGTCCTAGGTTATGTCTTAAACAGGTGACTAAAGAAGTTGGTTACGTTTTCAATATATTAATTATAATTATAATGATGTTACTATTTATTCAGCAAGAATTTATTGAGGGGAGAGCGCTGTCAGAGATCACATTAGGCAGAAAGAGTCAAAGTGAAAGAAGACCTACGCTTCAAGGACCTCCCATTCTGTTGGGAGAAAGCAACCAGTAAACACAGTGACGAAGAGGTCCAGGAGGTCCAGGAGGGTGCGGTGGAAGCGCAGAGGAGAACAACTAAGGCTTTGTAGGGAAAAGGACACTCTTTGTAGAGTCGTTAACGTTTGAGTTCTTAAAAGGAGACACTTTCCTGAAAAAGAAAGAAAAGGAAGGTCACTTCAAATCGAGGGAACAGAACGTGACCAGAGCCTGATCGCAGGGTGGGGTCGCAAGGCTTGCATGGTCGGGAACACTGCGGTGTGAGATTGAAGTGCGGCATCGACTGGAGCTGATTGCAAAAGACCCTCGTGTAGTGTGATCAAAGTTTTGGCCCCGGTCACAGGAAGTCAAAGGACAATGTGTAGGTAACTCACAAGGTCATCTTCAATTTAGAAGGACGGTGGGATGGTTGAGTGGTAAGTGAGAAGACTGCGGCCATGGCCTAGGCAAGAGACGGAAGAAATCGGTCAAGGCGATGCAACTGAGAAGAAGGGAACAGGGGACTCTGAAATAGGGCTTGATGGCTGTGTGTGATGGTTGTGGAGGAGATAAACGTAAAAAAAAAAAAAAGCAACCTTCACACATTTCTATTTTAGGCAAACATGATAATATTGACCCATACTGTGAATGAAGATATGAGGAGGAGGAGCGGAGATTTTTTTTTTCCCCTTTATGTTTTTATCGTTGAGTGGTTTTGGAGGTGGTGGAGTGGGTAAGGTTGGCGCCGGTCAAGTGAAGTGTGCGAGCTAACCCAGAAGGCTCACGTGCATGAAAAAGGTCAAGGTGACCAATGGAGGAAACCTGATAGGCAGCATTTAAATTATGTGAAGAGGAAGAGGAATTAATGAAAAAGACCAAACATGAAAATTTGGAGAAATAGGAAAAAGGAGAATAAAATAGTATTCTAGAAGCCAGAAAAGGAAAAATTTTCACAGACGACAGGAAAATAATAGTAGCAGAGGTCGGAGTCTGAAGGGAGTCTGAAACGGGCCACTGGATGTTTGTTTTTTCGTTTTTGTTTCTGTTTTTTATTTTATTTTATTTTATTTTATTATTTTTTGTTTCTGTTTTTTTTTTTTTTTTTAAAGTAGGCTCCACACCCAGCTTGGAGCCCAGTGCTGGTCTTGAACTCGTAACACTGAGATCAAGACCTGAGCTGAGGTCAAGAGTCGGACGCTTTGCTGACTGAGCCCCCAGGTGCCACCGGAGTTTTTAGTCAAGGGGCCACTGGGGTAAGTATCTGTGAAGCAGTTTGCCTGAACGGGGGAGAATGACCGATAAAATGGGGGGGGGGGATAAAGGGGATTGAGGACATAGACACAGGAAAGTGGCCTACGCCTTCAAGACGGGTCTTAGTAAATAAATTAAGGGAGATAAGAAAGTGAATTGAGGGAGATATTGGGGCACAGGGAGAGTTTTATTTATTTTTTCTCATATAGGGAAAATTGAGTTTGTTTCTGGGCAGCGGAAAAGGATCAGGAATTTGGAAGCAGTTCAGTCTTTTGGCTTATCATAATCAGGAAGAAGGTCTCAATATCTCCTAAAAATTGCTCGGGAAAGCTTTGCTTCTGGTGTTCAAATGGGGAACAACGCATGTACCTGTCAGGGGCTTAGTACTTTGCGCCGTGTGGGTGCGTCCCCCGCGGCGCTCAGCTCCGGAGGCCTAAGCAAAGCTCCTTCGGGGAGACCGGGAGCCCGCTCGGGGGTCTGGACTGCAGGTGGGTGTGACGGGAGCCAGGGGACAGGGCGCCTCAGCCCAGATGAGGGGGACGAACGCCACCGCCGCGCAAGGAGGGACGCGGACACCAGGACACAAGCAGACGCTGACGAGAGAAGGAATCTGAGAACCGTAAGGTCACAGGACATGTAATCTCGTCGCCGTGCGCTGAAAGGGCAGCATAAGGCCTTTAGGTTAAAGGCAAAAAAAAAAAAAAAAAAAAAAAAATTCCTGGCGGTGAGAGCTGCTAACACTTCAGAGGCTCGGAGCGAATTTGCTGCAAGCCCCTGGAAGGGCTCCTCGCCGGGAGCCTGTGCCCCGGGACACAGTAGCGGGTGAGGGCCCGAGCGCCCGGCTCTGCCTGTCGCCGGCGAAGGACCCGACGGCCTCCGAAGGGCCTCGCAGCGCCCGGAATCGCGGATTCTGTTAGTGAGTTTAAAAGTGGAAGATTCATCTTGTGCGTTAGTGTCGGATGCACGTCTTGTGCGTCCCAAGTGTGGGATGAGTCACACAGTGATCACGGGGAAATGCCCCGCGCTGGGCGAGGCCAGAGCAGCCCTGAGCCGCGGCGCTGGTTCCTCGAGTCCCACCACCTGCCTCGGGTCCGGCCAGTCAGAGACCGTCGCTTCGGCCGTGGAACCGGAGATGCTGATGCTCGGGCCGCGATTCTCCACCTGCGTGGTGTCGGGTCCCTCATCAGTGTCCCCCGCGTCGCCGTCTCTGTGCAACACAACCGCCTGATGGAGCATCGTGTGTGGTTCCTGGGACTTTTCCGGCCCCACAGTCCGCACGTCGCCCCTTGTACTTTTGCTCTAAAGGCTCATGCGCTCTGGGACGCGATTGTCACCTGCTTCGGTGTTTCTGCCACTGGACGGCAGGATCATGGCAACAGCAACAAGTCCTAGCCCACTGGCACATTGTGTCACCCGGCGGGGCCACAGGGCACACGGTGGGGCTTGGCAGCGGGCGCTGGGGTGGGACCCCGGCTACTCAGGGAAGGCGCCCACCACCTCCCTTCGAAGAGCCAGGCCTCTGGCCCTGACAGTGAGGGGCCTGCCTGGGGCTGGGCTCGGGGCCCAGGTGCATGGAGGGCCACCAGGTAGCTCCGGGCAGGAGTCTGCGGGGCTTGACCCTCGAGTCAGGAGCAGGGCTCACGTTCTGGCTCCTGGACCGTGACAGCTGGGACACAGAGGGTTAGGAGCAGGCAGACGGAGGCCGGGGCTGTAGGTGACGGCCAAGGGACAGGGTGGAGGGGAGGGGCTGCGGGACCCCTGCGGCAGGCCACCCGCGGCCAACACCCGGGCTGCTGGGGGCTGGCTGGGGGCATCCCGGGAGTCCACCTCTTGAGCCTCAGTTTCCACAGATGCAAAAAGGGCACCTGCAGTCACTCCGTGTGGTGGGTGGGATGGGAGGTCGGCATAGTGACCCTGAGGGCACACCGAGGACTGTGGCACGGGCACACGACACGCTGTAGTGCAGCTGTGCAAGCAGATCCGGGCTGTTGGATGGTCCCCACCTGTGGCCACGCAGCTCCATCCTGGGTCCCATTG